>NC_043962.1:16126071-16438571 GCF_902148855.1 Sphaeramia orbicularis
AGCAGCAGAGTCCTGTGTGGGATTTATTTGAATATGACGGGGAGGAAGAGAAAAGAAATGAAAAAAACTAAACTAAAACTAAGCATTTAGAAAATAACGAAAACTAATAAAAACTAGCAAACCTGCTCTAAAAATGAAATAAAATTAACTGATGTAGAGAAAAAAAAAGTCAAAACTAAATAAAACTAAACTATAATGAAAAATCCAAAACTATTATAACCTTGGGCACAAGTCGACGCTAATTTGGAGGAGTCAGATTCAGAATCTTTATTTGTGAGAGCTTATGAGACAATGGAAGCCAAATATGTGAATGAATGCCTGGGTTTTAATCCGAGTGTTGGGATGAAAAGGAAAAAATAGAGCAAGAATGAAAAAAAAAAAAAAGAAAACTGCCTTGAGGAAAAACAATCTTCTTTCAAATTAGCAATTTAACCAGTGAATCTTCTTATGCTGACATCTTGTTGTCTGGAGAGTTTATTAACCTCACATTGCGCACACACACACACACACACACACACACACACACACTATAATCACAACACTGGAGCTGCTGTTGATAAGTACGACAATGTTAATGACCAATGACTGAACGAACAAATTGTATTTTCAACAACAGCCCCATATTAAACTGCAGCTGCTCCATCTGTCTCAAACACACAATTACATTTTTTAAAGGATATTTTCTTTGCTACACTAAACACAGACTTCTTCCCTCAGGCTAGAGCTGTTTTTGCAGTACACCTGATATACTGTAATTTGCAACCGGTTTGTCTTTATTACCGTTAAAATACTATCAATTCAAACCAATTTCTACACTTTATATAACTTATAAGCTAAATGTGCAAAAATTGACATACCTAACATCATGACATGCCAGTTATACAAAGTAATTTTTCAGATACGGTGTGTTACATTATTACATAAGACATGTGGTTTGAATAGGAATCGACTCATGAGTCTGTAAGTTTGTGTGTGATTTTACAGTTCCATTTTCTTCCTTCCTGTCTGCGTAAATCAGTGTTTTTCAACCTTGGGGTCAGGACCCCATCTGGGGTCGTCTGAAATTCAAATGGGGTTGCCTGAAATTTCAAGTAATTGATAAAAATAAAGAAAAAATTACTAAGAAAAAATATATGGTTGGTGAGACAATCACAATATATAAAACACATGACAAACTGTGAAGCTGAAACTGAAGCACTGTGGTTCTGTTTATCTGTTAAAAACCACCTAAAACAGAGGTGTCAAACTCATATTAAGCCAAATTTGATCTGAAGTGGGCTGGACCAGTGAAATAATACCATAAAAATAAATAAATGATGCCAACTTCAAACTTTCCTCTATGTTTTACAGCGAAAAAAGTAAAATTATGAAATTAAAATGTTTATATCTATCAACTATCCTTTGAAACAATGTAAATAACATGAACAAACTGAAATTTCTTAAGAAAACTAAGTGCAATTTTAACAGTTCATCATTTACACCAGTGTTTTTCAAGCTTGGGGTTGCCTGAAATTTCAAGTAATTGATAAAAATAAAGAAAAAATTACTAAGAAAAAATATATGGTTGATGAGTTGACAGAGACAATCACAATATATAAAAGACATGACAAACTGTGAAGCTGAAACTGAAGCACTGTGGTTCTGTTTATCTGTCAAAAACCATTTAAAACAGGGGTGTCAAACTCATATTAAGCCAAATTTGATCTGAAGTGGGCTGGACCAGTGAAATAATAGCATAAAAATACATAAATGATGCCAACTTCAAACTTTCCACTATGTTTTAGAGTGAAAAAAGTAAAATGATGAGATGAAAATGTTTACATCTACCGACTATCCTTTGAAACAATGTAAATAACATGAACAAACTGAAATTTCTTAAGAAAACTAAGTGCAATTTTAACAGTTTATCATTTACACCAGTGTTTTTCAAGCTTGGGGTTGCCTGAAATTTCTAGTAATTGATAAAACTAAAGAAAAAATTACTAAGAAAAATATATGATGAGTTGAGAGACAATCCGAATCCATAAAAGACAGGACAAACTGTGAAGCTGAAACTGAAGCACTGAGCTTCTGTTTATCTGTCAAATGTTCACTGTGGTCGGTTTCAGATGCTGCAGCTCTTTCATAATTCATAGTTTGAGTTCTTGTTTGTTCAGTATTAATTGTCAGCCTTGTAAATCCAAGCTGGACTGACTGTACATATCCTGAGCAAGGAAAATAAAATTCTCCCCTTGTGCAGTAATGTGTCACAAATGGTTAGTAGAGCTAAATTAACTTGGTTGCTAATTGTGCAACCTTGAGCATTTGTCAGAATTCAAGATGGTGTCCTCCACCATCTTGAATTTTCATCAATTTTCAACTTTTGTTCTCGTTGACAAAGAAAGTCGAGTAATATATCGTTTTGTAGGTTTTCCAGGATGGGGAGTCCATTTCTGAAGTCATTTTTTTTTGGATACAGGTCAAATCAGAGGTCAAATTTTGAATGTGAATTAAATTATAGGAACAGATCGACTTTAACGAGATATTGAAAAGACTGCGTCGACCAAGTGTGCCACAGTTTTGTTTTGTTTTTTTTCAAAACATTAGTTGTCAGTACATGTACCCAGCTCTTCCGAGAGCACCTCCTGTCCTAGCACTGTCAGACATTCCATTTTAAATATTTTAATAAGGTTTTTCCCAGGATTATCACAGATTTTCCCAGGATTATCTCTGGACCTGCTGCGGTGGTCCTGCCTCTCTCCTGCCTTCATCATCATCACTCACTTATCCTCAACTGCCTCCATGTGTCTCCCCCTACTCCCCCCTTCTCCCCCAGTCTCTATCTTTATCGCTCTCTCTTTCTCTCTTTCTTTACTCTCTCTCTTTAACCCCAACTGGTCAAGGCAGACGGCCATCCTCCAGGAGTCTGGGTCTGCTCCAGGTTTCTGCTGTTAAAGGGAAGTTTTTCCTCGCCACTGTCACCAGTCACAAGTGTTTGCTCCTGGAGGATTCTGTTGGGTTTCTGTAAACTGGCTTAGAGTCTGGTTTTGACCAACTCTATATATAAAGTATCATGAGCTAACTTTTTTGTTGTGATCTGGCGCTATATAAATAAAATTTGATTGACTGAGTGATTTGATTAGTTTTCCCCTGTAAGTCGCCTTGGAAAAAAGCGTCTGCCAAATGCATAAACATAAACATAAACATAAACATGTATAAACGAGCAAGGGGAACGTTTGGTTAGACGTCACAATAAAAGGCTTTGTCAGTCTTTGGAAACTGATATTATTCTGATTGCTTGATTTTGACAACGTGTGAATTTGTGTGTGTGTGGGTTTTTTTTTTTTTTTTATGTGAATCAAAATCTGGAAAAATTGACAATAATAAACGATTCCATGTGACTTGTTGCTTACTTATCATTAAGCATGGTGGTATCAGGGTTCTCTTGGTTTGGTAGGTGGATACATTTGTGGTTGACAGGTATACATGTACTTCTGCATCTTGCTTTGCAGGATGAACAATGGAGTCCATAAACATGGTCTGAAATTTGGAAATCCGCAATGCCATAATCATCACTTTCACAGCAAATGGTTAAAAACCTTTTCTCTTCTCTTTTCAATAGTGATCAATAGAGTGATCAGCACCCCATCACCAGTTGCAAAATACTCGCAGGCCAATCGCATTCTGAGAAATGCTCAAGGTTGCACAATTAGCAACCAAGTTAATTTAGCTCTACTAACCATATGTAACACATTTCCATTTATAAAGTTTACTGGTATTAGCATTGCAGGGTCTGTTATGGGAAGTATGAGTGGCAACTTCACTACATTATACAGACTAAATGTTGTTTAAAATTAACAGTTATTTGCAACATAGTATAGCAAACTATTACATGATCAAAAAAAAAAAAAGTCTCCGTTTTGAATGTCTGGGGTTGCCAGAAAATTGTCATGTTAAAATGGGGTCACGAGCCAAAAAAGGTTGGAAACCACTGGTGTAAATGCACGTGTACTTTACTGCAACACACAGTGAAATATTTTTACTAAGATATTTTACTTGACACATTTAGGCACATCTCCATCCGTTGACCATTTACTAGCCTTCCCTGTCCTAAAATCACACTGTAAACTAGTTTGGAAAAACATATAAATTATTATAGAGGCAGAAAGAAATTATTAGTTTGGAAGCGATGGTCAAAAACCAACGGCCCTAGAGGATAATAACAGACATTTGCACATCTGAGGGCTCCTGACTCTCCCTTTAATCTCCTTCTTTCTCCCTGTGTAGATTCACTTTTGTTGCCACCAACTGAGGGCCTTTCCATGTCTGCGTCCAACACAAACACATAAAGAACATGAGCGGTGGAGGAGTGAGACCCCATACCAAGCAGCCAGAGAACAGTTCAGACGAAGCACTGCTTGAACCTCTCCGTCGCTGTAAGGGGTCTAGACCCTGGAAGAGGCTCTTGATACTCTAAACTGTCCCGAGTGGTGGGACTGTGGGTGGTGGAAGGGCTATGCATAAAGCAGCTGCATTAAAATCCTGCATGGAACTGTGATCTTTACCGAGCTCTGGTGAAGCAGCACATGCATTATTAGCCTGAAGGGACCACATCCATGAATTTACATATTTAACCCAGAAGAACCCAGTGTGGCATTGGTGGCAGTTCTAAAAAGACTGATTTATCACCATTTATTGGAATATTATCTTCTGTGTTTTGTGGTTTTTTTTTCTTCAGTGAAAATCATGTATTTTCTGACTTTTTTTTTTTGTTTTTACCTCTGCAAAGTGTAACAGTGGAGGTTATGTTTTCATTGGGGTTTGTCTGTTTGTTTGTCTTTTAGCAAGATAACTCAAAAAGTTATGGACGGATTTGGATGAAATTTTCTGGAAATGTTGATACTGGCACAAGGAACAAATGATTACATTTTGGTGGAGATCGGGGGAGGGCACTGACCTGCCTTGGCGGAGGTCTGCGCTCCACCAAGGAACGGCGGAGGTTACGTTTTCATCTGGGTTTGTCTGTTAGCAAGATAACTCCAAAATTATGGGCGAATCTTGATGAAATTTTCAGGAAATGTTGATACTGGCAGAAGGAACAAATGATTAAATTTTGGTGGTGATTGGGGGGGTGGGCAGGAAGACACTGATCTGCCTTGTCGGAGGTCTGCGCTCCCTGAGTGCTTTTCTAGTTCAAGATTTTTTGCTTAATTCAAGATTCTTTTGCTTAATTCAAGATTTTTCTCATTGCTTAATTCAATTTTTTTTTCCTAATTCCAGATATTTTTTTGCTTAATTACAGATTTTTTTTTTGGCTTAATTACCTTTGCCGTCTGTCTGTCGGTTTGTCTGTTAGCAATATAACTCAAAAAGTTATTGATGGATTTGGATGAAATTTTCTGGAAATGTTGATACTGGCACAAGGAACAAATGATTAAATTTTGGTGGTGATTGGGGGGGTGGGCGGGTAGAGACTGATCTGCCTTGTTGGAGGTCTGCTTTTCTAATTCAAGATGTTTTTGCTTAATTCAAGATTTTTTTCTTCTTTTTTGCTTAAATCAAGCTTTTTTGCTTAATTCAAGATTTTTTTTTTGCTTAATTCAATTTTTTTTCCTAATTCCAGATATTTTTTTGCTAAATTCCAGTTTTTGGTTTTTTTTTGTTTAATTACCCCTGCTGTCTGTTTGTTTATCTGTCTGTTAGCAAGATAACTGAAAAAGTTATGGACAGATTTGGATGAAATTTTCTGGAAATGTTGATACTGGCACAAGGAACAAATGATTAAATTTTGGTGGTGATCGGGGGGGAGAAAGACAACTGATGTGCCTTGGCAGAGGTCTGCACTCTCCGAGTGCTTTTCTTGTTATTGTTGTTTTCATTGTTTTATAAGAACAGGCAACAACACCCACACATCAAAACAATCGCTACCATCCCCCACCCCCCAACCACACACAATAGCACCCACTCCCAGTGCAACAAAATATACTTGACAGACTCAGCTTCATTGTCTATACAGACAAGTCCTTCATAGATTACAAGAAAGGGATCCAGATCTTTGTATTTTTCTACATTTAATTTACTAATCATGTAGATGTTCATAAAAGTTCAGAGCAAAAATAGAGAAAACTGAAGAAAAAGTGACTTTTTCAGCAAAATCTATCATTAGCTGAACATAAACCCAGTGTGTCCATCCACTGTCTCCGATCCAACTCCATGGGTTTTACTGGTGAATCAATGATGTAGAAAATGACAGCATTTTCATGGTAACTACGGAGCCTCTGAAGGCCCAAATGGGTCATATCTGATGACCATGAAAACACAACAAACTGTATTTTACACCAATAATTTACATGTATTGATAGGTTTAATGGATCAGAAGTTATTAAACATTTTATATCAGTTGATGGTTTTAGTTGCCAGTGGCTTTTTGGGTCATTATGGGTTAATATTACTCTTAATTTTAATTTTGTCCACACTTTATTGTTCAAATGTTCTTAATGCTATTATTGCACTTGCAATCATATTGGTCTGTATATTAATCTCAATGGGATATTTTCTGATTAAGTAAAAAATAAAAATAAAAAAACAGAAGTGATTTTAAATGTATAATTCACTGGTATGGTCCCTTTAAACATGACCCTTTACATCTAGCACACATGTCTACAATGTAAACGTCTGGATTCAGCCATAATTAGCTTGAACAAGAAGATTTGTACAATGGGTAATACAGCTTCATTCACTCAATTGGGCTACATACTGTAAGTTGGCACACTGTTGCTGTATTTACAAAATTTCCACTCATGGCTTGTGTTCAGACACACAACAGCTTGTGGGCCGCTAAAGCTTTGCTGCTCAGGCTAATCAGCTGAACCTTGCACTGATCTGGAAGGAGGCTTGGAGAAATGAGCCAGGAATGAGGAGACAGAGTTGGAGAGAGGTAGAGGAAGAGAGAGAGAGAAAAGCATATGAAGACACATAGCTACACAGCACGCTAAGACAAACCAGAAGCTCTTAGGCTGGCACTGCAGTAATAGAAGAGGATTGGGAAGCACGGCCAAGTAAATCACACTGGCTGAAGAGTAGTGTAAGCCCCTGGATAAACCGTGCAGACACAAGACCTCCCTCTCACACACAGCCTCCTTTCTACTCAGCCATGGAAAGTGTGGCCCACCTATTTCATCTGCAAAGACGAAATTGCACATGCACACACACTGTCTGCGCATGTGCTGGGGTGATGGAACCCATTGTATATGAAGGCATTAACTGAAAAGCTGGTTTGTCAATGTGTCAATGTCTGTGGCACAAGTCAACGCTACTTTGGAAGAATCAGATTCAGAAAACTTTATTTATCCCATACGGGTAATTCATTTGCAGCTTACCACAGACATCAGCCCACATCCAAAGTGCAATGTGACAAATAAATCAGTGCACAAATACAAGATAATTGAAAGCAACTACGAATAAATGCATTTCGGCTAAAATTTCCTTAGGGGGTCAAATGAGCGGCCATTTTTGTCCAAAAAAAAAAGTTGTAGAAAATGCATAGAACTGTGTTGAAGTAATGCTAATACATTTGTGCACAGACTACTGATATTATTTGACAGTGGAAGCTCTATTTTCAGAAATATTGGATTTTGAATAGGACGTGTATGTGAAAACTTTTGCTGGTGGACGGATGTGACATTACCCATGATGCTCTGGTCAGTACCAGTACTTTATTAGTAATAAACTTATATACTTACTATTGCTAATTCTCCTCTTATTCATAAATGTTAGTATTGTGGATCTAAAACAATAACAGCTGACACAAAACACAAAATGTGGCAGTGGACGGATGTGACATGGTTGTTACTGCCGAGCATCAGTATGATGCTCAGCAGCCATGTCACCGTTTCCACAAATGATCCCTGTGCAAAAACTAGGATCAGAATTATTTATTGTATAGTTTATCATCATACTAAAGAGTAAATAACAATATAGAATTGTTATTTCTTTATAAAAATGCTTATTATTAGAAAACTGTTGATTTAAAAAGTGATGTGTGACATTCTTAATGTATGTATTGGTGTAACATAAGCAGGATGGATCAGCACCATACTCCATATTGAACCTGTAAAAATAAAACATGTGATATGTAGGATAGAATCTTGTAAGAAAAACTGGGGAATAGAATATTTGTTTTTCAGGTAAGTTCAGTTCAAATATAACTTGGCCATTTGTGACATGAAAATAGAGCATTAATTGTGATGAACTTGGACATTTTTGACCTGAAAACATAGTTCATATGACCAGCAACATGTTGCAACAGAACTGAAATCCTGTACCTTTGTATAACTTGCATTTACCAACACAAAGTTCCTTTGGGGATTCACTTATATTGATTTCTTATGCGCAAAGACAAATAAGACCTCTAAGCAAATTTTAGCTGATATATACAGGGTGAGGAAGCAAAATTTACAATATTTTGAGGCAGGGATTGAAAGACAGTGTATGACCAATTAGTTTATTGAAAGTCATGAGAATTTATTTGCCACAAGAAAATTGACATAATAGAAAATGTTTGTATTCTATGTGTCCTCCTTCTTTCTCAATAACTGCCTTCACACGCTTCCTGAAACTTGCGCAAGTGTTCCTCAAATATTGGGGTGACAACTTCTCCCATTCTTCTTTAATAGTATCTTCCAGACTTTCTGGTAATAGTTTTGCTCATAGTCATTCTCTTCTTTCCATTATAAACAGTCTTTATGGACACTCCAACTATTTTGGAAATCTCCTTTGGTGTGACGAGTGCATTCAGCAAATCACACACTCTTTGACGTTTGCTTTCCTGATTACTCATATGGGCAAAAGTTTGTGAAAAGGTATGGATAATAGTGTTAGGTATGATTATGACATCAATATATGTTTGGTTTCAAAACAATTGACGTAGTGCGTGCTGAGAAAAAAACAACTAAATGTTCATTGTACATTTTGCTTCCCCACCCTGTACATAAAAAAAAAGTCAACCCACCCAACATATTTGAATTGTTAAAATAAGAAAATAAATTTGAGTCACAAAAATATTTTAATCCAAACTGGTGTTGCCTTTTCATTGTCCATTCTTTTGGTCAAACACTCACCTGAGCATGTGGGCTGCACTGAACACCACATCGAACTCTCCGCTGTCGAGACGCGCAGCTTTCTTCGCCATCTCGGCCGCCTCCAGAAGACGCGACTCTTCCAACAAAAACTGACCTAGAAGGAGAGAAGAAAGAAAAAGAGAAGAATATGAATGTTAAAATGAAGCTGAGAGATTCCCACAGTGGGATCTGGAACGTGGAGGTGTTGCCTTTCACCTGGGTCTACCCCTTTAATAAAACACTGAAACAGCAGACACCAGGGCATATTATTACTATCACTGTTTGGCCATCTTTCAGACCCATTTGTCCAGATTAACTAACTCTAATCGATCTGTTTCTTTTAGATGAAACTGTTTCTCACATGACATTTGTGTCTTATTAGGGGTGCGGCTGCTTTTACAGACAACCTTACATGGACCCGCCTAATGAGAGGAGATTACAGAGGCCCGACAAGGACATGAACCCAGGGTGGACCCCATTTGCAGGAGCCAGGTTTAGAGAGGAATTAATACTGTGTTGACTTTGGTTAGCTTCACTACTGTACCAGGATGCTAAACCACCACGTGAACCTTTAGAATATTTTCCTTAATAACTGCGAAAGAAACCAAAGCCATGAGTCCAGGTCTGAGGTGAGAGACCCATTCAATCAAGAGACTTTTGGATGAAGACCGGCTGTGTAATAGCTCCGGGTTAAAAGCGCCTCTGTGGTTATGGATGAAAGCTTTATCAAACATCAAAGAACCCCTGTGAGTAAGGCAGGTCCAGTCCAGTTTAACCCTCAAACAGCCACTGGCAAACACAACCATCTACTACTATAAAATGTTTAAGACCTGTTGAAACACTAATCCTATCAATACATGTAAATAATTAAGGTGACATTCAGGTTCTCAGCTTTTCATGGTCATCAGATATGATCCATTTAGACGTTCAGAGGCTCCGGAGTGAAAGAGGAACATTGATTCAACAGTAAAATCCATGTTATTTGACAAATGATAGTGGTTGGAGACACATGTTTGTATGTTCAACAAGTGGTGCCCATCACAACAAACCCCACCCCTCACATGTATTGTAGCTTATTTTGGCATCAATCCAGCTGATGTCATCATATCAATTGCCTCTATATATGTGCCAAGTTTGAAGTAAATTGAAGCAAAATTGGTGTTTTTATAGACATTTGAAATTTCGCCCATTATAAGTAAATGGGAGAAAAATCAATCTAAAAAATTAATAAAAAAATTGAACTTTGACCTACTTTTCCCAAAATGTAATCAGATCAAATTCTGGGTCACTGGCAATCTATAAACCCAATTTGGTATGAATTCAACCAATAGTTTTGCTGCTACAGACATTTGAAATTTCACCCATTATATGTAAATGGCAAAAAAAAAAAAAAAAAAAAAAATTCATAAAAAATGTAAATGTTGCCCTACTTTTCCGAAAATATAATCACATCTATTCTGGGTCACTGGCAATCTATAAACCCAATTTGGTATGAATTCAACCAATAGTTTTGCTGCTACAGACATATGAAGTGTCGTCGATTATAAGTAAATGGGGGAAAAAAAAGATTTGAAAAATGTATTTAAAAAATGTAAACTTTGACCTACTTTGCCCAAAATGTAACCACATCTTTTCTGGGTCACTGGCAATCTATAAACCCAATATGGTACGAATTCAACCAATAGTTTTTCTGCTACAATGTTAACAAACAAACAAACAAACCGAACCAAAAACAATACCCCCTGCCTCTCCTTTGGGGGACGGGGTAATTATTATGGATATCTTTGCTGAAAAAGTCACTTTTTCTTTGGTTTTATCCGTTTTTGATATAATAACCTTTAACTTTTCTCTGAGCTTTTATGAACATCCACATGATCAGTAAAATAAATATAGGAAATTATCTGATTTCACTAAAAAAATGCTAAATACAGAGGATAATATTAGAATAAATCACTTAAGAAATGTTAAATAGAGAGAAAAAAATGTTTGGGAGCTGCCACAAATGTAGCACTGGGTCTTTATGGGTTAAATGTTGAAAAATACCAGATTTTCACGGAAAAAACTCAAAAAACAGAGGATAATATTACAATAAATGGTACAAAAAAATCACTTCGGAAATGTTAAATAGAGAGAAAAATTTATTTGGGAGCTGCCACAAAAGTAGCACTGGGTCTTTATGGGTTAAAAGCAAGAAAAGATCATTTTCAGTGCACATTTTATGCCTTTATTTGATGCTGGTTGTGGAGTTGGAAAAGAAATGTGGGGAAACAGAGTAAGGCAATGACATGGTTTAAATTGCCGGCTTCTCAGGGCATCAGTACTCAGGTGATATGCTGGTATCAGGTCTCCCCAACTGATCTCATCTTTAAAAGGGTTCTTAACCTTTAAAGGTGAAACCCTGGATTCACGGTTTTGAAACCAACTGCAGAAATCTGCCATTAACCTATCGATCAGTTAAAATGTCACAGCAGGTGCAGAGACAGCCGGGTAAGCCATCAACTCACAAAAAGCATCATAACATGTTGTGTCAGATTGACAGTGACAGACCATAGAAGGCTGCAGAGACTTTCAACAAGTAATCAATTTGACTGGTTATATGAATGTATTCTTATAATTTACTATTGTTATCTTAGATGCAACACTGAAACTTAAAGTCATGTGAGACTGAGATGGAAATGGACGCTTCTATAAAAACAGGACAGAGGGGCTAAAAATTCAAACCAGATATACAGGGTGGGGAAGCAAAATTTACAATATTTTGAGGCAGGGATTGAAAGACAGTGTATGACCAATTAGTTTATTGAAAGTCATGAGAATTTATTTGCCACAAGAAAACTGACATAATAGAAAATGTTTTTATTCTATGTGTCCTTTCTCAATAACTGCCTTCACACACTTCCTGAAACTTGAGCAAGTGTTCCTCAAATATTGGGGTGACAACTTCTCCCATTCTTCTTTAATAGTATCTTCCAGACTTTCTGGTAATAGTTTTGCTCATAGTCATTCTCTTCTTTCCATTATAAACAGTCTTAATGGACACTCCAACTATTTTTGAAATCTCCTTTGGTGTGACGAGTGCATTCAGCAAATCACACACTCTTTGACGTTTGCTTTCCTGATTACTCATATGGGCAAAAGTTTCTGAAAAGGTATGGATAATAGTGTTAGGTATGATTATGACATCAATATATGTTTGGTTTCAAAACAATTGACGTAGTGCCTGCTGAGAAAAAACAACTAAATGTTCATTGTAAATTTTGCTTCCCCACCCTGTAGACTGTTAGGAAGCAAGTTTGGAAGCACTTTGGGTCTATTTTAAAGATAAATATTTACTGAGATAAAAGAGAAACTATTTATCAGATAAAACACATTTTTTTAAATATTATTTTACATTATATTTTATACAAAAATCTGCATGTAACATGGTCAAAAGGACATGAAAATTACACGCTACTGTTTTTTTTTTTCCCAAATATCTTTTCATTCTCTCACCGGTACATTTTGGGAATTGAACTAATTATACAAGACAGAGTGTTTCACAAAAAATGACCGCTGTTGCAAAATCACTCACGATTTATTTGTGTTTAAATGGGCAGGTTCTGCATGTAACGCAAGTGGACACGCGAAACCTGGAATGAGACTGAGATTTATGAAAAACCTGCATGTCTAGAGTAGAAAAACCACTAGGATCCTTAAATTTAACATAGCGTCTTTATTTATAGCAGTATATAAGACTATTTCAAGCCATGTTTTCCAGATCAAATGCACTGACACCTAGGTGGCTTTAATGTCCCAATTTTGGTCCTATTTTTGGCCCCAATATTTGATTAAAAATTTGTTAATTTTGGGATGGCTCAGAGCAAGAGTGTAATTGTTTTTTCATTTATCTGAGGTCATCATTAGGTACATCCTGGGGAGAAATATGTCTATGTTTCTCTTTTATTATTGGGTCTAAAAAGCTGGCAAAGCACCAGGAACCAAAATGAACCCAATTTCACAGAAGCACCCAAATACAAACAGAAACGCTGAAAATGTCACGTTCCAAAGAGTGAAAGAAAACAATATGAGGAAATCTTCACTTATTTGATCCTCTACAAACCACAACCCTTTGGCTGATTGGAGGAAGACATGGCAAAAGGGTCAGCCAACAACACTGCTTATCCAAACAACTTGCCTTTGTACAGGTTCCGGCCTTTGTGCATGTGAATGTGTCTTAAAAAACAAAATTTAACATGCTCTAAGTCAGAACATTTATTTATGTATTTATTTATAGGTGTGTGTTTTGGCATGAATTGATACAAATCACAATATGATATATAACAATATATCATGATACTGTTACAAAGGCAATTTTTTGTTTATTTCTTCTTTTTTTTTGAATGATTATTTCCTTGAAGAATTAAATTACACAAGAAATATGCACAAATACTAAACTCACTTTCATTTAATCACAACAGGATCTAATGCTATATCACAAAATGTTCCTGTGTTCAAACTTAAATTATGTTTTACAGACGTTACAGATTAAGATCCTGCTCAAATGTTCATATTCTATTAGTTCAGAACTGACATCAGAACGTTATTTTTGTGCGATCCCAACAAAGGAACTAACATTATTTAATAAGAGTGTTAAATAATAATCCAATCCAACTTCATTTGTAAAGCACTTTAAAACAACCACAATGGACCAAAGTGCTGTACAGAAAAAATAAATAAATACCAAAATAACAGAGTAAAATACAAGAATAGATTAAAAGACATAGAACTGTAAAAAAAAAACAACAAAAAAAAACAAATAAATAAAAATACAGAACACCAGATAAATATAAACATAAATAATAAATAATATATAAGCAAAAAATAGAAACAAAAAATAGAAACAAAAAAACAAAAATGAACCTCCACAATATCTGCATTTGAATAAATACCTAAATATCTTCTAATCTGGTATAGGCCTATTTTGTTCATTGTTCTGGCTTCAAGTCAAGAGACAGGAGTGAGTATTTTAAATGTTATTGTGTTAAGTTATTTGATGATGAGAATGGGGGTGTAATTAAGTAAGTTTTTCTTCTTCCCACTCCTTTTCGAGTGTAGATGAAGGATTTTTTTTTTTTTGAATTTTGAATTTGCATGTATTCTGTAAATGCTCGAAATAAACAAACTTGACAAATGATACCTAAAAATATCCATGCATAACTTTTTAATATCGATACAGGGTGGGGAAGCAAAATTTACAATGAACATTTAGTTGTTTTTTCTCAGCAGGCACTACGTCAATTGTTTTGAAACCAAACATATATTGATGTCATAATCATACCTACCACTATTATCCATACCTTTTCAGAAACTTTTGCCCATATGAGTAATCAGGAAAGCAAACGTCAAAGAGTGTGTGATTTGCTGAATGCACTCGTCACACCAAAGGAGATTTCAAAAATAGTTGGAGTGTCCATAAAGACTGTTTATAATGGAAAGAAGAGAATGACTATGAGCAAAACTATTACCAGAAAGTCTGGAAGATACTATTAAAGAAGAATGGGAGAAGTTGTCACCCCAATATTTGAGGAACACTTGCGCAAGTTTCAGGAAGCGTGTGAAGGCAGTTATTGAGAAAGAAGGAGGACACATAGAATAAAAACATTTTCTATTATGTCAGTTTTCTTGTGGCAAATAAATTCTCATGACTTTCAATAAACTAATTGGTCATACACTGTCTTTCAATCCCTGCCTCAAAATATTGTAAATTTTGCTTCCCCACCCTGTACAGTAAGGTGAAATATCGCAATATATTGCAGAAGCGATATTTTCTTACACCCCTATTTATTTAACGTTTATTTAACCAGGTAAGTTAGTTGAGAACTGACTCTCATGTCAAAATCTCAAAATTCAAATAAAACATTCTTATGAAAGTAAAACTCTACTTACCATAATGCATATAGCAGTTGCCTTTTGTGGGATCGAGCTGGATGGCCTTCAGGAAGTACCTCTCTGCTTCTGTTTTCTGCCCCTGAGAGAGATGGATTAAACTCAGTGTTGTTATTATTTCAACTACTCCTCTAAACTACTCATTATAAAAACACCACACACTGCTCAACAGCCCAAATACCTTTGTGTATACCTAATGTCCCTCTCCAAACCACAGCCCTACTTTAACAATAAATCTTAATAAATAGACATAAAACACATGTACCGCAAGTGTTATTCTTTCAAGCTCATGTGTCGTCCTGTCAAAGTACACAGTGTCATGCTTGGCACAGCGGACTACAGACAGGGCAAAGGCTCATTCATTACACACTTTTATCTGTGCAAATAACACTTCCAGAGCATAACCACAGAACGCCGGTGTGTGTGGCCCGACCGCTATGAAACATGACAGAGAGAGGGGGAAAAGGAGAACAGGACGGTGGAAAGAAGAGGAGAAAGGAGACAGAAAAAGACGGTGAGCGTGCTTATGCGCCTATAGGTTAACAAAAGCAAACATGGGTGAGTGACATGCACACAGCGAGGTTTCCATCTCTGTGCACAATGTTGTTTTAGCCTTAAGAGAGAAAGATCCACCCCTGTGTGGTTGAGTAGAGCGGGGAACAACCCTGAAGCCATGCACATCGCACAAACTCCCTCAAGTCCTTTTAGACTGTGACACGCAACCAATCACACCTCAAAGAGAGCGGAGCAGCTGGCCAATGGGAGTGCCAGCTGGGACTGGGGTACGTCCCTGCACTCGGTTGGGCACCAGATGTCATCTGATCAACAATTAACCATGTGTACTCATCTATAAAAGCTGATGTTTTAACATTAACAATACAACAATTAGTGTGGGTTTCACTCTAGAACAGGGGTCTCAAACATGTGGCCCGGGGGCCAAATCCGGCCCACCAAAGGGTCCAGTGGATGAATTGATGATGGATTTGGATGAATTTGTGAAATGCAAAAATTACACAAAGATATTAACAATCCTTTTATTTCAGGTTCCACAATCAGACCAATTCAATCTCAAGTGGGCAGGATTCAGTAGAATACGATCATAATAACATATAAATAATGACAACTCCAAATTGTTCTCTTTGTAAATGTACATATTTTCCTTGTATTTACATGAAAACAAAGTATACAGGGTGGGGAAGCAAAATTTACAATGAACATTTAATTGTTTTTTCTCAGCGGGCACTACGTCCATTGTTTTGAAACCAAACATACAGTCTACTCTTGTTAAACCGCCCGCCGTTATACCGCCACTTTCGCTCACCGCCGACCAAAACCATTGCACAAAAATCCCCAATGCATTATTTCATTAGCTACCGCCATTTCCGCCTATCACCATCCGCCAGCCCAGTTCCATGCACAAACAACACTTATACCATTGATTTCCCGACCGTTATACCGCCAGCGTGATTGCCATCGAGTACACATAAATTTTAACAATGCACTGAAACAAACGCGCCAGACGCTGATCGCGACAAGCTCCGAGTAGGTCTACGGAACGGCCACCGTTCATTTATCGCAGAACACTCAGTAGGTCAGGATGTCGGGAAGAGGACGTGGGATTAAGCCAAAGCCTCAAGATGATGGGGTGTCATTTCCCGACACGGTATAATAATGCTTAAGATGTTTCCCCACTTTAAATGATCCCTTACAACATAACAGAATCAAGATTTATTTAGAAACGCAATTAGAACGGGTTAACGGAGGCAGCATAGACATCATATAGTAAAGACATGCACATTATGGACGCAACCCGTTGTAACGTCATTTTCGCTATACCGCCAATTTGGCCGTGAACGGAAGTTGGCGGTATAACGAGAGTAGACTGTAGTATTAAAGAAGAATGGGAGAAGTTGTCACCCCAATATTTGAGGAACACTTGCGCAAGTTTTAGGAAGTGTGTGAAGACAGTTATTGAGAAAGAAGGAGGACACATAGAATAAAAACATTTTCTATTATGTCAATTTTCTTGTGGCAAATAAATTCTCATGACTTTCAATAAACTAATTGGTCATACACTGTCTTTCAATCCCTGCCTCAAAATATTGTAAATTTTGCTTCCCCACCCTGTAATGTCACAAAAAATCTGAATAACTTGAACAAATATGAACAACCTGAAATGTCTTAAGAGAAGTAAGCACAATTTTAACAAGACCACCTTTTAGTAAATATTTTAAGTATTTGCAGATCCACTGTGATCTGTAAGTTATAATGTACATGTGTAAATGATAAACTGAGGCATAATATTGTTAAAATTACACTTATTTTTTCAGTTTGTTCTTGTTATTCACATTGTCTGACAGGATAGTTTGTAGATCTAAACCTTCTCATAATATAATTGTACTTTTTTCACTCTTAAACATAGAGAAAAGTTTGGAGTTGACATTATTTATATATTATTATGTTATTATTTTACTGGTTTGGCCCACTGCAGATCAAAGTTAGCTGAATGTGGCCCCTGAACTAAAATGAGTTTGACACCCCTGCTATAGAACAGGGGTGTCAAACTCATTTTAGTTCAGTTCCACATACAGCCTAATATGATCTAAAGTGGGCCGGACCAGTAAAATAATATAAATAACAGGATAAAAACGTATAAATAATGTCAACTCCAAAGTATTCTCTGTTTTTGAGTAAAAAAAAAAAAGTCAAATTCCGTAATGAAAATGTTTACATCTACAAACTGTACTCGAACATAACATGAACAAATATGAACAACCTGAAAATTCTAAAGAAAAATAAGTGCAATTTTAACAATATTACGCCTCAGTTTATCATTTACACATGTACATTATAACTTACAGATCACAGTGGATCTACAAATGCACCAAACATTTAATAACAGGTAGAATAGTATTAAAATTCTACATACTTCTCTTAAGACGTTTCAGGTTCACATTTTTTGTAAAAGCGCTAGTCTAAGTGTAAACATTTTTGTGTTTGACTTTTTTTTTAACACTAAAACAAAGAGGAAAAAATGTGTTTTTCATTATTTATAGGTTATTATGATAGTATTCTACTGGTCTGACCCAATTTAGGTTGAATTGACCTAAAATAATTTTTACATCCATGATTGTTAATATATTTTTGTTTTGTTTTTTTTTCCTGCATCAAGTCTATTTAGTTTTTTAATGCCTCTGGACATCAAATTTAATGCTTTTTAATGCCATTTAAGGCCTTAATTTTCACAAAATCTATTTAATGTCTTTTAATGCTTTTTAATGACCCGCAGAAACCCTGTCTTTAGGATTAGTTTGTATGGAGTATACCGAGAATAAATTAAAGTTTCTGTGTGTTCCCAGAACTACAAAGAAATAACAGAAATGCACAAGAAAACAGTGACTATTGTCAGTATTTTGTTGTGCAACAAAAATCGATTGGTATGTGAAGGCTTATACAGATGAATACCTTCAGTGTCATAAAGTACAAAGTAGTCGACTTTTACGACTTATCTTTATTTATTTATTTATTTATTTTTTTTAGAACTTTATCATTTTTCCATATCAACATTATTGACATCATTAAAGCATTTCTTACAAAACTTGTGAACTTGCCCCCCATAAACACTCATGTATCAAACGGGCAAACAGAACACTAAAAGAAGAAAAAATATATATATATTACCTCTATTTTTGGATTCATTTGGAGTGTAGTCTAGATTTTTACAACTGCATAACATCAGAATGACTTTATGGTTGTGATAATAACAGAAAAATGTGCAAAAAAATTAAAAGTGTTATTCATTTTTATATGTTTTTTGATGGAATCATTTGAAAAAGGCCCAAATGTGGTCCCAGAGCCACAGGTTGCCCACCTCCTGCTCTAGAAAATAATACTTTTGCATGAATAATACATATATTATTAAACTGGAATGTTACCAAGTCCATAAAACTTGAGTTAAAATGCTGAAACATCACAAAAGATTAAGAAGTATTTAATAAAAAATGTCATAAACTAGGAATAATAACATGTATATTTCACACATGTGGTAAAATACAGCAAATTATTCCAGTTTAGTTCAACAGAAGAATGGGCTCAGATCCAATGAGTACAGAGTAGCATTAATGACTGTATACTCAGTCGAGCATATACATTGTCAGTGAGCTGTAAATTCAATACATACATAATTTTCTAATGTAAATATATGTGCTTGGTTTCCCTTAATGCCGAGTTAAATCAAGCCAGTACTAAGTATATGTTTAATATAGCCCACGGTGTCCAAGTAGCGATCATCAATCCAGTCTGAAAAGCATCATTTCTGTGTATTTTTATTCGCCTGTTCACAGATGGTGGAATGTGGAGGTCTGAGGGCCAGCTGGATTTAGAATAATAAAGCTCTATCTGTTTGTTAAACCTGAGAATTAAGCTTTCACATGTTTGAAATGAGCTGCAGTTGTGAGAGGATGAAAGATCTGGATTATGACACGTCGAAGTAGATTCACGCTTCGACTTGGGCCAGAGTCTACAAAACGGTGAGTTACAACCTCGAACAATAACAAGCGGCTCATTTCCCATTAGCCGTTTCAAAAGAGATGTTATTGCTGCCCTCATTAATCCCTAGTGAAGCCATTTGTTACACTTTTTGATCTTATTTTACTATTGAACTACATACAAAGGGAGGCCGGACTCTGTATTAACTCATTTAACTCATTTGTATGTCACATGTCATGTCTTTGTGCAGATACTGAATCCGTGTATCATTCGTTCTTTTTGTATTTAACTGAGAATACACAATTGGAAAACGAAAAAAAAGGACTCGTTATTTCATTATTCAGAAGTGTGAAGTGCAGCAGCCCAGAGATGCAACAGCCCAAATAAGTATCCACTGTAAGAAAAAAAAAGAGAACAGCCCAAAAAAGTATCCACTGTAAGAAAAAAAAGAGAACAGCCCAAAAAAGTATCCACTGTAAGAAAAAAAAGAGAACAGCCCAAAAAAGTATCCACTATAAGAAGAAAAAGAGAACAGGCCAAAAAAGTATCCACTATAAGGAAAAAAAGAGAACAGCTTAAAAAAGTATCCACTATAAGAAAAAAAAGAGAACAGGCCAAAAAAGTATCCACTATAAGAAGAAAAAGAGAACAGGCCAAAAAAGTATCCACTATAAGAAAAAAAAGAGAATAGCTTAAAAAAGTATCCACTATAAGAAAAAAAAAGAAAACAGCTTAAAAAAAGTATCCACTGTAAGAAAAAAAGAGAACAGCTTAAAGAAAGTATCCACTATAAGAAAAAAAAGAGAACAGCCCAAAAAAGTATCCACTATAAGAAAAAAAAGAGAACAGCTTAAAAAAAGTATCCACTATAAGAAAAAAAAGAGAACAGCCCAAAAAAGTATCCACTATAAGAAAAAAAAGAGAACAACTTAAAAAAAAGTATCCACTGCAAGAAAAAAAAGAGAACAGCCCAAAAAAGTATCCACTATAAGAAAAAAAAGAGAACAGCCCAAAAAAGTATCCACTATAAGAAAAAAAAAAAGAGAACAGCCCAAAAAAGTACCCACTATAAGAAAAAAAAAGAGAACAACTTAAAAAACAGTATCCACTATAAGAAAAAAAAGAGAACAGGCCAAAAAAGTATCCACTGTAAGAAAAAGAACGGCCCAAAAAAGTATCCACTGTAAGAAAAAAAAGAGAACAGGCCAAAAAATTATGTGTGTGTTATGTTTTCATTGGAGTTTGTCTGTTTGTTTGTTTGTTAGCAAGATAACTCAAAAAGTTATGGACGGATTTTGATGAATTTTTCAGGAAATGTTGATACTGGCACAAGGAACAAATGATTAAATTTTGGTGGTGATGGGGGGGGGGGGGTTGTTTGTTTGTTTGTCTGTCTGTTAGCAAGATAACTCAAAATCTTATGGACGGATGTTGATGAAATTTTCAGGAAATCAAAAGTCTGCGCTCTCCGAGTGCTTTTCTAGTTTGTATATGGTTTTTTTTTACATGTGTTTCTTCACACCTCAACACTGTAACTCAAATACAGTAAAACTAATGTACAGTATAATATATATACTGTATAGTGTATAGTCATTATTTAACCCATAAAGACCCAATGCTACTTTTGTGTCTGTTCCCAAATTAATTTTTCTCTCTATTTACCCTTTCTTAAATGATATATCATCTTTTTTTTTTTATAATATCCTCTGTCTTTTGCATGTTTCACTGTAAATATATACATATTACAATGTAAAACCCACTGTAAATCATATAAACATATATTTTAATAGACCAGATCTACACATCCACTCACTGTATAAAAACTCTAATTTGCACTCTGTACATATTACATTACAAACACACAGTACATTTCCACCCATAGTTGTCTCTGTCTCTAGTGGACTGTTTGTCTATGTCACAGGTGTCAAACTCCGGTCCTTGAGGGCCGCTATCCTGCATGTTTTAGATATTTCCCTCTTCCAGCACACCTGGTTCAATTAATGATCAGCTCATCATTATGCTCTGCAGAAGCCTGATAATGATGCAATGGCTGCCAGGTGTGATGGAAGAGGGAAATATCTAAAACATGCAGGATACCGGCCCTCGAGGACCGGAGTGTGACACCCCTGGTCTATGTTGTGTCTATAGGTCCACATGTTGTCTGGGTTCATGTCGGAACTGAATGTTATGAGCAATGTAAAACCGAAGCCAAATTCCTTGTATGTGTTCACATACTTGGCCAATAAAGCTGATTCTGATTCTAAATCAAATATTTTCCTATATTTAACCCTTTCATGCATAGTGGTCACTACAGTGGACAGCTGTTCAAAGCTGTTCTCTTATATATTTATGGATTTTGTTGTTTTAGTTCCATATCAGCCAACACAGTGGATACGCTTATGCATCATCCCATACACTGTTACTCACACCATTACTGTAAATTTGCTGATCTAGATAAACCTGATCTGCAGAAACATGTTTGAGTGTAAAAAAAAAAAAAAGCTAATCGTTATTAGACTGTGATTAACTATTTTGTTTTTTAAACAAAATGGTTGTTTTTTTTGTGCAAATTATCTCCATGCAGGTATGTTAAAATGTGAAAAAACATCAGATTAGCAGCATTAAAAAGGTTTTTTATTTCATAGTTTTCATGCAGTACATCAGTAAATATATATTTCTTTGCTTCTTTAGCTGAGTGGACATTTTTGCAACTCCATGAAAAATAGGCTCATAAAAATTTTCCTTTTTTTTTTCATGCCTAAAGAGGAATAAAATCACTCAGGTAAAATATCTTGATTAAGGTTCTCATAATTAATGCATGAAAGGGTTAATTTCGATGTTCACAAAAACTCAAAGTAAACTGTAAGGTTATTATATCAAAACAGAATTCTGAAGAAAAAGTGACTTTTCTGCAAAATCTATCATTAACTGAACATAAAACAAGTGCCTCCATCCACTTTCATTTATTAAACTCCATGGGTTTTACTGGTGAATCAATATTGTAGAAGATGACAGTGTTTCCACGGTAACTACAGAGCCTCTCAACGTCCAAATGGCTCATATCTGATGACCACGAAAAGACGATAAACTGCATTTTACACAGCTGCTAAACATGTATTGACAGGATTAATGGTTCTACGGGTATTAAACATTCTAGATCAGTCGATGCTTTTGTCATCGGTGGATGCTTGGGTCTGTTCGACGACTGCAACTGATCAAGAATGCTGCTGCTCGAGTCCTCACTAAGACCAAGAGAGTGGATCACATCAGTCCAGTTCTGAGGTCTCTACACTGGCTCCCTGTCTCTCAGAGAATAGACTTCAAAATTCTCTTGCTAGCATATAAAGGACTGAATGGTTCAGGCCCAAAATCCATCAGAGACCTTCTAGTCCAGTATGAACCATCCAGACCACTCAGGTCATCTGGTGCAGGTCTGCTCTGTGTTCCCAAAGTCAGAACTAAACATGGAGAATCAGCGTTCAGTTTCTATGCTTCATATATCTGGAAGAAACTACCAGAAAATATCAGATCTGCTGAGAGTCTGAGTTCTTTTAAGTCCAGGTTAAAGACTCACCTGTTCACTGCTGCCTTTGACTAAAAGGCTTTTGACTTTTTAAACTTTATATTCTCTTTGAAACTCTGCACTGCAACTTCTACTTTAACTCTTTCATGCATGAATTAATAGAACCTTATATCAAGATTTTTTTCCTGGGTGTTTTTATTCCTCTTTAGGCATGAAAAAAAAAAACAAAAACAATGCGATTGAGTTTTTTTATGAACCTATTTTTCATGAGTGACAAAAATGTGTACTCAGCTGGACACCATGCAATTAACTTTAGAAGCACAGAAACATATATTTACTGATATACTGTCTGAAAACTATGAAATAAAAACATTTTTAGTGCTGTTAATCTGATGTTTTCTCACATTCTAACATACCTGTATGGTGATAATATGCAAAAAAAGAAACCCAAAAAAAACACATAAAACACTTTTTGCTAAAAAAAACAAAAACAAATCAAAACTAGAAGCACTCGGAGAGCGCAGACCTCCACCAAGGCTGATCAGTGGCCCCCTCTGTGGGCCCCCCCCCCACGCCAAGGAGGTTATGTTTTTGCCAGGGTTTGTTTGTTTGTTTGTTTGTTTGTTTGTCTGTCTTTTTGTCTGTCCGTTAGTGTGCAACATAACTCAAAAAGTTATGGACAGATTTTGATGAAATTTTCAGGGTTTGTAGGAAATGGTCCCCCCCGTGGGCCCCCCCACCCCCGATCACCACCAAAATTTAATCATTTCTTCCTTATCCCATTTCCAACAAACCCTGAAAATTTCATCCAAATCTGTCCATAACTTTTTGAGTTATGTTGCACACTAACGGACAGACAAACAAACAAACAAACAGACAAACAAACCCTGGCAAAAACATAACCTCCTTGGCGGAGGTAACAGTTATAGTCTGATAACAATTAACAATTTTTTTTACATTCAAACATGTTAGTGCAGATCAGGTTTATCAAGAACAGAAAAGTTACAGTAATGGTATGAATGTCAATGTATGGGATGATGCATACGCTTCCACTGTGTTGGCTGATATGAAACTAAAACAACAAAATCCATGAAAATACAAGAAAACACCTTTAAACAGCTGTCCACTGTAGTGACCACTATGCATGAAAGGATTAATATGTGTGTTTTTATTTTATTCTATTTTTTTTTAATTTTATTTTATGTGTTGTTTTATTACTCGCTGTTTTTAATCACTTTTACATGTTTCTTTTATAATGTTTTAAATGTGTTTCTTTTTGTTTCTTTTATTTCAATGTCCTGTGTGAAGCACCTTGAATTGCCTTGTTGCTGAAATGTGCTATACAAATAAAGTTGCCTTGCCTTGCCTTTATGGGTTAATATGTTTTGTTTAGTTCAATGGCACACAATCCAAGTATGTGAACTCTGTGGCAAAAATCACATATAAAAGCAAAAACTAAGATGCTAACGGTGCTTTTACTCCCCATGTCTACGTCTAGTCAGCTCAATGCCCCGATCCAATATCCTCCTGGTTTTATCACACATGCTGAGCTTACTGGTGTGCGCCTCATATGTGAAACGTGAAGATAACATCAGATACACTGCAGATGTTGCTCTGGCTCCGAGGAGATTATGAATGAAGGCTGCATCATATTAGCTTAAGGAAATGACAAGACGATGACTGAATCCAATACTTCATGCATCATGTGTCCATCTCTGTGTGTACATAGGGCCTTAAACACATCCTAACCCCCGATGGGTGGCGGCGGAGGAGGTGTGGTCGGGGTCGACGCAGCAGGGAGACGACACTGATCTGTGTGATTAACTCCCATATTTTTTTTTTGTCTTCCCCGCATTCACAAATCGCAGCAGCGTTCTCGGCCTTCGCTACCAGCTCTGCTAACGCCGTCCGCCGCTCACCCTTCTCTGACCTCGCTGCTGAGCCTTATCTCACAGTCTTCCTTCTTCCTGTCCTGCGGCGATCTGAACCTCAAAAGCCCTGACAGAATTAAAGGTGTCTTCATCCCTCATAGCTGTGTGCCTCTACAGTGGTGGGTGGGGGGGTGGGGGGGATGAAAGAGGCAGTGGCAGGCCAACTTCCTGCACTGGTTTTGATCAGAGTTAAGCGCTGTAGTCATCAGGCAGGCACATTAGCCACATTACAGGAAGGACATCTATTCAATGCTACCCTGAAAATTATGTTTGCAAACTTTCCAAAACATTTGAATACAAACACATTTTTTTTCCCTCATGGGTAATGACAAATTTGAGTCTGTCCAAACTACTGAATCGATGGCCAAAAAACAAAACCTCCTATCTGCAAATTTTTCGATTTTGAGTTTTCACATTAAATGGTGAGAACAAGGATGACTCCACATTTTCAGTCTATCTGCAAGATAATCCCGCCCTTTCTTATGACATGAAGGTCACCTGATGACAACAACAAAGACCATACTATAATAAAATTAAACCATCAATTAATTAATCTACTTTTATTTATATAACGCCAAATCATAACAAAAGTTATCTCATGACACTTTACATATAGAGTTGGTCAAAACCAGACTCTAAGCCAATTTACAGAAACCCAACAGAATCCTCCAGGATCCACATTTTTTTTTGTTCCCTGAAAAAAGTGATTTTGCAGATAGGAGGTTTTGTATTTTGGCTGTCGATATTCTCTTCTTTTTACGTCATTTTTTTAGACTCAAAAAGTTTTTTTTAGCATCAAAAACATACACTGTCCATGCAATATTTCACTACACCACCTTTGGTTTTGATAAAAAGAGATTTTTGTGCAATAACCTGCTCTACCTCCCAGTATTTTAATTCAAATGTGCAATAACTTGTTTTTACCATCCAGTACTTTTACCATTATTTTTTTTTTTCTTGATACACTACTTTATGAGTGTGTGTTTGTGTTTGTCTGTGCAATAACTGTTTTTATATGTTTTAGCTGTGTTTATGTTTTGTTTCTGTTTTTGTTCATGTCTTTTTTTCCTTTGGATCCCATGACTCAGGGAAACGCACAAGAATTCACAATGTACCTGTACTGTGATGTATCTGTGCAAATGGCAAATACATTCTATTCTATTCTATTCTATTCTATTCTATTCTATTCTATTCTATTCTATTCTATTCTATTCTATTCTATTCTTCATAGTGACATCTTTTTTGCCACATAATGAATACAATATAAAACAAGAAAAGCACTCAGAGGGCAAGCAAAAAAAGCAAAAAAAAAAGATCCCCCCCCAATCACCACCAAAATTTAATCATTTCTTCCTTGTGCCAGCATCAACATTTCCTGAAAATTTCATGAAAATCCATCCATAAATTTTTGAGTGATCTTGCTAACAAACAAACAAACAAACAAACAAACAAACAAACAAACAAACAAACAAACAAACAAACAAACAAACACACAAAGCAAAGTGATCACAATACCTCCTGGTGGAGGTAATAATAATATAATATAATATAATATAATATAATATAATATAATATATTAGAATAGAATAGAATAGAATAGAATAGAATAGAATAGAATAGAATAGAATAGAATAGAATAGAATAGAATAGAATACCCTTTATTATCATTATACTGAATGTACAATGACATTGGAGCGTTTCTCCTTTTACAGTGCAAACAGGTGACTATATATAAAATATAAGGTGCAAAATTTGTACCACACAAAGTTCTACAAGACAGTGCAGTTAGCTTTTTATACAAATATGAAGATAAAAGGATAAAATTGAGAAAGTGAAAAAATAAAAAATGTATTGCACAGGATGGCTGAAGATATATACAGAATAATTATATTGCACTGGTGATTAATATTTACAGATGGATATACACTATATTACATGTGGGAATGACTGTATAGAATAGAATAGAATAGAATACATCTTTATTGTCACTGTCACAGGACCAATGAAAATCAGTTTAGCAGCAAAACACTCAGTGTAAAAGGGACCGTGTAAGAAAAATTGTATTAAGAGTAGAAGAGTATTAAGAAAATGTAGAAAAGTAGAAAAAAGTAGGAATCTGCAAAGGCTTCCGAATAAAATATTAATAAACATATGCTACTAAAGTACTACAAGAACTTCTGAAATGAACAAAACTAATATAGAAAAGCTAATTCTATACTACAGATAAGAGCTATGTACAATAAATAGGATATATACTCTTAGCACTGAGACACTATTAGGTTTGAATCTGTGGTCTCTTCTGTCAATGTGTGTTGTGTACTGTTGTTTTATGTATATTTATGGTACTTGATTAATCAGGTTTTTTTTTTTTTGGGCTTCGTTATAATGTTGTAAAGTGCTATATAAATACACTTTGATTTGATTTGAACTTTGATTTGATATACAGGTATGAAGGTGCATTGTACTGCATGGGCTGAATGAATGTTGATGTGGTGATGTATGAGGTAGCAGCAGCAGTGACAGTGATAGATATATTGCACATTGTATTAACGCTTATGTAGAATAATCACAATACGGGTCATAATATGTTTTCCATCCATAGTTGCATTACTTTTTAATTATTGATGATTTAGTTTCGGACCGCTGCATCAAGTCTCCGTCACATCCCATATTAGAGTCTGGACTTTATGGAGGATAATCCATGTGTGAAAATGACGTCTTATTTTGCCTGAACCGTTCTGTCACAAACCTGATGATCCTGATCAACCCTAGCTTGGTTCAATCTTTGTGCCATTAGAGACATGAGAGGACATTTACTGCATCAGTTAGAGTTAAATAACCTGTTCCAGCTGAAACATTATTAACCACTGCAGTATTAACCCATGGAAGGATCTGAACTGTTTACTCAGTTAAATCCAGTGAATGTCTCCTGGAATTAAAACCAAAGGTAGTGCAGTGAAATATTACACATGTGACTTCTTTTTGTGTCCAGGCAGTGGATCATGATCACAGATTTACAGAGATTCACCCCCGCAGGTCTGAACTGTACTTTCCACTAAAATCAATAACACTTTCTTAAATAAAATGACTTTCTCTTCATGGCCGACTGAATTCTTCCCTGACTTGACTTCAGCAGGTCTTGACACTGAAGAACAGCCGTTTCACCCTGGACTGTCTTCGCTGACAGAAATTGGTTTCAGATACTTGATGTCCTTTCGGGGTTTTGTTTTTTTTTTTTTTTTCAGATAGGAATTTCTGTCAGTTTAACAAACGTTTTTTGCCCACAGCGTTAGTTAAAGTATTCTCTATGCTTAGCATCAGTCTAAGCACAGAAACAGGAAAATCAATCTAGTTTTGCTGCTAGAGCTCAGTTTGATTTAGACACACAATCATCTGTAAAGGATAGAACTGAGCCACAACCAATAACATATTATTATCAGATTAACCCTTTAGAGGACACTCATAGAAATACTCTGGAATTCAAAATGTCAACCTTAGTGTGTCATTGGAGGGCAGAACAATGACTTTATTACTTTTGTGAATTTTTCAATAATTGCTATGTAGAAAATCTAAACCACAGGTGTCAAACATGTGGCCCGGGGGCCAAAGGTTTCACTCTGGCCCGTCGGATGAATTTGTGAAACGCAAAAATTATAATGAAGATATTAACAATCAAGAATGTGAAAATCATTTTAGGTCAATTCAGTCTGAAGTGGGTCAGACCAGTAATACACTATCATAATAACCTAGAAATAATGAAAAACGCAAATTTTTGTCTTTTTTTTAGAGTAAAAAAAAAAAAAACAACACAAAAATGTTTATATTTACAGACTATCCTTTTACAAAAAATGTGAATAACCTGAACAAATATGAACAATATGAAATTTCTTAACAGACATATGTAGAATTTTACCAATATTCTGCCTGTTACCAAATATTTTGTGTATTTGTAGATCCACTGTGATTAGTACTTTGTAATGCACATGTATAAATGATAAACTGAGGTGTAATATTGCTAAAATTGCACTTCTTTTTCTTAAGAATTTTCAGGTTGTTCATATTTGTTCATGTTATGTTCAAGTACAGTTCGTAGATGTAAATATTTTCATTACGGAATTTGACTTTTTTCACTCAAAAACATAGAGAAAACTTTGGTATTGACATTATTTATAAGTTCTTATCCTATTATTTATATTATTTTATTGGTCCGGCCCACTTTAGATCAGGTTAGACTGAATGCGGCCCCTGAACTAAAATGAGTTTGACACCCCTGATCTAAACCATCGTTAGCTCACTATTAGCGCTGAAGGGTGTGTGGCACCAGTTAACTAGGTCTGGCCCCATACGGTTCTCATTCATTCATTCATTCATTCATTCATTCATTCATCTCTCAAAGCCACACACACTTTGTCCTGAACTAATCTATATTTATACATAAATCGATACAGTGAATAAAATTCAGTGAGCAGATCAATCCTCACTCTGTAAATTTGTTTTTATCAGTGCAAAATGTCCATGGAAAAAATCTGATATCATTAAAGATACTGTCAAACTTGTGTTAAAAATCTTCTTTTTCAAATGTAAATAATATTCTAAAGGAAATACATGACAGAAGTGAAGTGAAGCTACAAGAATACATCCCCATTTTAACGTGGACCACCAAGGTCTGCGATAAAATCAGCCCTGTAGTGCGGAACTGGGTGAGCGCACACTCTTAACGAACTAGCCCAGAAATGGGATAGCGCATTTTGCGTTGCGTTAGTTGTTAACGAACAAAGAGCGAGCCCAGAAACGGGATAGTGCAAAATGCGTTAAATGGATGCATTTTGCGTTGTGCTGGGCTTAACGATTTAACGAGCTAGTGCAGAAACGAGCCCCAGGTGTAGATTACTGCACAAAGTGAGAATGTTATTTTCCTTGGTCAGGATATGTACAGTCAGTCCAGCTTGGATTTAAAAGGCTGACAATTAATACTGAACAAACAAGAACTCAAACTATGAATTATGAAAGAGCTGCAGCATCTGAAACTGACCACAATGAACATTTGACAGATAAACAGAACCACAGTGCTTCAGTTTCAGCTTCACAGTTTGTCATGTCTTTTATGGATTGTGATTGTCTCTCTCAACTCACCATATATTTTTTATTAGTATGTTTTTATTTTTATTTTTATCAATTATTAGAAATTTCAGGTGACCCCATTTGAATTCCATGCAACCCCTACGAGGGGACTAGGGCTGTGTATTGGCAAGAATCTGGTGATATGATACAAATCATAATACTGGAATCAGGATACAATATATCACGATATTTCATAATACTGTTAAAAAGGCTTTTTTTTTTTAATTTTTTTTTTTTTTTTTTTAAAGATTTTTAAGATTTTTTTATTATTTGTATTATCATTTATTCATTTTACATTCATTTATTCATATATATTTTTAAGATTTTTTTTTTTATATTTTTAAAATTTTTTCCTGGAAGAACTGAATTACACCACAAATATGCACAAACATAAAACACATTTTTAGTTGATCAAAACAGGATCTAATGCTAGATCACAAAATCTTCCTGCGTTAAAACTTAAATTCTGTTTCACAGATATTACAGTTTAAGATCCTGCTCAAATGTTCATATTCTATTAGTTTATAACTAACATCATAACATTATTTTTGTGCAATCCCAACGAAGGAACTAACATCTGCCTCTCAGACAGTAAAAAGTGCTTTTAGGATGCTTCAAATAACCATTATTTAATAAAACAGTAAGATAAAAATAAGATAAAAACAATAAAGAAAACCAAAAAACAAAAAAGAACCTCCACCATATCTGCATTTGAATAAATACCTAAAAATATCGATACAGTACTTTTAAATATCAATACAGTATTGTGAAATGAAATATTGCAATATATTGCAGAACCGATATTTTCTAACAGCCCTAGTGGGGTCCCGACCCCAAGGTTAAAAAACAGTGGCTTAAGGGCTTAAAGTGAAAACAGAGGTTGGTGCCAAAGTGTTGGAGAAAAGGTTTAATTTTATTTACATGTAACATAAAACTTCACATATCAGCTGTGATCCACACACCCTTACTCTAGTGCAAAGTCTATAAATGGACAAAGTTAAAAAAAAGATGGTTTCCATAAGGGAAATGAAAATGTCCAGAGCCAGGAAGAGTGTGGGCTTCCTGTGGAAATCCAGATCCCAGCGCTCCAGGCCATTTATGTCCTTTCATTAAAGAGCGGAGAGACGGCTGTCAGCTGATGAGACCGCCTCCACCCTTATTCTGACCTTACGCACCGCTCCTCCACTAATTTGTTTATTTCTTTTCTGGCGGTCCTTTTCAGCTCCGACTATTCCTCGATCTGTCAGCGTTAATTCTCAAATGCCTATGTAGCAGCGATCTGTAACGAATGACTGTATGACCTGATCACATGACCGCCTCCTAGACTCGGGAGACCCTGAAAACGGCTTCTGCCCCTGAGACCCTTTTCTTTGCTTATTCTGAGACAGGTCGGTGATGTGCCCCGGAGATGATATTATCTCTGCTGACCTGGAAAATATAGAGCGGAGGTAGATCTCTTTACATTTCTGTCTCGATTACATCAAATTCTCTACCTTTATAGGGCACTGTTGTTTTACTGTTGGTACCAGAAACTGTGAATCCAGCACTTTTAGCTACTTTTTAAGACCCGGACTACGGATGCGGATGAATAATTGATTAGTCGTAAAATCAAATTAGTAAGGAAAGTTGTCGTCTTTTTTTTAAGAGTCGATTAATTTATATTTGGGGTGCAGGTGTAGGTGGGGTAAGATTTATGCTTTACTTCATAGAGATGTAGAACTGATATTTATGGCACTGTTTGTGCCTTAGCGCTACATATGTTAGCCCAAAGACCTAAACAGCTGCTGGTGACAAAAAAACACCTACTGATATAAAACATTTCAGACATTCTGAACCATTAATCCTCTCCATATCTTAAAATAATCAGGTAATATAAAATTTCTCGGCTTTTCAGTGGCATCAGATATCACCTATTTGGATGTTCAGAGTTTCAGTATTTAATTTGATTGATTGATTGATGCATTTATTTCGACTATGACTGTCAAAACAGAAGAAAATAAATAAACAAAACACTTAAACATAAGACATAAAATATATTTTCAAAAGGGAGTGAGAATATGTATAACTTATAAACTCCCTCCCCTTCTCCTTATTTAATTAATAACAATAATAACCTTCCTAGTCTAAGTATATCTATACTATATACTATAATATGACTGATACTTATTTTAATTTGGTTTCTGGGTTTTTATTATTATGAACAAATATAATATGATTTACATACACATATAATACAATAACACATATATGCAAATACATATTCATACACAGATCTATACACCCACATATACATATATACCTACATATATATACACACACACACACATACATATACATACACATACTTGTATATCTTTATAACACCCAGTGATACCCAACACCTCCCTCATCCCCGTATCTCTGAAAAATTGTGTTTATGTACCTCCTTTTAAATACTTTCATGCTTTAACTCTATATTAAATGTGTTCCACAGTCTCACCCCACTGACTGAAACACAAAAACCCTTCCTAGTCGTGCGTATTATGTGAATTTTAAAGTTAATTTTCCCCCTTAAATTATAACCCCCCTCATGAATACTGAATAATTTCTGTATATTGCCATAATACTGTATATCAACATTTGCAGCACTGATTTACCAGTTAAAAAAAAAAGGAGTTTGACAAATGACAGTAGTCGCTTTTCCATTCACCCTCAAAATGTGCGAATATAACTTGTGCATAAAAATTTACCTAATGGGAAAAATGATGATTTCGCCAAAACTCTTGTTTTTAAAAGTTTTTATGTCTGTATGCATATTAATGTTCATTGAAATGTGTGTATGCTCAATATGTAATACACATACTGATATTATCAATATTTTATTTTATTCAGCGTAGATCTTATTGAGAGTGGGAAGAAGGGGGTTAGAAGTTTTTTGGGTTTTTTTGGAGTGTTATATCGTTGTATATTAAAACAGAAAATCAATGAAATACACCGGTCAACAACAAATTTATTGTTTAGGTTTTTTGAGCTGATTTAGGATAATTTTGGTGTGCTGAATCCAAAAATCACATTAATTTTGCTCAATCAGGTCAATTTTCTGATTTATGCTACATATTGGCTTTCTAACATTTTTGCTTACATTTATGGGCATTTTCACATCATATGATACAAAATTCTTTCATATTTCTTGCAATAAACGAGTTCTGAAGATTTTACTTTTGCCAATTTATGATTAATGTTTTTTTTAATATTACAGGTGAATGAAATGGCTTCGACTAGAAGATCTTACAAAAATAAGCCTGACGTATTCTGCTACATCTGCAGTGAATGCACCGTTGTACCTAACAGGAATCAAGTCACAAGTTTCATAAAGTGTGCTTACCAATCTTATTTTGGTATTAATTATTATATTTTGTGAGAAGATCAAATTTTTCAAAATCAAATTAGCAAAAAAAACCTGACCTGATTGAGAAAAACAGAAGTCATATTTCAATTTAGCTGTGCAAAATGGTCCTAATTCAGTTGAAAAAACCTAGACAACTTGCAAAATCATTTTTTTGTAACCCAGTGATATATTTGAAAAAAAAAACAAGGTTTTGCGCTGGCAAGAGGTGTTTTTTGGGGCGTAGTGCAATTTATATATCACAAAACTGCTATTGAAAGACCTTTTTCCGCAATTAGAGTCACGTGAATAAAAAAAAAACGGATGTTGACGGACGTTACAACAAGCGAAGAAGAATAGTTTTAAAAGAAATATAATAATAATAATAATAATAATAACGGATTGGATTTATATAGTGCCTTTCTAGACACCCAAAGTGCTTTACATTATTGACCCATTATTCAAATAAATATGGCACGGTATGTGTGGACACACCAGGAAACCCAATCATTTTTTAATTTAGTACGAGACAGAGCGGTAATATATAATAATAACGAATATATCTGTAAATCAACAAGATATTTATGTTCGTTGCCATGTTTATGGAACAACGTCTCAAGTCATCTCGCCATAATAAATAAACAAATCATCGCATTTGTGATTTAACAGAAAAACTGACATTACGCACTTCTGTTTTTTCGACATTTTGTAAATATCGATAAAGCTTTGCACAGATGTCCAATGGAAAAGCCACTATTGAGTGTAGATGCTAGTTTTCACTTTCAGTTAACGGTATATTTTAATTACAAAAGTCTGTTTTTTTTTTTTTTCCAGTAAATTACCTTTGCATTTACTCTGAGCCTTTATGAACTCCATGGTCATTAAATTAAATACAAGGAAATACACACATTCCACTGAGAAATGTAGATGTAAATAATAAATGCGGATGAATCTCTTGAATAAGGTTAGATGTAGTGAGAAATTTATTAGCAAAGAAAATCGTTTTAGGTCTCTAAGGGTTAAGTAAAGGCTGAAAAATCCTATCTATCTATCTATCTATCTATCTATCTATCTATCTATCTATCTATCTATCTATCTATCTATCTATCTATCTATCTATCTATCTATCTATCTATCTATCTATCTATCTATCTATCTATCTATCTATCTATCTATCTATCTATCTATCTTATCATTATTTTGGTTTGGATGGAGGGCACGTATTAAAGATAACATCACAATAAATCAACTTATCAACTGAAATTGATTAGATTACTCGACTTCAATAAGTAATTTAAAAGCCCATCCCTTATATAACATCGGCTAACTAGCCTTACTCTCCTGAAAATATTTGATTTGGGAACCACTCCCATGGCAGATTAAAACAACTCAACATGGTCTCCCTCTTTTGGTATTCTCTATATGCTCACTCTCTTCCACCTTTTTTCCCTCTCTCTCTCTTTCTCTCTCTCATCCACATGCTATTGATTAACTGTAGATGCTTGGAGGGCATTGGTGCGATCAGCAGAGAGTGGGAGAGAAGTGATGAAAAGCCTGTGGTGATGAAAGACAGCGTAACAAAAATAAAGTGGAATCGACAGAGAAAGAGGTAGAGAATGACAACTAGTTCATAGATGGGATGTACAGCAAGGTCGGTTCTAGATACTTGAGTTCAATGAATCGCAACTGCATCCACTTTTCAGCACTTAGGACCTGAATTATTAAGATCACAAATAACAAGCACAAATTTGCTTGTTCATGCTAAAAATGTGCGTGCTACTGATTTGCATGTCATGGGTGATCAACTAATGTCACATTTCCACTACGTAGCATCAGCTCGACTCGACTCTACTCACCTTTTTGCGCTTCCATTATGAAAAAGGACCTGGAATCTGGTACCCGGTACTAGTTTTTTGGTATCACCTCCGCTGAGGTTCCAGGACTGCGTACCAGATACTAGAACATGACGTGTAAACACTGCAGAGCACTGATTGGTCAGAGAGTCGTCTCTGTGACCCACCGTTTTACAAAAAACAGATGCGGAAGTTTACAGTAAATGTAGCAGTAGGTTAATCCACATGATGACAGCCTGTAAAACTACACCATGGTTTGTCGAGGAGGTTCAGATGTAAAAATTCAGCATGAGCTTGACGAGAGAACACGCAACAAACAAGTTTATCAGCAACTCTCTGAGCAGATGACACGGAAGTAACGCACCGCATTGCTATGACATCCAGGTACTGTAAAGTCGGTAGTATTCTGTAATGGAAACAGTTTCCAGGAATAGGACCTGGTACCTGAGTCGAGTTGAGCCGAGCCGAGTCGAGCTAGTTCCATGTAGTGGAAACATGGCATCAGATTACCCACGAAAATGACAAGAGATCGCCTTATTTAAATGTGATACTAGTTGTCGTCATGGAGACAGTATGCTGGAAAAACTGTTCTGGGATACGCCAGCACTAATGGCCACAGAGTGCTGGAATGATCCAGACGCAAGATTAAGAAGCTTTATTGTCATCATATTAGCACAAGGCATTAACATGACAAAATTCAAGATGCTTTTCAAGTTAGGGCTGCACGATACTGGAAAAACTGACATTGCAATTTTTTTTTACCCTGCGATATATATATTGCGATATTAACCCTTTCATGCACTGTTCACTCCAGTGGACAGTTCTTCTCCAGCTGTTTTCTTGTATATTAATGGGTTTAGTTGTTTTAGTTCCATATCAGCCAACACAGTGGACACTGATGCACCATCCCATACACTGTAATTCAGACCATTACTGTAACTTTGCTGTTCTTGATAAACCTGATCTGCAGTAACATGTTTGAGTGTAAATCAGTTGTTATTTGTTAGACAAGAAGGTTTTTTTTTGCATATTATCGCCATGAAGTGAGTAATAACTAGCATTAGAATATGTTAAAATGTGAGAAGACATCAGATTAGCTGCATTAAACATGTTTTTATTTCATTGTTTTCATATCACTTTCTGATATTGGGTTTTAAATACATGTTTCTTTACTTCAAAAATTAAATGCATGGATATTTTTGTAACTCCATAGAAAAAAACACTCGATCGCATTGTTTTTTTCATGCCTAAGGAGGAATAAAAACACTGAAGAAAAAAAAATCTTGACTAAGGTTCTCACAATTAAAGCATGAAAGGGTTAAATAGCTGTGTGGCGCCGACGTAAATGGTCAAATAAATTAGTTGTGTTACCTCTCGATGTGGCAACAATTGCAAGGCACTATCGACACAGAACATGTGTTTCAATATCATCCTTCTTATAGCTGAAATAATTCCAGATAATTGATGTTACTTTTCATTTTGGGACCGAGTCTTCGTTTTCGGTGATTTTCTCTTGTTCATTACTCATTTTTCTACTTCGGAAAACTGATTAAGAACGATTGCAATTGGTGGATTGCTGCAAGCAGTGTGTGTCTGGTACCGTTAAAATTATTATAGTTGAGAACACGTTGAGTTCATTTGCCACCTACATTGCAGGACCTGCGATGTGACTATTGCGCACACGTACATCGCGATGACAATGCTCAAACGTTATATTGTGCAGCTCTACTTCAAGTCAGTGCAAATCAAGCTAAACATAAAAGAAAACATATACTATATCCAAAGTAAAGGCAGCTAAAAACCATTAAAAGCAGCCAAAACACATGTCCTGCTCCCTCAAATTAAAGTTTCCAAAGGTGGGAAAAGGAAAATTAGCTGCACAACATCGGGAGGCTTAGAGGGATTAGTACAACATCTATAGCAGTGATTTTCAACCTTGGGGTCGGGACCCCATGTGGGGTCACCTGAAATTCAAATGAGGTCGCCTGAAATTTCTAGTAATTGACAAAAAATTAAAACTTACTAATAAAATTTTTTATTATACAGCCTAAATGTTGCCTAAAATTAACGTTTATTTGCAACATAGTATGGCAAACTATTACACGATCAAAAACAAATTAATTTCAGCCAAAAAAAAGTCTCCATTTTGAATGTCTGGGGTCGCCTGAAATTTCTAATAATTTATAAAAAAAATTTAAAAATTAAAACATACTAATAAAAATTTACAGTATATAGTCTAAATGTTGCCTAAAATTAACGTTTTTTTTGCCACATATTATGGCAAACTATTACACGATCAAAAACAAATTCATTTCAGCCAGAAAAAAAGTCTCCATTTTGAATGTCTGGGGTCACCTGAAATTTCTAATAATTTATAAAAAAATTTTTTTAAATTAAAACTTACTAAAAAAAATTTACATTATATAGTCTAAATGTTGTCTAAAATTAACGTTTATTTGCAACATAGAATAGCAAACTATAGTATAGTATAGCAAACAAAAACAAATTAATGTTAGCCAAAAAAAAATATCTCTGGGGTCGCCAGAAATTTGTGATGTTAAAATGGGGTCACGAGACAAAAAAGGTTGGGAACCACTGGTCTATAGGTTCCACTTTCACTATAGGGTCTGGTAGTGATGTGTGAGTCAGACCTGTGGGGCTTTTGTGGAATTATTTGACCTGACCTAACCCACCCCACAAATAAACTGACATTCTTTTGACCTGCCCTGACCCGACCCGCGAGTAACCTGCTGATGATCACTAATGTACGTCACAGAACGCACCCCCATATAATACCTGGACAGACAAGAGTGGTAAACATACGGCCTGTGGGCCAAAACCGGCCTGCCAAAGGTTCTAATTTGTCCCACTGTATGACTTTGGAAAGTGCAAAAATGATACTAAAGTTATTAAGAGTCAAAGGTGTCATACTTGTCTTAGTTCAGGTTCCACATTCAGACCAATTGGGATCTCAAGTAAAATAATAACATAATAACCTATAAATAATGAGTCCAAATTTAAATCAAAATTTTAATGTGAAAAGTCCCTATCCAGCAATGAAAGCGAGGAAAGAAAAAAAAACCCTGAACTTTTCTGAATGACTTCAATGACTAACAAACCTGGTTTGCTTGTCTTTCTGACCTACTGTGACAGAAAAGCACCATTTCTATCAGTTTCCTGGGGCCAGGACCACTTGAACTTATTTTTGATTCCTGCCTCACACTTCAGTTCATCCCCACGCTGACTGACGATGAATTCTGACATGATTTCACAGAATGTTCAGACGAAATACTTTGGCGGTAAAATACTCAAAGCAAATCCGCCATCTTGTCTCCATCGACACGAAATGGGCCACGTCTCATAATCGAACCAATCAGAGCCGTCGATACAAGTTCCACGTTGTAAACTAGCATCTCATTGGTCGAGACGAACAGAGATGAAAGCAATATGGCCGCACCCATGAGATGGACCCAAATAAACATAAACATAATTTACACTTTTCAGAGCGATTCATGCATAATTTTCCAGCTGAAATGTTGCCAAACCAGATGGAAATGATCCGAACATGTTTAATTTACCGGAACATATGCTCAGCTTTTGGAAAAAAACGCATTTCTGGAAAAAAACGGAACACTTTCATTACTGCTATCGAATCGGTATCAGATCAGTATCGGCAAAACTAATCCCAAAAAAAAAAAAGAAAAAATAGGACTAATGGCCCTGTAGTTTATCGGCCAAATTAAAAGCTTTGGGAAATGTATCCAGATGCCATTTATTATCACCCAGTTCTGTGTATTTATTATATTAAAGAAATAGCCCATGTTTTGGTCATATTCCAATCAGATCTGTAAAAAATTCAAATTCCTACTTGATATCATTGATACTTACTGATTTATTGCATCGATCCACTTCCTATCTCTTATAATCGGAAAATTTTTCAAAGTTGCACCAAATCCAGAATCAGATCCGGATTCAAATAATTTCAATACCTTGTGTTAACATCATCATACAGAAGCTGTATACCAAGTTTGAAGTCAATCAGAGCTGTAGGTTCGGAGAAGAAGATGATTGAAATTTTTTCCCCATAAGAGCCCATGTTAAATTTTCTGTCAGTTCCCGAATCCAGAAGAAGATCCTGATCAGCATGTGGACATTACGTTTTGGTCATCTCCCCATCAGGGCTGGACTGTAGAAATTTACACTTGATATCATTTATATTTACTGAGTTATTGCACCGATCCACTTCCTATCTCTTATAATGGGGACATTTTAAAAAGTCGCACTGAATCCATAATCAGATCCAGATCCAAATAATTTCACTAACTTTTGTTGACATCATCATAAAGAAGCTGTATGCCAAGTTTGAAGTCAATCGGAATTGTAGTTTTGGAGAAGAAGACGAATGAAAGTTTTGTAATGGACGGCAGACGACGACGGACGCCGCATGACGACAATAGCTCACGGCCTGTCAGCTGGTAAACTAAAAATCAGATCGGATCGGAAACAAAAAAATCTAGATCAGGACACGACTAGTTGATACTTCTTATTCAACAGTATACAAAAACTAGAAGATGAAACAGACACAGAAGTCTTACCGTCATGGCCAGGAGCTTGCCATAGGTGAGGTGTGCAGGAATGTGGTCCGGCTTGGCTCGGAGGGACTCTCTGTACCAGTGTTCAGCTTCAGGCAGCTTGTTCAGTCTCATGTAGGCCTCTCCTGTGAGGATACAGACAGGGGTCGGATGAGGGGTCACGCTGTCAGAGGTTAAGACATCACACATTGTCATATTGTTTTTCACAGAATTAGAATGACAGGAGCAAGGGTCGCAGCAAAACCAGGCTTCACACCGTCTGGGCACAACAAATACACAACACAGCGTCTGGTATTTTAATAATCGGTGCTATTTTGACTTGGAAAATAACTAAGGCTGCAAATATATGGGCTTGTTTTGTATTTTCCTTGCACAAAGGGAATTTGTTTCAGGGAAATGAGAGAAAATAATCTTATCAAGCCTGTTTTTGTTTTAGAAAAGTGATCTCACTTTAAGAAAATATATGTCTTAATAAGATATTCTAGCTCTTATTGAACTATATGTAACCAGGAAGAAGCCAACATAATGGTTTGCTTAGTATCCCTGCAGAGAAACTAGATTATTTTCTTTATTTTAAGAGTGACGGCACTTACACAACTTCTTAGTTTAAGAATATCTTAACCTTTAGAGGTCTGAGCCTATTTAGACCGTTTTTGAGTACTTTTGATTTTGCCTTTATATACTATATCCTCCTGAGACTAAGCAATGCATTTTTGTCTTCTGTAGGGGACAAGAGTTTCACAGCTTTATTTAAAAAAAAAAACAAACAAAAAAAACCTGCCCACTGTAAAGGACATTCCACTAAAAAAAAAAAAAAAAAAAAATCTAAAATAAAAAAAGGTTGCATCATGCTGTTTCCAATCAAGACAATTATTTAATGTAAAAAAGCCAAAACTTTTCCTTTCTTTGGTCTCAAGAGGATGCAAAGAAATGTTTATTATACCCATGATTGATATCTTTTTTTTTCAGCACAACTTCATCTATCTCCTCTGCCTATAATTTTTTTCACTTTAATTTACTATAAAAACACAAAAGGCCAAAAAACACCCAAAACATATAAAATCCGATTTGAAAAATGTATATAATTTATTGCATAAGTGACACAAAGATGCTTAAGGAACCTTTTCAAAGACTTTAAAAGTGAATATTGGTTCCAAATATTAGGTATATAAAATCTAAATCAAATGTTATAAATTAAAACTATACTCAAATATTTGACATAAAAGCACATCTTTACATAGGCATTTTCTCACTCCCCCTGGTCCTCCCGGTTTCCACATCCGGTTCAGGTGGGGGTCATCCTCACCCTTACCTGTAATGCTAATGTAGTCTGTGGATTAGAATCCGTAGATTGGGCCAGTTTTTTCCGTTTTGAAAAAGGACAAAAAATGATGAAGATATGGTCAGAAATATAACCCCCCCCCCCCCCCCCCCCCCCAACTAATTTTCATACTTTTATTCATGTTAGTTTGCTCCGGTTTCTAAACATCATATCTCCGGTTGTACTTGCTCTATCAACATCTAATAAAAAGTGAGAGAGTGTTTCAGGTCTACACTTTCATATGCAATTATCCCCAGTGGTCTACGTGGCTGACTTCTGATGCTACGACGTGTTGAAAATATCATGTGATTCAGTCACAAGGCCATGACTGTGGACTCCTAAGGGTTAAATAATGTTTCCTCAGCCCACTCAGTAAAACTTGATAAAGCGTTAGCATTTTTAAAAAATATTTTAGTTTAATTTCTCACTGGCTTGACCTTTATTTCAGTTTTACAAAATCATTTCCAACTAGAAGCACTCAGAGAGCGCAGACCTCTGCCAAGGCAGATCAGTGCCCCAGATTTGGATGAAAATTTCAGGAAATGTTGATACTGGCACAAGGAACAAATGATTCAATTTTGGTGGTGATTGGGGATGGGGGTATCAACATTTCCTGAAATTTTCATCCAAATCTGTCCATAACTTTTTGGGTTATCTTGCACACAGACAGACAAACAAACAAACAAACAAACAAACAAACAAACAAACAAACAGACAAACCAACGCTGACAAAAACATAACTTCCTTGGCAGAGGTAATTTAAATGTAATAGATTCTAGTGTATTTACTCCTTTCTAATAGTGCTTTTTCCAGTGTTAATAAAGAGGCAGAACTGAACTGAGCATCAGCTTTTGAAAGTATATTTAAAGTCAACTTGTACATAATTAAATAAGTTGAGTTGGGTGGGTGGTTTAAAAGCAGACCGGGAGAATTTCCCATCTAGACTTTAACACACTCTGTCACTCTCCACGATCTGTCAGATATCATCCGATACCTCCCCCTCCGCCCTCCGCCTGCTCACACCTGAAAAAACAATGACCTCTCTTTCACAGCCATCTAATAACACTTGTATTATTGGAAGAATTTGACAACATCGGCCGGTAATTGAACACAACACAGTTAAAATCAACATTATAATCTATTTAGAGGTTTGAATATATCAAGGTGTTAACATTCCACTGGAATTTGTAACATGGTTTATGTTTCAATCTACACCAAATCTTCGGAGCTGTAAAATGACAGGACGGGGTGTTTAGACTACAGTGGACTGACACTTTAGTTCTGCTGGGGATTAGGACTAATCACTTCCCTGATGAAAAACAACGATATGCAACAGGTGTCACACGCTTCGTCATGACGAAAAGATTTTGTGACGGCTGGAAAACGTACATTTGTGGTGATGTCTCTCCAGTTAAACCAGTGAAAAGATTGAATTAAAAGATAAAAACACAAGCTTGAAGAAGATATAATCTTTCAAGGGTGTTAAGTACATTTTACCATCTATATAACTGTAACCCTGTTAACCCTTTAAGGACTAATCTTACAACAGGCCATCTAGATTTCTTGAAGTTGTTTTTGCATTCTCCCAATACTTTCGCACCTTTTTTACCCAGGAAGAACTTAACTTTCAATAGAGTTGTGGAAAAAATATTAGACCACCAAAAGTCATTAAAAACAACGGTTATGCAATCAAGTATTAACTCCTGTGTGTATCATGTGACTAAAACAGACAGAAAAGAAAACATGGAATGTCTAAAAGCACTGTTTTTGTCAGTACAATGCCATAGATATTGGTGTAAGAACGGAGGTGTTTTTGGTTATTATCAAGAAAACATGGAAAAAGGATAGATATCAGCTCTGAAATTAAACTCTTATGAGCTATTTTTGTTGTTATCATTATATTTGTCCAAACAAATGTACCTTTAGTTGCACCAGGCATTAAAATGAACAAGAAACTGAAGAAAACAGGGGTGGTCCAATAATTTTTTCCACGACTGTATGTGACCATTAATTATCATTATTATAAGCCATAAATGCTTAAAATAGTGTGTTATAGCAAAAAAACAAAAACAAAAACTTATAGTTACTATGAAAAACAACTGTAAATATGCATAATGAAATTGTATGAGATGACAGAAATAGACTTTCACTATTTTACATGAGCTCAAACATTTTTGTTTGTCTGGAATGTTCGGTGTCCATGTTACAGTTTCTTTTTTTTTAGTGATTTCTTAAGTTATTCACCAATTAATTGTACAAACTGGAAAAAAACAGATAAAAACAGTGGAAAAAAAAAAATCAGAGAAACTCAACAAAAACACATCAAAACACACTAGCAGAACATTCAAAAATAACACTATCACTATTATATGCAATTGTTTACAAGAATCCACCACAAAAACACAGCTAAAACTCTGCTAAAAGTAATAAAGTAATAAAAAAGTAATAAATTCAGACTCAATACAAAACTTGAAATCACTACTCAAAACTCGACTGTTCAAACTTGTGTTTTCTTGTGCCTCTTTTTTTTTCTCTCTGTTCTTTTTGTTTTGTTTGTGAAGCGTCTTTGAGTGTCCAAAAAAGTGCTATATAAGTTTAATGTATTATTATCATAAAAATCTTCAATCTCTCTCTCACTGACTGCACTCTGCTGCTCTCTCCGCCGATGCAGGCCTCTACCATAATGTGTTATATATCAAATCAAAAAGCTCCTAATCAGCTTTCAGATGACATTTGGGTTTTCTCAATAGCGGAAACGGTTCAGGAGTTATGCTAATTTGAATGACGATGGATGTAAAAATGCATCACTGGAGACACAATCGTCCTAAAAGAGTTAACTAAACATTTCACTTTAACCAGAAAACACCAGATAGAAGAAATATATATTTAAAAAAAAATCTTTATACTATTCCAAAGTCTTTCCTGTTAAACACAGACTATGTGGACAACTTGTACCCGAATGAAATGACAGCACTGGAGACACAATAATCTAGACTACATTCGGTGTCCATGTGACAGTTTCTTATTTTTAGTGATTTCTAGTCAATTATCAATGAACTGTAAAAACCTGAAAAATACTGATAAAAACTGAAAAAATTAGAGAAACTCAATAAAAACACACTAGCAGAACACTCCAAAACAACACTATCAGTATTATATACAATTATTTACAAGAATTCACACAAAAACACTGCTAAAGCACAGCTAAAAGTAATAAAAATCTTCAATCTCTCTCTCACTGACTGCACTCTGCTGCTCTCTCCACCAGTGCAGGCCTCTACCATAATGTGTAATATATTAAAGGCATAAAGGCATGTTATAAAGGCATCGTAGGCATCGTAGGTGGTTGACACAAATCCCATTACACACAGCGGACACGAACACCATGATGTCACCACCACCTAGCCGGTTTGGATTACTAAATGCACGTTCCATTGCCAATAAATCCTTCTCCCTAAATGAGCTTTTTACCAACAGGAACTTGGATGCATTATTCCTGACGGAGACGTGGCAAAGGGATGGGGAGTTCATTCATTTAAATGAACTGTGCCCTCCTGGCTGCTCTGCTGTTGGTCAGCCCCGCCCCTGTCGCCGGGGCGGTGGCCTTGCTGTAGTGCACCAAGACAAATACATATGCAGAGGGATGAGCACCGATGACTTTCCCTCATTTGAGTCACAAATGATCAAGATTGGCTCGTCCAGTGTGTTTTACTGTTTCTTAATCTACCGTCCCCCTGGCCCTGCTGGTGCCTTCTTAAGCGATTTCAGTGATTTCCTTACATCAATAATAAAACTGGAGAAGGTTTTAATTCTTGGGGATTTCAATCTGCACATCGATAACAATTCATCCAGCCCAGCAATGGAACTTTTAGCCATGACTGACACTTTTAACCTCAAACAACATGTATCTGGCCCCACCCACAAGAAAGGACATACCCTGGACCTGGTTTTCTCATTGGGCTTACACGTCACAAATGTGTGTGTTGAGGATGTCCACTTGAGTGATCATTGTGGTGTGTTTTTTGACTTATGTGTGCCTCTTGAGCCCAAGCCTGCACCTAGAAGGGCCAAGAGGAGGATCATTACAGAGTCCACAGCCCAGGACTTCCGTGCCCTGTTTAACCCTAGTCTTCTTAATGAGTGTCCCGATGTTGATGAGTTTATCCAGTGCTTTGCCACACACTGCAGCTCTATTCTTGACCAGGTGGCTCCCGTGAAAACTAATGTCACTCGTAAGTGGTCTTGTCCCTGGATAAATGAAAACATCTTAAACCTAAGGAGAACTTGTCGCAAAACTGAGCGTCTTTGGAAATCAACCCAGTTGGAAGTACACAGGTTACATCTTAAAGATCTCATAACCTCATTAAATAAAATGATTAAGGAGGCAAGATCCAGCTACTTCCACAAACTTATAGCCACAAACAAGAAAAACCCCAAAGTAATCTTTGACACAATCCAGTCCATTGTGTCCCCTGCTGTCCCTGCTGCCCCTGTGCTCTGTAAAGCTGACAGCAATGACTTCCTAAACTTCTTCACAGACAAGATCAGGGATATTAAACACAATATCCCACCACCCTCTGGCCGTCTGACCCTATCTGATCCCCCTCTGCAAACCTGGTCCTCTTTCGACCCTGTGACACTGGAGGACATCTCAGCACTTTTATCCAAAACGAAACCCTCCTCCAACTCTGCAGACATCCTCCCCCATAAGCTCCTTGTCGGTGTCTTTGACACTATTGGACCATGGGTCACAAAGTTTTTTAACCTGTCGCTCACAACTGGTTTGTTTCCCAGCTCCTTCAAACAGGCCATCATAGAACCTAAACTAAAGAAAACCACACTGGACCCCACAGACTTCAAAAGCTACAGGCCCATTTCAAAGCTCCCCCTATTGGCCAAAATCCTTGAGAAAGCAGTGTCTAAACAACTTACAGCTTTTCTGGAGACACACCAGATCTATGACACTTTTCAGTCTGGGTTTAGACAACGCCACTCAACAGAAACCGCACTATTAAAAGTGTCTAGTGACATCCTGATGGCGGCTGACTCCGGGAAATCCACGGTCTTGGTCCTGCTAGATCTCTCCTCGGCCTTTGACACAGTGGACCATACCATAATGATTGAGAGACTGAGGGACCTGGTAGGGATGTCAGGTCCTGTGCTAGACTGGTTCTCCTCTTACCTGACCGGCAGAAGCTTCACTGTGTCAATAAACAACTTCCAATCTGACTCAGCGGATCTACTGTGTGGTGTGCCCCAAGGCTCTGTCCTGGGACCAGTCCTATTCTTACTCTATGTCCTCCCACTTGGCCACATTATCCGACAGTACAGTGATGTCTCCTATCATCTATTCGCGGATGACATCCAGATATACTGCTCCTTTAACTCCTCTGAGCCCCACAAACTGAGTTCCTTAATAAACTGCTTGTCAGAGCTGAAGCAGTGGCTAAATGATAACAGCCTCCAGCTGAACTCCAGCAAAACTGAGACCCTCATCATTGCCCCGGATAGTGCAATCCCAGGGATCAAACATCACCTTGGAGACCTGAGTTCCTCGGTAAAGACAAAACTGAGGAATCTGGGTGTCATCTTTGACCAGGACATGTCTTTAGAATTCTACTCCAAACACCTAGTCAAAAACTGTTTCTTCCACCTACGCAACATCTCCAAACTCAGATCTATGGTGTCCACAAATGAGCTCGAGATGATCGTTCACGCTTTCGTATCTTCTCGCTTAGACTACTGCAACAGCCTGTTTACATGCTTAAACAAGAAGGAGCTGGCCCGTCTACAGTTTGTCCAGATCTCTGCTGCCAGGCTCCTGACCCGCACAAACAGAAGAACCCACATCACTCCCATCCTTAAATCTCTCCACTGGCTCCCTGTTCTATATCGTCTTCATTTCAAAATTCTTGTGCTAACTTTCCGGGCCCTACATGGCCAGGCCCCTGCATACATTGCTTCCCTGATCCAGCCCTACAGCTCGACTCGTAGCTTGAGGTCTTCAGGACAGTACCTGCTGATGGTTCCACAGACCTGTTTTAGCACACGCGGTGACAGGTCTTTTAAAGCTGTGGCACCACGTCTATGGAATGACCTGCCTCTACACCTACGGTCCATGGACTCTGTAGAGAGCTTTAAGAAACACCTCAAAACCCTCCTGGTCAAAAAGGCTTTTTAGTCTCCCACCTGACCCAGGACCACCACAGACTGATTACACTCTATGTATTCATCATAACGTACTCCATGTGTCATCCCCCCCCCCCCCCAGTCTCTCTATATCTCTATCGCTCTCTCTTTTCTCCTCCTTTACTCTCTCACTCTCTCTTTAACCCCAACTGGTCAAGGCAGACAGCCATCCTTCAGGAGTCTGGGTCTGCTCGAGGTTTCTGCCCGTTAAAGGGAAGTTTTTCCTCGCCACTGTCACCAATCACAAGTGTTTGCTCCTGAAGGATTCTGTTGGGTCTCTGTAAACTTAATTTGATTCTGATTTGAATTGATAAAGCACTTTGTGACTCTGTCTGTGAAAAGTGCTCTATAAATAAAATTTACTTTACTTTACTTACTTATATCAAATCAAAAAGCTCCCAATCGGCTTTCAGATGACATTTGGGTTTTCTCAATAGCGTGAACGGTTCAGGAGCTATGCTAATTTGAATGACGACGGATGTAAAAATGCGTCATTGGAGACACAATCATCCTAAAAGAGTTAAGTAAACATTTCACTTTCACCAGAAAACACCAGATAGAGCAAATATATATATTTAAAAAAATCTCTTTTTTCTTTTTCTTTTTTTTCCCTTTTTTTGGGGGGGTTTGGTAGGTTTGTTGTATGGTTTGTTTGTATATGTTGTGTCTATGTGGTTCCCTGTGTATGGGTACATGTTTGTGCAAATGTATGATTTGAAATAATAAAAAAAAGATAAAAAAAAAAATCTCCATACTGTTGCAAAGTCTTTCCTGTTAAACACAGACTATGTGGACAGCTTGTACCCGAATGAAATGACAGCACTGGAGACACAATAATCTACACTCTAGAGATGTGCCAGGGACCCAAGCCACTGAACAGAAAAAAAAACCACATTCAGGTCTGTTTTGACATGATTTTTTTTCACTTGTTGATAGGGTTGTAAGGAGCCAAAACGCTCGTCGTCTCGTCTTCCTGGCAGCAGAATTCTGTACGAGATTAGCACAAACATCAACGTACAATTAGGAGTGACATCAAACCCAAGGAGCTGAAAAGCAGCTTCTCAGAGTGGAACATTCCACAGCCCACCAGAGACTCCTGGAGTGGGACCAACAGGGTGCAGATTACCACCCAGGTCCGCATCTGATGAAAGGTTCTGCTCTTTGGCGTCTGACAAACAATATAAGAGCAACGCAGTGAGTGGAAATGGGAATGGATATGAGCAGGTGTGCCAAATGTGCAAATCAGCTCAGGGAGGAAACAACACTAAGCTCCTGAAATCACAGATCTCTGGCTCAGTTCCTCTATTATAAACCCAGCGCTGCTCCTTAACGCTGACTGGAGCTTTCATCAACATTTTGACATAATCTCAGTGGCTCTGTCAAACTGCATTTTGCCAACGTAAAAGCCAACCCACTGCAGTACCAAGTCTGGATTACACACTTCGGAGATTTCAAGAGTGTGTGTGTTTGTGTATTCAGCTGCATATGTGAGTGTGTGTGTGAAGAAAAGCAGAAGGAGACAGCAGAAAAAAAGCAAAAGCAGTTATAATGAGCACCAAAGCAGCTGTTCTACATCTGTAATCCAACAATTTGGGTTGTTCTTGTAATGAAAAGCAAATAAACGCTGTTAAATCGTGTATCGTAAAAATCGACTACTGCTTGACCAGAACGTAACAGCGTAGAATCAGCTTGGATTAATCAAACAAGGATTTGAGTGATTAAAAATGATAGAAATGGCAATAAATGAGCTGTATTAGTAATATAAACCCTTCATTTGGGAAAATAAGAAGGGTACTTAGTAGACTCCACCAAGCAGGGTGTTTGGTCTTTATTTATTTATTTATTTATCTATTTGCACATCATAAAACAGCAAGAGAAAAAAAAAAAAAAAAAACAACAACATACAAACAAATAACATCTTTGTGCAGGAGAGGATAGAAGCCAAAAAAGCCTTATGTGAATACCACCCTGGAAATAAACAATACACAGGAAAAAAAAAAAAAAAGAGAAAAAAGAATTACAGGGTGGGGAAGCAAAATTTACAAGATTTTGAGGCAGGGATTGAAAGACAGTGTATGACCAATTAGTTTTTTGAAAGTCATGAGAATTTAAATCTTCAAATCATATTTTACTGCATTTCTAACGGTCTTGTTGTCTACCTCAAGTTCAATTGCCATTTTTCTCATGGATTTGGTTGGATCCTTTAGGATTTTGGATTTGAGAGCTTTAACCCTTTCATGCACGAATTATGAGAACCTTAAGTGTTTTTAGAGTGTTTTTATTCTTCTTCAGGCATGAAAAAAACAATGCGATTGAAAATTTTCTTCTGAAAGATAAATTAAAAAAAAAATAAAATAAAAATACTTTAAAAAATTTTTAAAAATACATAAAAAAAAAAAAAAATTCTTATGAACCTATTTTTCGTGAAGTTACAAAAATGTCCACTCAGCTGGACACCACACGTTTAATTTCTGACGCACAGAAACATGTATTTACTGATAAATTGTGTGAAAACTATGGGGAGGGCTTGTGATTCTAGGGGTTTATGCTCAGAAGAGATCTACATAATGTTACCAATTCATGTCAGAAAAGATATGTAGTGTCTTAAAACTTTAATAAAGATATGTGTGAAAAAAAACAAAACAACGAAAATAACAAAATCCATGAATATAGAAGAGAAAAGCTGTAGAATAGCTGTCCACTGTAGTGACCAGTATGCATGAAAGGGTTAATAAAAGCTTCGGTACGTTTTTTGTTGCTTCCTCCACTTCTAGACTTTCTCGTAATAGTTTTGCTCATAGTCATTCTCTTCTTTCCATTATAAACAGTCTTTATGGACACTCCAACTATTTTTGAAATCTCCTTTGGTGTGACGAGTGCATTCAGCAAATCACACACTCTTTGACGTTTGCTTTCCTTTTTTTTTTTTTTTTTTTTTTTTTTATCTTTTTATGAGCAATGTAACAGAGCATACAAAGGATCATAAATATAATGCATTCATTATACATTGCCTTTTTATATAATTTTTCCCCATTCCCAATCAAACCCCAAGGCCCTCCGAGAAGGGGCAACAGCAGAAACAAGAACATCACAACAGTCTCTGAGCAGTAGAAAATCAAATAAGTACAAGCAGTATCAAATCTGTGGTGTACAAGAATATTAATTGAGCTAATGGAAAAAAAAAAAAAAAAAAAAATCATAGCTTGTAGATACCTGTGTTTACTTTTAAATATTAGACATTACCTACATAGATGTATCAAATGTGACAATAATTAGTAGACAGAACAAATTACAACAAAAAAAAAAACAACAATACCTAAACAATAATAAAACAGAGTAGGGTGGAGGTGTGAAAGATCAATCTGAAGGCAATGTTTGTAAAGACTGAAAGTAATCTAAAAAAGATTGCCATTTATTAAAGAATTTAGTTGAGGAGCCTTGTAGTGAGAGTCTAATCTTTTCTAATTTAAGAAAAAACATAACATCTCTAAGCCAACATGAAATAGACGGACGTTTGCTTTCCTGATTACTCATATGGGCAAAAGTTTCTGAAAAGGTATGGATAATAGTGTTAGGTATGATTATGACATCAATATATGTTTGGTTTCAAAACAATTGACGTAGTGCCTGCTGAGAAAAAACAACTAAATATTCATTGTAAATTTTGCTTCCCCACCCTGTAAAAATACGATATAACTGAAATAATAAATTCAAGTAAAAATGATAAAAATGCAAATCATCAAATACAAATCAAATGATATACAGCCTTACATTTTTTCATGAATTAGAGTCCTTTTCAGATGCTTTTGAAATAATGATAAAGAAGATGCTGATTCTGGCTACTAACCCACTGTTGTGCTGTGTTTTGGTCTGTTTTTTTTGTCTCGTGCTTGTATGTAAAGCTGCTGAATACTTGAATTTCCCTCAGGATTAATAAAGTATCTATCTATCTATCTATCTATCTATCTATCTATCTATCTATCTATCTATCTATCTATCTATCTATCTATCTATCTATCTATCTATCTATCTATCTATCTATCTATCTATCTATCTATCTATCTATCTATCTATCTATCTATCTATCTATCTATCTATCTATCTATCTATCTATCTATCTATAGTTCTTTATCCAAATAAAAATTCCAAACGTTTTCAAAAATGGTATTGTTTTCCCCAAGATCTTTACTTGATGTACTTTTATACTTGTGTTCCTAATATTTTGGTTGAGATTGTACCTGTTGTGTGTAGTAGAAAAGTTCATTGTCATAAATGTACGAATGAATAACTCCATCATTCGCAGGAAATGTTTTACTGACAGAAATGTTTTCAAAACATATGAAAATCACACAAACAAGATTCACTAGGATCACTCCAGCATCGACAGGTTAGTGAAATCATATTAAGTTTTTTATATGTTTTATAAGTGTTATAAGTTCTACTTCCTCCCATTCCTTTTCGAATATGCAGATGAGGTCATATTTTGTTTTCATTTGGCTTCTATGAAACTGGTCCCTAAAAACAGGACATGGGGGCTAACAATTCTAAACAAATTTAGAATAATGTTATGAAGCAAGTATGGAAGCACTTTGGGTCTATTTTAAAAATAAATACTTACTGAGATAAAAGAGAAAACTATTTTTCAGATAAAACACATTTTTATATTATTTTACATGATTATATTTAATACAAAAAGCCAAATGTAACTCAGTCAAAAGGACACGAAAATTAAACGCTACTATTTTTGGGGGAATCTAAGTAATTATACAAGGCAGAGTGTTTCACAAAAATGACCGCTGTTGCAAAATCATTCGCGATTCATTTGTGTTTAAATGGGCAGGTTCTGCGTGTAATGCCAATGGACACGATGGGTTACACACGAAACCTGGAACGAGACTGAGATTCATGAAAAACCTACATGTCTGGATTAGAAAAAAACACTAGGACCATCAAATTTAACACAGTATTTTTATTTATAGCGCTTTATAAGACCATTTACAGCCATGTTTTTCAGATTAAATGCACTGACACCTAGGTAGCTTTTACTGTCTGAATTTTGGTCCTATTTTTGGCCCCAATATTTAATCAAAAATTCATTAATTTTGGGATGGCTCAGAGCAAGAGTATAATTTTTTTTGCAATTATCTGAGGTTATCATTAGGTACATCCTGAGGGGAATATGTCTAAATTTGTCTTTTATTATTGGGTCTAAAAAGCTGGTAAAGTGTCAGGTACCAAAATGAACCCAGTTGCAATCTGTTATATTTCTAACAACTAAAGAACTCTCGACTATGAGAGAAAAACACAAAATTCCAGACTTTTCAAGGTCTGGAAAACAGCGCTTCAAAATTCCATGCTTTTTAAGACTTTCAAGACATGCGCAAACACCCTGTAAGGCCTTTCAATCATCCTGTTTTCATGAAAATGAGCGCTGCAGTTTTTGCATGTGCCTGCTACCAAATATATATTCAAATATACATGTCGAGGCCCAAAACGGAATCTGGCCCGATTCAGAATCGGGCCGGCCCAGAATGGAATTCTATTCTAAGCCGGCCTAGAATGGAATCCTGCTGCTATAATGTTATTTTTATACCATGTTTAATGCAAATGATCTAAATTGTTACAAAAATCAATACACGGAATTTGCAAATATGTGAAAAAAAATGAAACAAACAGCATTTTAATTGTAAACTATAATACACTTTATTTACAAATAGAACCTAGTGGTACTCCCCACCAATATATGGTACAGTGAAATCGACTGAAATTGACAATAGTTACTCAAGGTATGTAAGACTGAAAATGTAAAATTATGACAAATTATGGAATTATGGATCATTTGCATTAAACATGGTATAAAAATAACATTATAGCAGCAGGATTTCATTCTAGGCCGGCCTAGAATAGAATTCCATTCTGGGCCGGCCCAATTCTGAATTGGGCCAGATTCCGTTTTGGGCCTCGACATACATATTATTCTGACCTGAGCATTTTTAATGGTGCTAAGTATAAAGTTTTTCATGTTCTCTTGTAATCTGTTATATTTCTAAGGACTAAAGAACTAATATGCGTACACAAAAATTCGACTGAGAGGAACTTTTTCCCATACTTTATCAAGACGTTCACACAAAATTCTGGAAAACAGCGCTTCAAAATTCCATATTTTTTAAGACTTTCAAGACCTGCACAAACACCCTGTCCAAGGCTCCACCATCCTGCCTATCAATCATCCTATTTTCATGAAAATGAGCGCTGCAGTTTTTCGCATGTGCCCACTACCAGACAAACCAACAAACAGCCATGACAGAGATAAAAAAAAACAAAAAACAACTTTCTGCTTCCGATCTGATAGAAAAGCAGCTCTTACCCATCATGTTGTAGAGGCTCTGTGGTGCAAACTGTCTTGGCATTTTCTGTATTGCTTCTTTAAATACAGAGAGGGCCTCCTGTGAATGAAACAAATGAAAAAGAAGGGTGGGGGGATGTTTGCATTAGAGAGCGGAGAGACCCTGACAGAGGAACCAGCGCTGGGGTAACTAGTCATTCCTCCCCCTGCAGCTGGGGCCCCGACACTGTGAATACGCAGCGTGGAATTGGGGGTCGCTGGGAGGCTGGTTTCTACAGAACTGAGCAGAAAAGGTCGATCCTCAGTGTCACGGCTGTTAGGACGACTAGAGCGGTGTCACATATTGACTGTGGTATCATGGTTATTATCGTTAATGAAAACTTACCAAATGACAAAAACTAGAATTGTAAAAATATTTTCGTCAACTGAAATAAATAAAAAGTATAATTAACCCTTTCATGCATAGTGGTCACTACAGTGGACAGCTATTTTACAGCTGTTCTCTTATGGTATTTTCAAGGATTTTATTATTTTAGTTCCATATCAACCAACACAGTACGTTTATGCATCATCTCATACACTGCAATCCATACCATTACTTTAACTTTGCTGTTGATAAACCTGATCTGCAGTAACACGTTTGAGTGTAAATCAGGTGCTTGTTATTGTTGTTAGACTGTCATTAACATAATTTTTTTTTTTTTTTTTTTTGCATATAATCCCCATAAAGTGAGTATGTTAAAATGTGACAAAACATCAGATTAACAATATTTTTTTTTTAATTATTTCATTGTTTTCACACAGTGTTTCGGTAAAAACATGTTTCTTTGCTTCAAAAATTAAACACATGGCGTCTAGCTGAGTGGACATTTTTGCAACTCCATGAAAAATATGTTCATACAAAACTATTTCAATTGCATTTTTTTTTTTTTTCATGCCTAACGAGGAATAAAAACACTCAACACTCAACACAATTAAGGTTCTCACAATTCATGCATGAAAGGGTTAAAAGAAAAAAAAACGATAACTAACTGAAACTGTATTGTGTGTTTACAAAACTAACTAAAACATATAAAAATTCTGGATAAAATTCCTTTCGTTTTCATCTTTGTTAATGTCGGATTGATATAAAATCGATTTATTTCCCTCAAGTAATTTTAGCTGCTGGCACCATATGATATTTAACGATCCGTCACTTCCTGTCACTTGTCGTTTAGAATCGTCTTCTCGTTGCCACTCTACCTGGAAACATGGAGACTAAAGTTGGGAGAAAGCAGCAGAGTCCTGTACGGCACAGGCGTCAAACATGTGTCCCGGGGCCCAGATCCGGCCCTCCAAAGGGTCCAGTCTGGCCCTTGGGATGAATTTGTGAAATGCAAAAATTACACTAAGATATTAACAATCCTTTTAGTTCAGGTTCCACATTCAGACCAATTCAATCTCAAGTGGGTCAGACCAGTAAAATACGATCATAATAACATATAAATAATGACAACTTCAAATGTTTTGCTTTGTAAATGTAAATATTTTCATGTATTTACACTAAAACAAAGTATAATTTTGCAAAAACTGTGAATAACCTGAAATGTGTTAAGAGACGTAAGTACAATTTTAACAATATTCTGCCCATTACTCAATGTTTTGTGTATTTGTAGATCCACTGTGATCTGTAAGTTATAATGTACATGTGGAAATGCTAAACTGAGGCAGAATATTGTTAAAATTGTACTTATTTTTTCAGTTTGTTCATGTTATTCACATCTTTTGAAAGGATAGTTTGTAGATGGAAGCCTTTTCAAAATGTAAATTAACTTTTTTCGGTTTAAAACATCAAGAAAAGTTTGGCGTTGACGTAATTTACAGGGTGGGGAAGCAAAATTTACAATATTTTGAGGGAGGGATTGAAAGACAGTGTATGACCAATTAGTTTATTGAAAGTCATGAGAATTTATTTGCCACAAGAAAATTGACATAATAGAAAATGTTTTTATTCTATGTGTCCTCCTTCTTTCTCAATAACTGCCTTCCCAAGCTTCCTCAAACTTGCGCAAGTGTTCCTCAAATATTCGGATGACAACTTCTCCCATTCTTCTTTAATAGTATCTTTAAGAAAGTCAACATTGCTGTGTGATGTTCTGTTGGTAGCATGTTCTAAAACGCCCCAAACAGCAGAATCCAGAGGGTTTAGATCTGGGCTAGAAGGCGGCCATAAACATGATTCCCAAAAATTGCTAAAGTTGGATTTGTTGCTGTTGTCAACAAGTGTTTTGGTGTTCTTGTGTAAGATTTTAACTTCAAATCATATTTCACTGCATTTCTAACAGTCTTGTTGTCTACCTCAAGTTCAATTGCCATTTTTCTCATGGGTTTGGTTGGATCCTTTAGGATTTTGGATTTGAGAGCTTTAATAAAAGCTTTGGTACGTTTTTTGTTGCTTCCTCCACTTCCAGACTTTCTGGTAATAGTTTTGCTCATAGTCATTCTCTTCTTTCCATTATAAACAGTCTTTATGGACACTCCAACTATTTTTGAAATCTCCTTTGGTGTGACGAGTGCATTCAGCAAATCACACACTCTTTGACGTTTGCTTTCCTGATTACTCATATGGGCAAAAGTTTGTGAAAAGGTATGGATAATAGTGTTAGGTATGATTATGACATCAATATATGTTTGGTTTCAAAACAATTGACGTAGTGCCTGCTGAGAAAAAACAACTCAATGTTCATTGTAAATTTTGCTTCCCCACCCTGTATATATTATTATGTTATTATTTTACTGGTTCGGCCCACTGCAGATCAAATTTAGCTGAATGTGGCCCGTGAACTAAAATGAGTTTGACACCCCTGATGTACGGGATTAGTTTGAATACGACGGTGAAGATAAAAGATATAAAGAAACTAAAACTAAGCATTTAGAAAATAACGAAAACTAATAAAAACTAGCAAACCTGCTTTAAAAACTCATTAAAACTAACTGAATTAGACCCAAAAAAAAAAAGTCAAAACTAAATAAAACTAAACTATAATGAAAAATCCAAAACTATTAGAACCTTGCGTGGTATGTGTCCAGAGCAGGTCCGCTGATTTACTTTGGAGCTCGTTAGGAGTTTACAGTAAATGGTACTAGGACCTGGAACTACTTAATTTCAGAAGAAAATGTTGTGGTTAGAGGTCGGAGGAAGTGGAACTGCTCTCTCGTTCTTTCTCCGGCATGCCAGCAGTTAATAAAAGGCTTTATTGAATCTGCAGCACCACTGCTTCGTTCCTGATTGAATCAACAGCATCAGTGCTTATGTACAATATAAACGTACAGCATTGGAAAACTACTTACTTCAGCCAGTACTGTAAGGGTCTTTAGGGGCGTGAAAGAGAGTGAATTTGTTCGAAACAGCCTGAGGATTATCTGCACAAAACACTGCGTCCCCAATGACACAGGCAATTTTGGAAGCTGTCCATTTAAAACCTAGCGTTTTCTCCGAGGCCCCCAAAGGCTGCTTAGGAAAGTGCCTGCATTTTATCTCTATTCAACCACATTTCCACATTTTCTTAACATACGCTGCATTTAAAAGGACATCCGCGAACTAAACAGATTAAGACATATGTTAAAATACACATAATTACAGAATAGACGTAGATTTATGCATCTGCATTAGAGTGCTGCATATGTAATCATGATATTTTATATTTACAATCATTTCAATGTAGTTTCCATGTAAATCAGTGCCTTTTATGGTAGAATGTAATGCTTACCTCAAACAGGAATGACTCGTAGGGTTTTTATTTTCATTTCTAAACATAATTAACATGGCTAGAGTCTATAAGTTACTTGAGTTTTACAGAAATTACAAATGCAGCACTTGCAGAAACTTGACAAAAGCATATTTACAGTTGCGGAAAAAATTATTAGACCACCCTTGTTTTCTTCAATTTCTTGTTCATTCTAATGCCTGGTACAACTAAAGGTACATTTGTTTGGACAAATGTAATGATAAAAACATAAATAGCTCATACGAGTTTAATTTAAGCGCTGATATCTCTCCATTTTCCATGGTTTTCTTGATAATAACCAAAATCACTAAAGTTCCTCTTAGTGCTGTCCCGATCTGGATTTTTTTTTTTTGTTTTGCTTCCGATTCGATACAATTTTTTTTTGGATTAGTTTTGCCGATTTCGATCTGATACCAATCTGATACTGACTTTTTACAATAAAATTTTGATTTAAATTTGGACTGATTATTTGTAGGTTATTATGCTATTATTTTACTTGAGATCACAATTGGGCTGAATGTGGAACCTGAACTAAAACATGTATGACACCTTTGACTTAAAAACTTTAGTATAATTTTTGCACATTCCAAATTCATACTGTGGGACAAATTAGAACCTTTGACAGGCCGGTTTTAGCCCATGGGCCGTATGTTTGCCACTGCTGTAGTTGGTCTATGGACAGGTCTGTCCAGGTATTATATGGGGGTGCGTTCCGTGCTGTACGTTAGTGATGCATGGAACAGGGGGTTACTCATGGTTCGAGTTGGGACGGGTCAAAAGAATGTCAGTTTATTTGGAGGGTGGGTCAAATAATTCCACAAAAGCCCCACGGGTTGAAAAAACCTGACTCACACATCACGACCAGACCTTAAAGTGAAAGAGAAACTTATAGACGCTTTACTAATTCCTCTACGCCTCCGCTGTTGTGCAACTAATGCCACGTTTCCACTACGTGGTACCGGCTCAACTCAGCTCGGCCTTTTTGCGTTTCCATTATGAAAAAGGACCTAGAATCTGGTACCCGGTACTAGTTTTTTGGTATCACCTCCGCCGAGGTTCCAGGACTGGGGAGCAGATACTAAAAGGTGACGTGTAAACACTGCAGGAATCTGATTGGTCAGAGAGTCGTCTCTGTGACCCGCCGTTTTACAAAAAACAGATGTGGAAGTTTACAGTAAATATAGCGGTAGGTTCATCCACTTGATGACAGCCCGAAAACTACACCATGGTCGGTCCAGGAGATTCACATGTAAAAATTCAGCATGAGCTTGACGAAGGAACACACAACAAGCGAGTTTATCAGTAACTCTCTGAGCAGACGACACGGAAGTAACGCGCCGCATCGCTATGACAACCAGGTGCTGTAAAGTCAGTAGTGTCCTGTAATGGAAATGGTATCCAGGAATAGGACCTGGTACCCGAGTCGAGCCAGTTCCATGTAGTGGAAACGTGGCATAATCTTCCTTTTCCCTACCTTTGGAAACTTTAATTTGAGGGGGAAAGGCGTTTGTTTACCCCCCCAGAACCGGGCACGGATCGGCCTGATCTCATGACTAAATCCAATCTGATCTTCTAAAAAATGCCAGATCGGCAGCCAATACCGATCTTCAGATCAGATCGGAACATCAATATCTATGGCATTGTACTGCCAAAAACAGTGCTTTTTGGCATTCCATGTTTTCTTTTCTGTCTGTTTTAGTCACATGATACACACAGGAGTTAGTACCAAGGTTATAATAGTTTTGGATTTTTCATTGTAGTTTAGTTTTACTTAGTTTTGACTTTTTTTTTCCTCTAATTCGGTTAGTTTTAATTACTTTTTAGAGCAGGTTTGCTAGTTTTTATTAGTTTTTGTTTTTTCTAAATGCTTAGTTTTAGTTTAGTTTTTAGTTTTTTTTATATATTTTCTCTTCTTCTCTGTTGTATTCAAATAAATCCCAGACAGGACTCTGCTGCTTTCTACCAACGTTAGTCTCCATGTTTCAAGGTAGAGTGGGGACCAGAAGACGACTGGAAACCACAAGTGATGAGAAGTGACAGACCGTGAAGTTCTGTATGGTGCCACTAGATAAAATTGCTCGAGCAAAATATATTGATTTTATATCAATCCGACATTGACAAAGACGAAAACGAAGGGAATTTTATCCATAATTTTTATTCATTTTAGTTAGTTTTGTAAACACACAATACAGTTTCAGTTAGTTATCATTTTTTTCTTTTAATTATAGTTTTTATTTATTTCAGTTAATGAAAATGTTTTTACAATTCTAGTTTTCGTCATTTCGTTAGTTTTCATTAACGATAATAACCTTGGTTAGTACTTGATTGCATAACCCTTGTTTCTGATGACTTTTGATGGTCTAATATTGTTTCTCCACAACTGTTTTTTACTATCTACACACAGTCTTCATTCAGAACATTGTTTTTTTCTTTTTTTTTTTTTTTTTTTTAGTATGGATCGTTACCTCCTGGTGTCCCTGCTCATGTAGCAGCTTTCCCAGGTTGTAGAGGCAGCTGGTGACTGAGCTCTTATGGGCGTGGGGGTCCTTCAGATTTTCATCCGGAATGTCAGCACAAGTGAGGAAGGTCCGCTTGGACTCATCTAGACGACCTTGATTCATCAGGATAATGCCCGTGTTCAAGTAGGCCGCTGTTGGAATAATAAACACAACCTGGTGAGGACTCACAAAGTGTAAAGTAATGACCGGTTCATAAGAAATGCAGCCGTGCGCCGTGAAGCCGTAAACCACAGGTGACCTTTTTGATGCTTTATGTCTGACCTTTGGCTGCATCCTGTGGGATACTTTGGATGCTTGTTAAACTTTTTTTCATCAGCGGTAAAAGATAACGCTGAATGATCAATACACAGCTGAAAAGTAATTAGTCTCTGTGGATCTGCCTCTCTAAACATCAAGTCTGGCTTTTGGAATAAATTAACTTGATACAACAGATCGACGTGAGGGGCTCTAGATCTATACGGCCCTTTAGGGTGTGGATCAAGTCAGAGGGGGGTTGTTAAGAATCAAACAGCATTTTTAGTCTTCTGTACGTTGTTACCTCAAAAAGCTGACATTATTTTAAGCCCTGGCTTTGCTTAAGATGCTTTGTATTTTCCAGCAGCTGAAACAGCATCATTAATAACCCTGTCAGACACAAAGCACCCATGGGAATATAAGACAAGATGGCACATGTTACCTCAAAAGCTTTTTTTTTTTTTTTTTGCCAGAATATTTTTTTTTTATTGAGGTTTACGTTCATGAAAGTAGAGCATTCACTTCAATCATAATTTACCCTCCTTTACATATCTGTACCATTTAATTAAAAAAATAAATAAGAAAATAACCGCATACAAAACATCAAACAAAGCTTCTCTTTTTTGACACCGGTAGTTCAAGTAAACAAAAATCAGAATCCAATGGAATCCTCCAAGTCCAGGGTATACAAGTGTACTGCGAACTGCATACATATAATGCTAAGAGTCAACTGAATTGCCTATCACAGGGGTGTCAAACATGCGGCCTGTGGGCCAAAATCGGCCCGCCAAAGGGTTCAATCTGGCCCGTGGGATGAATTTGCAAAGTGCAAAAATTACACTGAAGATATGAACAACCAATTATGTCGAACTCTTTTTAGTTCAGTCCACATACTGACCAATGTGAGCTCAAGTAAAATAATAGGAACATAACGTATGACTCCAAATATCCTTCTTGGTTTAATGTGAAAACCAAAAATATTACATTTTGCCTATAAATATTATGCCAAATGTTTGTTTGTTTTAGTGAAAAACAAAACAAAACAAAACATTAAATCATGAAAATATTTACTTTTACAAGCTACTCAAACAAAAAAGATGAGAATAACTTGAAAAAACTGAAATTTCTTAAGAAAACTAAGTAAAATTTTTCCAATATTCTGCCTTTTACTAAATGTTTTGTGCCTTTGTAGATGTATAAATGATACAATGAGGCATAATATTGTTAAAATTGCACTTATTTTTCTAAAAAAAAAAAAAAATCAGTTTTTTCAGGTTATTCTTGTCTTTTTGGTTTGGGTACTTTGTAAAAGTACATAATGTCATAATTTAATGTTATTTTTTTGCACTAAAACAAATAGAGAAGTTTGGAGTTATCATTATTTATAGGTATTGTGCTATTATTTTACTGGTCCAGCCCACTGGAGATCAAAGTGGCCGAATGTGGCCCCTGAACTAACATGAGTTTGACGCCCCTGGCCTATTAGGTCTAAAGGCGAAGACACACCAACCCAACCGCCGATCGTCATCAGAAAGGTAGCTAATCAGTCAGCTTGCGTCTCCCTGATGCGGTCAAAAAAGTGTGAAGAACACACCAAATCGACTACGGACTCCAGCGTACGTTCTGCGCTTGCGTGAGACTTAAAACCGGAAAATGACGGAACATCTCAGCTCGCTGTCATCAGTCAATGCTGTCAGCAGAGAGTTTTGAGTAGTCCAGAAAAGTTGTTGTTGTAGTACTTGTTTAACGGTTGGCTAGTAATAAGAAGATACTGGTGTTGTCAGCTCTAAGGCTTCTTCTTATGGAAGAAGAAAGATGTCAAAGGTGAAAACTAAGGAGAAATCGCACAATGCTAACAATGCTAACAGTGTTCACTTCATGGAATGAATGAAGTCCATAGACAACACTGACTGGCACTCATTCAGATATGATATGAGCAGTGACTGGACTATTATAGAAGACAATAATAGTGTGAAGTACCTCGGCATAGCTGGATTCGCATGGAAACTTCTTGTTCACTGATTCACTAGTCAAGGGCTATCCCTCCACCAATCAGATCGGTCCGACTGAACGATGGGTAGTGGCCGATTACACATGTTGAACCGGCCGAAAAGACTGGTGACGGCATTAACGATGGCCGATTGCACAGAACACATCAACCAGACTCATGCCACTGATCTCACCAGACTGCCCGACGACATCCGATCGCCGAAAACCGGGTTGGTGCGTCTTCGCCTCGATGCTAACAGTCAAATGAATTGCCTATTAGGTCTAACTCTTTGACATAGTTAAGTCTCCAGATTTTTTCAGATACTTGCCGTTTGGCTTTCTGAATGTAGTTTATTCTTTCTAATAAGCTTATATTATTTTATTCCACATCTACACGCCATATAATCTTATCTGTTATTATGTTAAGTTATTTGATGATGAGAATGGAGGTGGGATTAAATAAGTTTTTTCTTCTTCCCACTCCTTTTCGAGTATAGATGAATGATTTTTTTTTTGGAATTTTGAATTTGCATGTCTTCTGTAAATGCTCGAAATAAACAAACAATGAATGAATGAATCTGTCCCACAGAAAAAACGTCAACAGTCAATATCTAGACTTTAATCAGTTAGTAAAACTGTATTAAAAATAGAGAATGTAAGAATTTTACCAAAACCAGCACAAACCCAGACCGATTCTTCAGCGCAGTCCTGCGTTTAGTCAATAAAAATGCAGCTGTTTGTACTAGTTAGCTCCCAATAAGCTAGTGAATGATGGGGTAACCTTGAGAAACGCTTTAACTATCACACTCTCATCCTGCTTTCCATGTGTCTGCCTCTTAGCGTAATTAATTAAACCTTGTTATCGGCTGTAACAGATTGGATAATTGCAGGCTGAATGGAAATTTTCTAGTCTAACCCTGATCTTGATTAGGTCTATAATTAATCTACGGAAGAAAGGGAGAGACATTTAAGAGTCTCTGTTTATCTGTCATTGACTGATGCCTTGAACAATGGGGAGCTAATTTCGTGCTTGATCAGGTAGGATTTTTAATAATCGGGGAATGATACCAGTGAAGATGACGCGTTATCCAATGAAAGGCAATTAAAAGGAAGGGAATTTTAATATGACGGAGAGCAGAGCTGAAAAAATAAATAAATAAAAAGAGATGCAATAAAAGTAGGAGGAGTTAGAGAGATGATAGTGCTACAGCCTGAATTTGTAATTTGTTTTATTAATATCTGGTAGGATAATTTGTAAATGGGTATTATCATATTAGTGTATATCGATGTCCAAAAAACAAAACCTCCTATCTGCAAATTCTTAGATTTTGAGTTTTCACATTAAATGGACTGCACTTTGGGAGGCATAAATACCTAGTATGTATTGTTAACACATAATATAGAAAGAGAGTCTGAGAATAGTAGAATATGCTTGGATATCTTTAACAAAGACCACACTATAATAAAACTAAATGTTTTTTTTTGTTTCCTGAAAAAAGTGTTTTTTATTTCAGATAGGCGGTTTTGCATTCTGGCCTTCGATATAGGAAAAAGGATGTGTGATATTGTTATACTATTATTATTATCATCATCATCATCATTATTATTATTATTATTATTATTATTATTATTATTATTATTATTATTAGTAGTAGTAGTAGTAGTAGTAGTAGTAGTAGTAGTAGTAGTAGTAGTAGTAGTATATTGATATTCATATACAGTAATAATTGCTATATAGTGATCATAAGGAATAGAGATCAGGGGTAGGAGTATATAAGTTTTTACTTCTTCCTACTCCTTTTTGAGCATGAATAATTTCCATTTCATTTATTTTATTTATATTATTATTATTATTATTATTATTATTATTATTATTATTATTATTATTATTATTATTATTATTATTGGGGTTTTTTTTGTTTTTGTTTGCTTATCAACCTTTTATGTACCAGTACTTATATTTTGTTGGTTGATTTTTGTTTTGATTTCACTGTCTACAGGTTTGAAAAAAAGATTTCAATCAAAAAATAAATAAATAAACAAATAAATTATTAATAATAATAATAATAGTAAATGAAATCTCGCAGTTTCTTGATCTGTTGACATAACTTGGCTTAAGGAGCCACTCCGTCAGCTGTGTTGAATGTTTAATTCGGCTGTATACCCACTGGCCTTTGCCACCTATTCCTCTCTCTCTTCACATAACCGCGGCCTGTGTTCACGGTTGCCTGGACACAGCACAGCCACAACCACAAGAGCTGGAGATTGTCAATAAAAAAGAAGAGCTGTACTTACAAGCCAAAGTTGGCCGGCTCCCAATGGCCAGTTTATAGTAGTGAAGTGCCTCTGAGAACTTGTTGCTCTCCTGTAGCAGCAAACCACTGGAACAGACAAAAGGAATGACATATGGGCAGTTTTAGACCCCAAAGCTGGAGCGAGGCAGCGTTTCAACTTCGTACTGACTGATGAAGAAGATATATATCATCGGAAACCACAGCCATGTGAGTACAGTGTAAGCGCTGGCTGTGGATGTTTTGTATTTCCCTCCAACTAAAACAGCATCATTAATAACCCTGTCAGACAGAAAGCACCCTGGGGAATATGAGACAAGATGGCACTTCCTCTGAGAGAGCAGCTTGGATCAATAGGATCAAAAAGAATGCTTGTATATTTGTTCGTGCTCTCTGCTCTAAGTCGCTCAGACCGCATGTGTGAACACAGCGACGGAAAATTAAGAACACAAGCACAGAAGATATACTGAAGTCTTACACAACGACAAAGGCATGCACAGACGAAACAAAAACAAAGGCAAATAAGGGGAAGAAAGAAATATTAGGAATACAGAGTGTCCCAAAAAAAACTGACATCATTTTATTACCTCCCCCAGGAGGTATTGTGATCACTTTGCTTTGTGTGTTTGTTTGTTTGATTGTTAGCAACTTTACGGGAAAACTATTCCAACCATCTTTACCAAATTGTACCCACAGATAGGCCTAGGCCCTGGGACGAAACCATTAAATTTTGGGCCAAGTAGGCCGAAGTTCAAGGTCACGGCGAGGTCAAAAAATCTACAATTTTCCTATTTCTCACCACTGAGCAATTTTTGAAAATTCATAAAAAATTCAAAGCGACTCTGATTAGCCTCCAATTTGATCCACCCGTAGCTTATAACAATATTTTGTATCTGGCACAAAATTGTCCACATCCACTGTGGAATGTGGACTCTGTGGACATTTACATTTAACATTGACAATCCCATTTACCACACATTTTTCATTACAACTCAACAAATATTGATTGGAATTGAATATAATTTGACATACACACGACTGGTACCAAGCTTCAACTTTTTCTGCTGTATGGAACAACCTTGAAACTGTTTAATTTAAAAAGAAATAGTCGATCCACACATGCACACCGTTCGGGGTGCTTGGCGGAGGTTTGCGTTCTCTAAACACTTGTTTATTTATTTGGATCCCTATTAGCTGATGCAGGACATCAGCTACTCTTCTGGGGGTCGTCCCATTCCAAACAGACAAAACAGTATCCATTTACAAGCATAAAAACACTGTGATCCACACTGATATTACCTGCTTAAGTACACTGAGCAATCAAATTAAATAACTTTAACAAGAATATAATAGGAAAGCATTCGGAGAGTGTAACCCTAACCCCCCCCCCCCCCCCCCCCCCCCCCCCACCCGATCACCACCAAAATTTAATCATTTGTTCCTTGTGCCAGTATCAACATTTCCTGAAAATGTCATCAAAATCCTTCAGTAACTTTTTGAGTTATCTTGCCAACAGACAAACAAAACAAACAAACAGACAAACAAACCCTGATGAAAACATAACCTCCTTGGCGGAGGTAATAAATACTATTAAGTAACATTTCTCCTGACCATGTAGTCACTCCATTATGGACGTTTCAAATGATGTAATTTTTTTTGGGACACCCTGTATATTCCAACAGAATAATAGAATAAAACACAAACTCACAGGTTATACAGCATGTCAGCCATGTTGCTACGATAATAGAGGGCATTTCTGTACGCCTGCTCAGCTTCCTCCATCTTGCCCTGGCTCTTCAGGACATTTCCGAGGTTGCCCCATGCTGACAGGTCACAAAAGAAAAGGTCAATCAAACGGGATGAAAAAAAGAAACGAGAAACATTTGTGGCAATGTAGTGGAATCATTATGTTTGAAAGACTCTTGAAGCTCATAAATTAAGAGGAGACATTTGCATGGAAAGTACTAATTTTCTTTTGTTATTCACACACACTCATTGGCAAAGGTTCAGTAGTTTTTAACCTGTAAAGGAAATGCTGCAGCTGGTGCACAAAGACATTACAAATAAAAGGAGATGACGCACTAGGGGGAGGCTTTGTGCCAAAACTACCGGTTATCCCCCCCCCCAAAAAAAAAGGAGACCACCACCGTGCTATTGCACAGCTAATGGCATTAGTGTTGAATGGCATTGCACATTAACTGACATGTGAAATGAGGTTGCTAAGAGATTTCATACTGTGCTGTAGAAAAATAAATGTGGAGGAGGTGAAAGAGGAAAAGATATGAAAGAGATGTAAAACGGAAAGCAGCTGGAGAGGGAAGAAAACGTCTTTACCTTATACTCCATCCCCTAGTGCTTTAGTTTTTTACATATTGCATAAATATAAGAATTACTGACTTTTTTTTTTTACCGAATGAAACATTTTACATAACCCTTGTTAGTGTATGCAGACCTGAATTCATATATAATGCCACAATTTCAACTCACTAGACTCACTACAGCATGCAGTCGGCCTTTCTGTGAGGTATTTACTCGACTGGTAGAACTCAAAACATCCAAGCAATCCCAAAGGAACCTCTTGCATAAATAAAGGCAACAAGAAAATCAACTCACACTGCCTTTTTTTTCATCTATAGGCATCTTTTGTTTCAAATAATTTAACAAGCTACACTAAAAAAACAAACAAAAAAAAAAAAGTAAAAAACGGTAATATTCTGGCAGCTGGGGTGCCAAAAAAAACTGTTAAATAACAGAAAATAACCATCTCATTAAAATACGGTAATTTTCTATAATTAAAATACAGTTTTTTGCCCTGACTTTACATGAGATTTTGCTTTTTTTTTTTTTTTTTTTTACTTTTTAATGTATAATAAAGAATATTTCCATGTATTAAAACAATCAAATTACCTATATATATATATATATATATATATATATATATATATATATATATATATATATATATATATATATATATATATATGAATGATTTTCAATGAGACTAAGTTGTACAATCCACTGATAAAAACTGTATTTGGACAGTTTATCAGTGCTTATACATGTTGTACATTCACAAAAATACATTTATTCAACATTTTTGTTGTGAAACCTCCTGTAATTACACAAGATATTTGTCAATTAACAAAAACGTCTTGTTAAACTTACAAAATACTTCTTTTACGGTTAATTGTCAGTAATTTTATCTCGTTTTATTACTTTTTTTTAAAAAAACAGTGTTAAACATTAAATTAACAGTTTAATCTCATAAATAGAAAAGAAATATTTGTGAAATTCTGATACATTTGCAAGTGTATTTTAACTGTAATTTCTGTGAAAAAAAAAAACTTCTTTTAAAAAATGGAAATGTTATGGTTATTCAGTTACGGTTTTTTCATGTTATTTAACACTGACATGTAAAATCAGTGTGTTTTTGTCATTTCATTGATATTTTCCTGTATCTTAAAAATACAGTTAAAATCTGTAAAATAAACGGTAAAAATTCTGTTCAATTACAAATTTTTTTTTTTTTTTACAGTGTACTTTAACATTAGCGGGTTTCTTGGGTGTACACGTTTCACAGTTCAAACAGTCTAATGAGCGGATCTGGAGGTTGGTTGCTATTCAATTCTCCACTGATAAAAACTGTATTTGGACAGTTTATCAGTGCTTATACATGTTATACATTCACAGAAATACATTTTGTCAACATTTTTGTTGTGAAACCTCCCGTAATTACACAAGATATTTGTCAATTAACAAACAAGTCTTGTTAAACTTACAGAACAAATACTTCTTTTAGGGTAAATTGTCAGTAATTTCATCTTGGTTTTTTTGTTTTTTTTTTTACAGTATTAAACTTTAAATTAACAGTTTAATCTCATAAATAGAAAATAAATATTTGTGAAATTATGATACATTTGCAAATATATTTTAACTGTAATTTCTCTGAAAAAACAACAAAAAAAATTTTTTTAAATGTAATTTTTTTGGTTATTCACAGTTACAGTTTTTCATGTTATTTAACAATGACATGTAAAATCAGCCTGTTTTTGTAATGTCATTGATATTTTCCTGTATCTTAAAAATACAGGAAAAATCTGTAAAATAAACGGTAAAAATTCTGTTAAATTACAGATTTTTTTTTACAGTCTACTTTAACATTAGCGGGTTTCTTGGGTGTACACGTTTCACAGTTCATACAGTCTAATGAGCGGATCTGGAGGTTGGTTGCTATTCAATTCTCCACTGATAAAAACTGTATTTTGACTTTTATCAGCGCTTATACATGTTATACATTCACAAAAATACATTTATTCAACATTTTTGTTGTGAAACCTCCTGTAATTACACAAGATATTTGACAATTAACAAACAAGTCTTGTTAAACTTACAGAACAAATACTTCTTTTAGGGTAAATTGTCGGTAATTTCATCTTGTTTTATTTATTTTATTTTTTTTTTACAGTATTAAACTTTAAATTAACAGTTTAATCTCATAAATAGAAAATAAATATTTGTGAAATTATGATACATTTGCAAATGTATTTTAACTGTAATTTCACTAAAAAAAAACAAAAAAAATATTTTAAAAAATGTAAATTTTTTTGGTTATTCACAGTTACAGTTTTTCATGTTATTTAACAATGACATGTAAAATCAGCCTGTTTTTGAAATGTCATTGACATTTTCCTGTATCTTAAAAATACAGGAAAAATCTGTAAAATAAACAGTAAAATTCTGTTAAATTACAGATTTTTTTTTACAGTGTACTTTAACATTAACGGGTTTCTTGGGTGTACACGTTTCACAGTTCAAACAGTCTAATGAGCGGGTCTGGAGGTTGGTTGCTATTCAATTCTCATATTAGCTCTAATGAATTTGAGGCAGGGACATTGCTACTGCTCTGTTCGGCTGATGGCCTGCCAAAACAAACAGCTGTCACGCCTCAACTCTGCTGCAGAATCTGAAAGGGAAATTAGCTAACACAATGTGTCCTGCTGTTGTCTTGCAAGTCCCTGCCCTGTTTTCCTCCTCAGCAGCTTTGGGAAGCACGCTTTTGGAGAAGGATCCGTGTCTTATGACCTTGAATTTACAGACTATTGAATATTTTATCTCCCGTTGAAGGTGCCAATCAGAGAGCGGTGCCACGTCTGCGATGCTCTTCCAAGTGAGAAAGGGCATTCGGTGTCAATGGAGAGATTCCCTTGCAGAGTATAAGTGGATGAGTGAACAAAAAAGAAACAACTTCTTATTCGAGCACTTTTAAAATGAAGTGCTCTTAAGAATAAACTGGGCCTGGACTAGTTCCATTCACACCGGTCTTTTTTTTTTTTTTTTTTTGTTTCTGAGGAGTTCAGCGAGGGAATGCTTCTCTATTCTGTGGCGAGGCTGAGTGATGAAGAGGAGACATTCTGAAGCAGCTTTACTTTGAATTATTCAGAGCAGCAGTAGACTGAAAAAGACAGAAGATATTATCAAACTGAATCTGTGTCTCACTGGTGTTGGTTTGAAAATGTGAAGGAAACTGCATTTTCCTCCGTGTGGATATGATGCATTTTAGAGGTAATGTAACTAGGGATGCACCGATACCACTCTTTTCCAGACCGAGAACGAGTACTTACATTTGAGTACTTTCCGATACTGAGTACTGATATGATTACTAAATAATCCCATTCCAGTTCTTAGTTCCTTTTGTAAATGTGCTTTATTGTCATTGTCATTAATCTGACTGGAACAAAGTGCTGCTACTGACATTTAATGTGTTGGAATGAGCGTTTATAAATTAATGCACCAGGGGGCGCCGCTCTGAATTAACCATACTGGACAAATACCACGAAGAAAAGTAAATTTTATTGAGAGGAAGAAGAAAGTCAGTAATAACAAACATGGAGACGACAGAGGTAACACTAATGTGATACTAATATTGAAGCTAGGGATGTTAACGATTACCAGTATAACGATAAACTGCGGTAAAATTGCAGACGGTTAGTATTACCGTTTAAATTCTAATTATCATGATAACTGTGTTTGATTACCGCACTTTTAGGGAAAAAAAAAACGCCTATGTAAAGATCTGCTTTTATGTCAAATATTTAAGTATAGTTTTAATGTAGAACAATTTTAATTTTCTACACCTAATATTTGGAACCAATATTCACTTTTAAAGTCTTTGAAAAGGTTCGTTAAGCATCCTCCTTGTACCTGCAGTACTTAACTATGAATGTCACACGGCCGTAAGTGGTGTCGGTGCATTTGTATCAGATTACTTTTACGAGTACGAGTACACACACTGAGTATCAGAGCCGATGCCAGATACTGGTATCGGATCGGTGCATCCCTAACTGTAACCATTGCGAATGCTAATAAAAATGCTAGTACGCGTCAGAGCCGAACCTTACCTTTAGCAGGATTGACGTAAATCCCAGACTTGTAGAGCATTTCCTCATTCTGCCAGTCCTTGTTCCTTAAAACGGTCTTAACACTAAACAGGAGAATCAGGGCTGTGCTGCCGTAAACCAGCATCGTCCTAAAGGATCTGTGTCGCAATCGGACGTAGAGGGACCTCATTCCCACGGCAACCAGCAGGCAAAAACCCATACTGGGAATGTACAGTACTCGCTCTGCTATAACGAACCCCACATAGAAAAACAAGTTTGTGGCCGGTAGGAAAGGGATAGCCAACAGGCCTAGAGAGAACACCACAACATTTTCACTAGTGGGTAACGGAGTCCTGCTCTCATAGTGCTTTTTGGTTCCATTTTGTGCACTGTTATTGTTCGTGTTTGTATGGGAATTGTTCATTTGTTCATGATTGTTACACTGGTAACTGTGTCCATTACTGTTCCCATTTTTGCCATTGGTATAATGATGCACTTTCCCGTTGGTATCCTTCCCCTTGCTTGACTGGTGCGTCTTCAGACTGAACCAAGCCAGCAACAGCAATCCCAAGTAGAATGCCAACGTATGTAAGTTCCTCCAGTCGGCAAGGCCCCGAATCAAAGGTAGGGCGTCCATCGACCAATCGAAGCTGAGAGTGTTTGGGCACAGGAAAAGCCAAAAGTTCATGGACGGCAGATAGAAAAAGGTTAGCATCCTGGTGAGCAACGATGGGGAGTCGGCGGCCGGGTTGTCCGAGTTGGAGAAGTTGGGGGGTTTGTTGCCCATCCAGTAGAATCGGCAAGCCAAAAGGAAGGCCCCCCAGGCTGCTAGGAAGAAGACATTCAACAGCAGGTGGACGTTCTTTCTCTGAAACACAAAGAAAACACAAAAAACGGGCTCAAACACATACCGCAAAAAGAATAAACAGGGTACAAATGCTGGTGAGAACATGCAATCGTATGATAAGACAGTGATTCCCAACCCTTATTTGGCTCGTGACCCCATTTTAACATCACAAATTTCTGCCGACCCCAGATATTCAAAACGGTGAATTTTTTTTTTTGCTAAAATTCATTTGTTTTTGATCATGTTACAGTTTGCCATACTATGTTACAAATAAACATTAATTTTAGACGACATTTAGTCTATATTAGGGATGTAACAATTACAGGTATAACGATAAACTGCGGTAAAATTGCAGATGGTTAGTATTACCGTTTAAATTCTAATCATCAAGATAACCGTGTTTGATTACCGCACTTTTTCGAAGAAAACATTTATGTAAAGATCTGCTTTTATGTCAAATATTTGAGTATAGTTTTAATTTCAGATTCAGAATCAAGTTTATTTGTCATTTCAGCATATAAAAATACACAGAAACAAAATATTGTACTCAGGTCCCCCGACTGTCAGCAGCATTTAGTAAAAATAGTATAAGTTACTGATAAAATAATAAAATACTGATAGAAAAAAGTAACAAGAATTATTACAATTTTAATTTTATATACCTAATTAACTTTTAAAGTCTTTGAAAAGGTTCGTTAAGCATCTTCGTGTTATTTATGCAATAAATTATATACATTTTTCAAATTGGATTATATATATATATATGTATATATATATATATATATATATATATATATATTTTTTTTTTTTTTTTTTTTTTTGTGTGTGTGTTTTCTAGTCTTTTATGTTTTTATAGTAGGTTAAAGTGAAAAAATAATAGGCAGATGAGATAGATGAAGTTGTGCTGAAAAAAAAAAAAGATACCAAATGTGGGTATAGAAGACATTTGTTTATATAGTATATACTGAAAAACGGACAAAATAGAGAAAGTGCATTGTGCCTATCATGTTATTTGGTTTTTTTGCTGTTGTTTTTTTTTCAAAATACAACTCGGTAAAATTATTTCAGTGTGTATAAGTACTTTTTGAACATTTTGAGCACAATTTCAACAATACCGCAATAATAATGATAACCGTAATAATTTTGGTCACAATAACCGTGATATGAAATTTTCATATCGTTACATCCCTAGTCTATATAATGTATATTATTATGGACGGAGGCAATAAATCCAGGTGTAGATTACAGCACAAAGTGAGAATTTTATTTTCTTTGGTCAGGATATGTACAGTCAGTCCAGCTTGGATTTCCAAGGCTGACAATTAATACTGAACAAACAAGAACTCAAACTATGAATTATGAAAGAGCTGCAGCATCTGAAACTGACCACAATGAACATTTGACAGATGAACAGAACCACAGTGCTTCAGTTTCAGCTTCAGTTTATCGTGTTTTTTATGGATTGGGATTGTCTCTCTTAACTCATCATATATTTTTTATTATTAGGTTTTTTTGTTTTTTTTTTATCAGTTACTAGAAATTTCAGGCGACCTCATTTGATTTCCAGACGACCCCACGTGGCATCCCGACCCCAAGGTTGGAAAACACGGTGATAAGATCTCTAGGCTTGGTGGCAGTTGTTACATTTATGACGCTTACACCATGTATGTTTTTTACCCACACTAACAATGGGACATTGTATAAAAGGTGCAGTACTATACATCTGACATTACATCACTTCATTTACTTCATGGCCACATTTGTACAGCTGTGTAACGGCATCTGGAACACAATGAATACCAGCGATTCAAGCAAGGACGTGTTGACCAAGGATACGCTTTAGACTTATGTTTTGGCTGCTGTGATCTTTGGAAAAAATTGTGAATAAAAACCATATCATCCTGGCATCATTTTTCTATTTAATTGTTGACCTGTTTTTTTTTTTTTGCCAACAACCAAGACAAATCGCAAAGTTAGTTTAATAAACCTCCTTCATTCACACTGATTCAATTCTTTGACTGACCTTACATCATAACTTTCCCCTCTAAACTCCATGGCTCTGGACATATCAAAACAAACATTATTTTATGAACTCCATTCATCTTATTACAGAGCTGATATTAAACACTTTTCTAAATACTCTAAGGAAATGCTTATAAAATATTTATAGCGTGGCTGGTTGTTTAATACTTTGCTGGCAGTGCAAAAACTGACCACATTTTTCCTTAAAAACCTTCAGGTGGACCGTTAGAATCGAATGACTTTTCTTATTAAAACTAACTTTAACCCTTTCATGCATGACATATGAGAACCTTCATCAATATTTTTTTCTTGAGTGATTTTATTCCTCTTTAAGCATCTGAAAAAAACAATGCAATTGAGGTTTTTTTAATGAACCTATTTTTCCATGGATTTACAAAAATGTCCCCTCAGATGGACATCATATGTTTAATTTTTGAAGCAAAGAACCATGTATTTAAAACCCATCATCAGAAAGTGATATACTGTGTGAAAACTCTGAAATAAAACATTTTTAATGCAGCTAATCTGATGTTTTCTCACATTTTAACGTACTCTAATACTAGTTATTACTCACTTCATGGAGATAATATGCAAAAAAACAACTTTTTGTTTGAGAAAACTGTTAATTACAGTCTAATAGGGATGTAACAATATGAAAATTTCATATCACAGTTATCATTATTATCGCGGTATTGTTGAAACTGTGCTCAAATGTTCAAAAAGTACTGATACACACTGAAATAATTTAACTAAGTTGTATTTTGAAAACAAACCAAAACAAAAAAACAAATAAAATAATAAGCACAATGTACTTTCTCTTAGCCAAAACATTCAAATATTAACCCTTAGTGGTCTGAGCCTATTTTGTCCGTTTTTCAGTACTTTTGATTTTGACTTTATATACTACATACAGAAATGTTTACTATACCCATGTTTGGCATCTTTTTTTCAGCACAACTTCATCTATATCATCTGTCTATTATTTTTTTCACTTTTCACTTTAAGGCCAGAAAACACACAAAAAAAATATAAAATACGATTTGAAAAAATGTATATAATTTATTGCATAAATAACACAAAGATGCTTAATGAACCTTTTCAAAGACTTTAAAGGTGAATGTTGGTTCCAAATATTAGGTATATAGAATCAAAATTGTAATAAATTAAAATTATACTCAAATATTTGACATAAAAGCAGATCTTCACATAGGCATTTTTTTCCCCTAAAAGTGCAGTAATCAAACATAGTTATCATGATAATTAGAATTTAAACGGTAATACTAACTGTCAGCAATTTTACCGCGGTTTATCGTTATACCAGTAATCATTACATCCCTACAGTCTAATAACAATTAGTAATTGATTTACTCTCAAACATGTTACTGCAGATCAGGTTTATCAAGAACAGAAAAGTTACTGTAATAGTATGAATTACAGTGTATGGGATGGTGCGTAAGTGTCCAATGTGTTGGCTGACATGGAACTGAAACACCAAAACCCATGAATATATAAGAGAACAGCTGGAGAACAACTGTCCACTGTAGTGACAACTATGCATGAAAGGGTTAAAGCTTTTTTTTATTATTATCATGAGCAGCTAAAGCACTTGTGTTCTGCAGCAATGACATACGGCCCTCTGAGAAAGATGGCTGAGTGTAGAAATGGAAAGTATTGCATTACCACTGAAGGCAACAAAATATAGATGATCAATACATGAAATATGTGGCAATGGTCGGCTCCATTCATCTCAGCTGTCTGAATCTAAATTGCTCCAGCACTTTATTCCTCTGATAGTCCTGCATGTTTCCTCAGCTGTGGTTGTTTGCATTATCTATAAATGAGCACAGTGCAACATATTCTAAGCACATACTACCTTCATGCCAGTGCTTGTGACCTCTCATCATCTGCACATTCTGAAGGACAAAAAACATGTCCCTTATGTGATTAAAAAATGCACAGAACTACTTCTCTTGTGCCGGACTATTGATTTCCTTTCGTGTCCATTGTCATTAACAGACTATATCCGTGAAGAAAGGAGTCAATTAGTCCTAGGGACATGAAACTGTGTGGGGAAAAAATTCTCATGTTGGCTAATGATCGCCGCTACTAAAAAGGGCTGCAGCCCAGCGCTCAAAGCAAATGATACTTGGAACTCATGAGACGAGGAAATAATGTGGAGACAGTCGGTTTTACACCTCAGTGTTCAGAGACTGGACGCAATCACATAAGAAATGTTTGGTGTGATTGTCAAAAAGGATTAGCGATGGTTACTGTCAAGGAGAGGAAGTTAAAAAAGAATACAAAGGAAGGGGAAGAATAAAAAAGATGAAATTTACTAATTCAATGTGTAATATCCTTAGGTGCAATTTGTGGATAGTATTTATTTTTAGATATTTATCACATGTCACTGTGCTACTGTCTTTTAATTAGTGATGTTCGATACCATGGATTTCCTTTCCTTTAAAAAACCTCGATGGACTAGTGCACAGGTGTCAAACATGCGGCCCGTGGGCCAAAACCGGCTCTCCAAAGGTTCCAATCTGGCCCGCGGCATGATTTTATGGAGCGAAAAAATTACACTGAAGATATAAACAGTCAAGGGTGTTGAACTGGTTTGAGTCCAATGGGATCTAAAGTCAAATAATAGTCTAATAACCCTTACAATAAAATGTGAACAACCTGAGAATTAACAATTTTTACAATATTCTGTCTGTTGACACATAATATTGTAGACATTCTTATTTTATTTACACATTCCAAACTTCAAGATTTCAACAATATTATGTTTGTGTAACATTGTGTGTGATGCACATGTACAAGTGATTAGTTGAAGCATAATATTGTTAAAACTTAGCTCATTTTTCTTAAGAAATTACATTTTTTCTGGTTATTCACATCTTTTTTGGTGAAAAGACATATTGTAAATGTAAATATTTTCATAATTTAATGTTTTTTTATTGCACGAAAATGAAGAGAAAAACTGGGAGTTGTCATTATTTATAGGTTTTTATGCTATTATTTTAATGGTTTGGTCCACTTGAGATCAAATTGGGCTGAATGTGAATGTGGCCCCTGAACTAAAATGAGTTTGACACCCCTGGACTAGTGCAAGTGAGGTATTTTGCAATGCAGGAGTTAACGCTTTTCAGGCTCTTATGAGAAACGTAACGTACAAATTTATCCGTCGATTGAACGATTCTCAGAATTCCATTCCAGTCCTAGTTCAGTGCGATACCAGTCATCCTTGTGGCGACACTGGTACAGTTGTCTTTTATAATATTGATGATGTTTTGTCTGTGTTCTTAACCTGTGTTCTTAAATGTATTTTATTCATTGCTTGCTTGTTTGTTGGTTTTTAAATGGACTGCCAAGTCTGGAAATAAAGATGATGATGATTTGTGATTGTGATTTATATACAAATATCAAGTGTGATAATAATACAAATATCAAGAATCATAACAATCTTAGACAGAAGAAAAGCACAATAATTCCATTTACATGCCCGAAAAGGGGTGGGAAGAAGTGCAACTTATTTAATCCCACCCCCTCTCCCTACAATATTATTAATAATATATGTCCCTCTTCCTTTTACATTACTCCTCTATATTTATATATCTATTCACACACACACTCATTCATTCATATACACATATATACATTTATACATATACACAACATACAAATACACATATAATCTTTTACCAATGCCTTTCTTAGTTGTGCTGGCAAATAAATAAACAAATGTTAACTAACTCAAGGAAGGAAATATATACATAAACAACAGTGAACATATAGTGACAGTTAATAACCCTCATCCCTATATCTTGTGAAAAACATGTTCTTATAAGTGTTTTTGAATTGTCTTATGTTTGAACATTCCTTGTGCTCCTTGTGACAGAGTTAATTCAGGCTGGTATTGGTGATACCGATCCGATACTTTGTACAAATACACGTAACATCTGGAAAATCTAAGACAAAACAACAAAAAAAAAATTGTGTATTTCAAATTGTAACACTGGTCTACAATTTTTTAGAAATGATTTGCTTCAGAGATTAAATGTGCTAAATGTTACGTATTTTAATAAGATTAATTGGAAAATAAACGACAAAAGTGCCGATTTGCTGAGGTTTTCAAGGTATATGATGAAGTGTTATTACACATAGATGTTGGTTTATGTACATTTATGTAATAGTTTTATAAATCTTCCACTAAATAGAACCTGTAAAGTGAATGTATTCTAATGTGCAGACAGTGTTTTGAAGTAGATCTTGTAGCTCTGAGACAAATATTCCTTTTGAGTCAAACCCATTCTCTCGTTAATTCTCGAATTTCACATTTTGACCCAAGGCTGTATCTTGGAAAGTTCAGCCAACCAGCATTTTTCACGTGATTTTTCTTTATCAGTGACTCTCATGTGGTAAAATTTCATTACTTTTATTCTGGAAGCATTTTCCTTGTAGACCAGTGTAACTTCTAGAATACAAGGCATGACAGTAATTATTGTTTAATTATTAAGAACTAGCTATTATACTATTACCCAAGCAGAAAAAGAAGTAGTTCCTGCCAATTGCGTATCATTTGGACAAGATCCCTATAGTTTATCTACTTTCCACTGTGTTCCTGATATACATGACCTCAAATGACTGAAGTATCAAAAGTACTCATATTTTGATTTGTGAAACGATTCTAGAGAGTAAAGAGCTGGTATCGGAGATATCAGTATTTCAGGATCGATCCGCATATCACTACTTTTAATTGTTTTTATACTGCTGTTACACTTTCTTTTTTATTTTTTTTCGAACATGCAAAGAAAAATAAGACAAAACAAAGCAAATCAAGACATAAACAAAATAACATTAAAATGGACAGAATCTATCTTCAAGCACATACAAGTCTGAATTTTGCATGGTCGAAAAGGAGTAGGAAGAAGTATAAACTTATTTAATCCCACCCCTCAGTGCTTTTACACCTTTATCATTAACTTAATACAACAATCAGCCTATACTATTTCCCTAATTTTAGCATCGAACCACAACAATCCACAATGCAGTAACTGAATTATCCACAACAGTCTGTTCATGTCAGTACAATCATACAAACAGACTCAACAAATCAAACATTCTCTTCAATAATTACAGCAGATTTATCAGTACGACATCATTCATAAACAAACAAGCCTCAGTGTCATTATTAAATACTGTACCTCTCAAGAATCAATTCTTTATATCTTTTTTTAAACTGAATTATGTTTGATATTTGTTTTGTCTCCACACACAATTTGTTCCACAGTTTTACTCCACAAATGGTGATACAGAAACTTTTTAATGTAGTGAGTACTTTATGAATCTTTAAATTTAATTTTCCCCGTAAATCATAGCCTCCCTCTCTTTCACAAAAAATTTCTTGAATATTGCCCGGTAGTAAATTATTCTTTGCTTTATATATTATTTGAATAGTTCTGAATTCCACAAGGTCAATGAGTTTTAAGGTTTTAGATTGTAAAAATAAAACTTTTTTTACTGCATCTATCTCTGACTTCTACTTGGATTATATATTTTAATCTTTTATACTTTCACTCTGAGAGACCTCTGCACAATAATTCCTATGTACCTGAATATGTACAAATGGGAAATAAAACTATTTTTATCTTTAAATTCCAAATGGAAGGTAATTTCCTTAATACACACATTCAGAGCAACTGAGCAATGAGCAGTAAAATATTAGTTTACGATATAGCGGCTTCAAAGTGTTGTAGCTCGTAAAGGTCGGCTCTGTCAAAACCTTCAGCGGAGACCTGACAATACCCATAGAGCTTCGGTATGCGAAAAGACATGTTACTACTGAAGATGTTATTCTGTCACATGGCAACTAAAGGTCATCACTTCAGTCTCTATCAACACTTCTCATTAATGTGAAAAAAAGATGTCATGGTCAGCTCTCCTCGGGAATCCAGAAGAAAAGGTGGATAAAGAATAGTAGATTGTAAATGATGTGAATGTTGTAAAAATAAAACTAAATGAAGAATATAGGGTAAGTGGGCTGTACGCAGGGGTTTTATAGATGAACCACTTCAGCCACACTGAAGACTACGACATAAAAACAAAGACCACAGCTAGGCAACGGAATACAAAACAACGAAGCCTAGGCCAAACTATCACAATTACCTCAATGTTATATAAAGTGAAAAAGGAAAAGTATTAACATCTGTTGGTACACAGTTCCACAGGTCCTGACAACAGGAACCGAAGTGGGCCTTTACCCTGTGGAACGCCAATGTGAGTGACTGAGCCTACGTGAAATACCAAAAGAAAGCATGTAATTTATCTTTATGAAGACGTGCTAAAATATTCCAGTAAAAATAGAAACAAACACTCAACAGGAGGCCAAACAAAGGTTAATACCACGCCAATGAATCATTTTAATTAGCTCTTGGTGACACACAGGAATGAAGCATCTCTGTTCCTGCCGAATGTGGGATTACCAGCTGAGATATGCATGAAAAGAAAAATAAACACATTTATTAAGACATGATGAGTTCTGCGCGACTGCAAACATTTTAGCTAACAAATTAACATTGATTAAGAAACACAGAAAAACTTGTAATTATGACACTATTTATGTTCAGTTCGTTAGCACTACGTTCACACTGCAGGTAAAAAAAATTCCAAAACCAACTTTTTTTGCCCATATGTGACTCCGATTATCGGATTTTTTTCTGAAAGTCTGAACACCATAAATCCGATGTTTTCAAATCAGACCCAGGCCACTTTCATAAGCGGTCCTAGCACATTCAGCTTTGTACTCAGCTTTTAAAGGAAACTTACAAGATTTTGAAGTTGTACTAACTTAATATACTTCTTTTTTTAAGTTAAAGGCAGAAATGTCTGTTCAAAATCAATATTATTAAGTTAAGACTGTTTTCCTTGTTTTTCATTTAGACCAACTTAATAAAATAACAACAACAACAACAACAATAATAATAATAACTAGAAGCACTCGGAGAGCGCAGACCTCCGCCAAGGCTGATCAATGCCCCCCCCCGTGGGCCCCCCCACGCCAAGGAGGTTATGTTTTTGCCAGGGTTTGTCTGTTTGTCTGTCCGTTTGTGTGCAATATAACTCAAAAAGTTATGGACAAATTTTGATGAAATTTTTAGGGTTTGTTGGAAATGGGCCCCCCCGTGGGCCCCCCCACCCCCGATCACCACCAAAATTTAATCATTTCTTCCTTATCCCATTTCCAACAAACCCTGAAAATTTCATCAAAATCTGTCCATAACTTTTTGAGTTATGTTGCACACTAACAGACAGACAAACAGAAAGACAGACAAACAAACAAACAAACAAACAAACCCTGGCAAAAACATAACCTCCTTGGCGGAGGTAATAATAATAATAATAATGATAATAATAATAATAATAATAATAATAATAATAATAATAATAATAATGGATTAGATTTTACATAGCGCTTTTCTAGACACCCAAAGCACTTTATATTATTGACCCATTATTCATTCACTCTAACATTCTCCCTCTGGTGGTGGTAAACTACATCTGTATCCACAGCTGCCCTGGGACAGGCTGACAGAAGCGTGGCTGCCAATTTGCGCCTACGGCCCCTCCGACCACCACCAAACATTCATACACCAGTGTGAGTGGCACTGGAGGCAGGAAGGGTGAAGTGTCTTCACAAGGACACAACGGACTGACTAGGACAGAGTGGGATTCGAACCGCCAACCCTTCGGTTATTGGATGACCCGCTCTACCACCTGAGCCACAGCTGCCCCAAATAAATAAAATAAAATAACTTCTCAACTGATTTAAATGTGTACATGTAACAAACTTAATTTTTTAAGCAGAAAAAGCTCTTGATTTTAAGCTTAACTTACTAACCTCATGAATCATTTTTTAGGTGCCCACAGTCTAAACCAATAAGAAAACACAAAACAAAATGGTGCTAAATACTAAAGAATGAAAGTAATAACCATGAAAATCAAAAAATATATTCTAAATATTAAAGGTGCAGGAGACTTTCATGACCAATTTTTCATCAAATCTGTAAAACCTCAGTCATAGCCTAAGTATCATGAATCTGTAAGTCTTTCTGTAATTACTCACCTGAATCTCTTGCATGACGGTGAACAATTTTGAAGTGCCATCCACCATAAACAAGCCGTGTGTTTACAAACTGACCCGGGATGTCACTCGGGCATCTTCGGAATTTTGTCGCAACGTGCATTGTGGGAAACGGAAGTTCATGGAGTCATCTAACAGTGGCAGCAGCAGCGGCAGCGTGACCATATGGTATATAATAATAATAATAATAATAATAATAATAATAATAATAATAATGGATTAGATTTTATATAGCGCTTTTCTAGACACCCAAAGCGCTTTACATTATTGATCCATTATTCATTCGCTCTCACATTCTCCCTCTGGTGGTGGCAAACTACATCTGTATCCACAGTTGCCCTGGGGCAGACTGACAGAAGCGTGGCTGCCAATTTGCGCCTACGGCCCCTCCGACCACCACCACACATTCATACACATTCATACACCAGTGTGAGTGGCACTGGAGGCAAGGAGGGTGAAGTGTCTTGCCCAAGGACACAACAGTCTGACTAGGATGGAGTGGGATTTGAACCGCCAACCCTTCGGTTACACTGGTCTACAAGGAAAATGCTTCCAGAATAAAAGTAATGAAATTTTACCACATGAGAGTCACTGATAAAGAAAAATCACGTGAAAAATGCTGGTTGGCTGAACTTTCCAAGATACAGCCTTGGGTCAAAATGTGAAATTCGAGAATTAACGAGAGAATGGGTTTGACTCAAAAGGAATATTTGTCTCAGAGCTACAAGATCTACTTCAAAACACTGTCTGCACATTAGAATACATTCACTTTACAGGTTCTATTTAGTGGAAGATTTATAAAACTATTATATAAATGTACATAAACCAATATATATGTGTAATAACACTTCATCATATACCTTGAAAACCTCAGCAAATCGGCACTTTTGTCGTTTATTTTCCAATTAATCTTATTAAAATACGTAACATTTAGCACATTTAATCTCTGAAGCAAATCATTTCTAAAAAATTGTAGACCAGTGTTATTGGACAACCCACTCTACCATCTGAGCCATGGCCGCCCCTATGGATGAAACAAACTTGCGGAAATGGCTGGAGGAATATGCATCGAAGGAAGGGAGTTCCTATCATTTCCGATTGTGTCTGTTCCAGCTGCCGCTGTAAGGTGGTTGCGCGAGCCTTCACTTCCCACAATACACATGGTGACAAAATTCCGAAGATGCCTGAGTGAGCTTGTTTGAAAACACATGGACTGTTTATGGTGGATGGCACTAAGAAATTGTTCAACACAATGCAAGAGATTCAGGTGAGTAATCACAGAAAGACTTATGGATTAGTGATTCTTAGGCTACGACTGAGGTTTTAGAGATTTGACGAAAAATTGGTCACGAAAGTCTCCCGCACCTTTAAACAAACAAAAAATAAACAATTAGCAAAAAATACTAAATTAGTAAACGAAAAAGTAAATTAACTTTGAACAAAAAACTAAACAGACAAATAGCTCCTACACCAGGGATCTGTAAAACATTCCACTCCCATAGAGAAAATCACTTGTGCAGAGAAACAGAGGCTCCACGGCCACTTTTCAATTGAAGCAGGTGAGCAGAAACTCTACAAAGAGATGAAGTGGGATGAGGGTGAGAAGCCCAGGAGCTGTACTTTGTGCAGACATTACCAGAGAGGTTCACTCAGAGGTGTTAATACATCTCTTTTTGCTGCTACAGGGCTGATCCAGCTTGGATTTACAAAAGCTCATCTACAGGCCCTCAAACTGCCTCTACAGTCCAACCAAAGGCTTACCAGACACCTCCTCAAACAGAGCCTGTGCTGTTGGAGAGACTGTAAAAGAAAAGCTTAGTCTACTTTTTGAGGGAACAGACCATGTACAATTGAGTGTTATATGGACGAGGCACGGTGCCAGATTCCCAACCGGACAACACCCACATCTACTGTACACTAATTTCTGTTGTTTATGGTCGATCTTAGTAAGCTTTTATTCCTGCTGCGATGGGAACTCTACCCAGAGCGCATAAGTCATTTTTGCCTTTTTGTTGACAACGACTTGGCTCAGCTCCAGCGCATACTCATACCTGGCACGGTGACAAACAGATATGTCAACCTGACTCTTCCCAGACGCAGCACACTCAAGACACCACCAGCTATAACCACATCCACATGTCGGCAACCAGGACACGTACATTGGGATTTCCCTTTTCTTTTCAGGGTGAAGTTTACATGCAACATTGAGAACAATAAACAATTCTTTGATTGCACTTCAGCACAAATTTTCAACCCCAGCTCCCTCCCACCCCTCTCTTGGCTGACTTTGCTAGCTGTGTTGACGTCCTCAGGAAAATAAATGCTAAGGCTAAAAGGCTTCTAGACATTGCAAACAGGAAGTGCTCAAGAGACGTTCTAGAGCAGGGGTCTCAAATATGCGGCCCGGGGGACAAATGTGTCCCGTCAAAGGTTCCAATCCAGCCTGTGGGATGAATTTGGAAAGTGCAAAAATTCCACAGTCAAGGGTGTCGAACTCATTTTAGTTCAGGTTCCACATACAGACCAATATAATCTAAAGTAAAATAATAACATAAAAACCTACAAGAAATAATGACTCCATATTTTCTTCTTGGTTTGATGTGAAAAAAATATTACATTATGTCTATAAATAATGACAACTTCAAATTTTTGTCTTTGTTTTAGTGCAAAAAATAACATTAAATTATGAAAATATTTACATGTACAAACTATCCTGTAACAATAAAATGTGAATAACCTGAACAAATATGAACAACCTGAAATGTCTAAAGAAAATTAAGCACAATTTGAACTATTTTCTGCCTGTTCCTCAGTGTTTCGTGTCTTTGTAGATCTGATCCATAATGCACATGTACAAATGATAAAGTTGAGGCAGAATAACATTAAAATTGCACTTATTATTCTTAAGAAAATTTCAGTTTTTTTCATGTTATTCAAACTTTTTTGTTTGAATAGTTTAGAAAATTAAGTATTTTCATAATTTAATAGGATTTTTTGCACTAAAACAAAGGTATAGGTGATTCTGTTATTATTTTACTGGTCTGGCCCACTGGAGATCAAATCGGGCTGAATGTGGCCCCTGAAAGAAAATGAGTTTGAGACCCCTGTTCTATATACATTAACCCTTAGGGGCTGAGCCTATTTTGGCCATTTTTAAGTACTTTTGATTTTGCCTTTATATACTACTAGTATAAAGAAATGTTTACTATACCCATGTTTGGTATCTTTTTTTTTTTCAGCACAACTTCATCTATCTCATCTGCCTAATATTTTTTCACTTTAACCTACTCTATCAACACAAAACGACAAAACAAAAAAAAAAACACAAAAAAATATACAATCCAATTTGAAAAAAATTATATAATTTTTTGCATAAATAACACAAAGATGCTTTACAAACCTTTTCAAAGACTTTGAAAGTGAATATTGGTTCCAAATATTAGGTATATAAAATCAAAATTGTAATAAATTAAAACTATACTCAAATATTTGACATAAAAGCAGATCTTTACATAGGCGTTTTCTCCGGTTTGCACTTATTTTTCTTAAGAAATTTCAGTTTTTTCAGCTTATTCACATCTTTTTTTGTTTGAATAGTTTATAAAAGTAAGTATTTTCATAATTTAATGGAGGTTTTTGCACTAAAACAAAGACAAAAATTTGGAGTTGTCATTATTTATGAGTTATTACTATGTTATTATTTTACTGGTCCAGCCCACTTGAAATCAAAGCGGGCTAAATGTGGCCCCTGAAATAAAATGAGTTTGAGACCCCTGTTCTATATACATTAACCCTTAGGGGTCTGAGCCTTTTTTGGCCATTTTTAAGTACTTTTGATTTTGCCCTTATATACTACTACTACAAAGAAATGTTTACTATACCCATGTTTGGTATCTTTTTTTTCAGCATTTCATCTATCCCATCTGCCTATTTTTTTTTTTTTTTTAATTTCACTTTAACCTACTCTATCAACACAAAACGACAAAAAAAAAAAAACACACAAAAAATATAAAATCCAATTTGAAAAAAATTATATAATTTTTTGCATAAATAACACAAAGATGCTTAACAAACCTTTTCAAAGACTTTAAAAGTGAATACTGGTTCCAAATATTAGGTTTAGAAAATGAAAATTGTAACAAATTCAAACTATACTCAAATATTTGACATAAAAGCAGATCTTTACATAGGCGTTTTCTCTGTTTTGCACTTATTTTTCTTAAGAAATTTCAGTTTTTTCAGGTTATTCACACCTTTTTTATTTGAATAGTTTATAAAAGTAAGTATTTTCATAATTTAACAGGTTTTGTTTGCACTAAAACAAAGACAAAAATTTGGAGTTGTCATTATTTATGAGTTATTACTATGCTATTATTTTACTGGTCCAGCCTACTTCAGAATGTGGCCCCTGAAAGAAAAACGAGTTTGAGACCCCTGTTCTAGAGGGTAGACAGCGCTACATAAACCCTGTGACTCTTACCTCTTGAGTAAACAAACATGTGCATCCTTCCTAATATGCCTGCGGTTAAAACGTCGACCATTCAAAAGCATAAGTTCAATTACCAGCCGGGCAGCAGCTCCCAGGGTGCTATAGCTCTATTATGACGGGAAACCAAGGCATTCCAACTTTGTGTCTTTTGTCGATAATCCAGTTAAGTTTTGAAATAAGTGGTTTAGCACAACACCGTAGGAGGCATTTTTTCTTCTTTTTTTCCCTCTTCTTTTGTGTTGGAGGAGCAATCAGTTCAGAATTGAAACAATTTAGCCTTTATGAGGCAGGCGTGTGAATAAAATATCCTTGGAGATGAAATGCAAAACAGGCCAATTACAGAATCTCTATTTGCGCCTGGGAGTGCCTTTTTCCCCCTACACTTTGATTGAATTGAATTGAGTGAGAAAAAAAAAAAAAAAAAACTCAATCTCAAAAGTGTCCGTTATAGGGCGCAGTGAAAGAAATAAAGAGGTAAGTGCTACCAAAGAAATGTAATTAATTAGTTTGAAGAATTCGCACTATTGTCAGGGTACACATACTGTAGGCTTTTCTGCATAATTGGCTGATGCACAACTTATCGTTTTGAAAAGAGCCTTTTCAGGACGATCCATCACACTATACAACTAACTAGCTCATCAAACTGTAATACCGGGACTGGCTCACACTCCGGCAAGCAGCTTAGAGAAAATCCTGTGAGAGAAAAAAAGTGACATGTGTGACCTATCCCCTTCGCTTCATCATTACTGAGATCAATTGTCTGCAGACGGCCTTTCATCAGGATCCTGCTTCACGTTGATAGACTTGTAATGGAAGTGAAAATGAGCTCAGGGAACCAATCAGAGAATAACCACCTTCCTTCAAAGCCACCAAACAAGACACACAGTCACGCAGAGCTCAAACTCGGCAAAAAAAAAACAAAACACCCACATCCCAACAGAAATCCTTCTACTGGTTTGATGGATGGTTACACTCTTGGCTTGTGTCCTTGCTCTTTTTGACTGTGGATCAACTCATCAGGCTTGTGGTTGATGAACCACAAATTCACCATTTATCTTTTTTCCTTATCACCTCCAGCTGTTGTGGTTCTCTCCCATCAGGTAGTTAAGAGCCTTTGGGTGTAAAAAAAAACTCATTGCAGTAAAAGACAAGATACAAGACCACAGATCTCACTTCCTAACAATGTTGTATGATTATATAAGAACAGCTGGCTACTTTATTTTATATTCTAGTAATCTTTTTAAGGTCGACTACACTAGAAAAAATCAAAGTCTTACCAAGTGTATTTCTCTCATTTCTAGTCAAGATAATTTTCACTTGTTCCGTTGGTAGATTTTTCTGCTTGAATTAAACGGAACACAAGCCCCTTTTCCACCATAAGAACTTTTATTATTAACCCAGGATTTTGAAAAACTTTGGCACGTTTCTACCAAAATTCCCTGAGGAAAAAATATTCCCTCAGTTCCAAAAATTTCTTGAAAATAGGTGAAATGTGTAAAAGGGGTTACAGAGTCCAGCACAAACTTCACAAGGATATCTTACAAACTTGAATATTACAAGTTGAACTTTTAATAGCAATAGCAGTTATAAAACATACACTTGCAAAAATCCAAATTTTACCAAGTGTATTTTTCTCATTTCTTGTCAAAATATCACATCACACTTAAAATAAGACATAATCACCTAAAAAGTAACTTTACAGTGAGATATAAGAACTTATTTTTAGATAAGAGATCTTGAAAATCTTATTTCAAGAAATCTTAGCAAGATAATTTTCACTTGTTCACTTGAATTAAACGGGAAAAAAAAAAATCTTAAAATAAGCAAAAAAATCTGTCAGTGGAACAAGTGAAAACTAGAAGCACTCGGAGAGCGCAGACCTCCGCCAAGGCTGATCAGTGGCCCCCCCCATGGGCCCCCCCACCCCCGATCACCACCAAAATTGAATCATTTCTTCCTTATCCCATTTCCAACAAACCCTGAAAATTTCATCAAAATCTGTCCATAACTTTTTGAGTTATGTTGCACACTAACAGACAGACAAACAAACCCTGGCAAAAACATAACCTCCTTGGCGGAGGTAATTATCTTGCTAAGATTTGCTCCTGCTGTTGTGGTTCTCTTCCATCAGGTAGTTAAGAGCCTTTGGGTGTAAAAAAAAACTCATTGCAGTAAAAGACAAGATACAAGACCAAAGATCTCACTTCCTAACAATGCTGTACGATTATATAAGAACAGCTGGCTACTTTATTTTATATTCTAGTAATCTTATTAAGGTCGACTACACTGGAAAAAATCAAAATCTTACCAAGTGTATTTTTCTCATTTCTAGTCAAGATCATTTTCATTTGTTCCATTGGTAGATTTTTTTTTGCTTGAATTAAAGGGAAAAAAAAAATAAATCTTGAAATAAGCAAAAGAATCTGTCAGTGGAACAATGCTAGCTATATTTAACCTAGGCTAACATCAATAGCTCCCAGTGCAACACAAGCCCCTTTTATCACTGCAAGAACTTTTATCATTAACCCAGGATTTTGAAAAACTTTGGCACGTTTCTACCAAAATTCCCTGAGGAAAAAATATTCCCTCAGTTCCAAACATTTCTCGAAAATAGATGAAATGTGTAAAAGGGGTTACAGAATCCAGCACAAACTTCACAAGGATATCTGACAAATTGACAATCAGAAGTGGAACTTTTAATAGCAATAGCAGTTATAAACATACACTAGAAAAAATCAAAATTTTACCAAGTGTATTTTTCTCATTTGTAGTTAAAATATCACATCACACTTAAAATAAGACATAATCACCTAAAAAGTAACTTTACAGTGAGATATAAGAACTTATTTTTAGATAAGAGATCTTGAAAATCTTATTTCAAATAATCTTAGCAAGATAATTTTCACTTGTTCACTTGAATTAAACGGGAAAAAAAAAAATCTTAAAATAAGCAAAAAAATCTGTCAGTGGAACAAGTGAAAACTAGAAGCACTCGGAGAGCGCAGACCTCCACCAAGGCTGATCAGTGGCCCTCCCGTGGGCCCCCCCACCCCCGATCGCCACCAAAATTTAATCATTGCTTCCTTATCCCATTTCCAACAAACCCTGAAAATTTCATCAAAATCTGTCCATAACTTTTTGAGTTATGTTGCACACTACAACACAAGCCCCTTTTATCACTACAAGAACTTTTATTAACCCAGGATTTTGAAAAACTTTGGCACGTTTCTACCAAAATTCCCTGAGGAAAAAATATTCCCTCAATTCAGATTATTTTTAAAATCTCACATCACACTTAAAATAAGGCATAATCACCTAAAAAGTAACTTTACAGTGAGATATAAGAACTTATTTTTAGACAACAGATCTTGAAAATCTTATTTCAAGAAATCTTAGCAAGATAATTTTCACTTGTTCACTTGAATTAAATGGAAAAAAAAAAATCTTGAAATAAGCAAAAAAATCTGTCAATGGAACAATGCTAGCTATATTTAACCTAGGCTAACATCAATAGCTCCCAGTGCAACACAAGCCCCTTTTTCCACCACAAGAACTTTTATCATTAACCCAGGATTTTGAAAAACTTTGGCACGTTTCTACCAAAATTCCCTGAGGAAAAAATATTCCCTCAGTTCCAAAAATTTCTTGAAAATAGGTGAAATGCGTAAAAGGGGTTACAGAGTCCAGCACAAACTTCACAAAGATATCTGACAAATTGACAATCAGAAGTGGAACTTTTAATAGCAATAGCCATTATAAACATACACTGGAAAAAATCAAAATTTTACCAAGTGTATTTTTCTCATTTCTTGTCAAAATATCACATCACACTTAAAATAAGACATAATCACCTAAAAAGTAACTTTACTATAAGATATAAGAACTTATTTTTAGATAAGAGATCTTGAAATCTTATTTCAAGAAATCTTAGCAAGATAACTTTCACTTGTTCACTTGAATTAAATGGAAAAAAAAAAAAAAATCTTAAAATAAGCAAAAAAATCTGTCAGTGGAACAAGTGAAAATTATCTTGCTAAGATTTGCTCCAGCTGTTGTGGTTCTCTTCCGTCAGGTAGTTAAGAGCCTTTGGGTGTAAAAACCTCACTGCTGGAAAGACAAGACACAAGATCACAGATCTAATTTCCCAACAATGTTGTACGATTATATAAGAACAGCTGGCTACTTTATTTTATATTCTACTAATGTTATTAAGGCAGACTACACTGGAAAAAAATCTAAATCTTAGTAGTGTATTTTTTTTTTCATTTCTAGTCAAAATTTCTCATCACACTTAAAATAAGACATAATCACCTAAAAAGTAACTTTTCAGTGAGATATAAGAACTTATTTTAAGAAAATAGATCTTGAAAATCTTATTTCAAGAAATCTTAGCAAGATAATTCTTTTCACTTGTTCCACTGATAGATTTTGTTGCTTGAATTAAACGGAAAAAAAAAAAGAAAATCTTTAATTAAGGTAATTTGATTAAAAACTCAAAAAAATATGCAAAATCTCATGTAAAGTTAGGGCAAAAAACTGTATTTTAATTATGGAAAATTAACGTATTTTTATGAGATGGTTATTTCCTGTTATTTAACAGTATTTTTTCGAGAACCCCAGCTGCCGGAATATTACCGTTTTTTTACGGTTTTGTTTTGTTTTGTTTTTTTCACAGTGTACCGAACCTTTAAATAACAAAATACTGAAAAAACAAGTAATTCTACAGAAAAAAATGCCTTCAGTAGAATATATTTATGCTTTGTGATAACTGAAATAACTCACTTGCCTCATAGAGCAAACCCTACAAAAAGACCTAAAGTATCTGTAAACTGTTTCCCAGAGCTCACAGCCAACAGAACCATCATCTGAAGACATACACAACTCTCAGATATTATGTAGTTTAGATAAGCTGTATAGTGCTGTCATCACTTACAGGATGGATAACCTTTTTATAAATGATGTTGTGTAGCTTCACTGCTTGGCTCCTCTAAAGTCAAGTGTAGTGGTGTTAGATCGTAGGCCACTTGGTGCAAGAGGTCATGGAGTCAAATCCCACTGTGGATCGTCCTCGCTCTGCTCAGGATCAAAGCTTTTAACCCATGTGAACCCATCAGAAAACCCACAGAGTCAGCTGGTCTGGCTGCGAGACAGAGCCAGAAAAAAAAAAAAAAAAAAAAGATGGTGGGAGAGGGAGGATCTGCCTTAGAAGCAGCAAAGCCCTGGAAACAGGCCAGTGATGAGCACAAATCCGTTGGAGATAAAAACCAGACATTTATTAACTGTGAAACATTAAACACTAGAAGGGCACTCCAAGATCCCTCCACAGGTCTGTAATTCAATCAAAGAAACGAGCTCACAATGTTAAATTTTTTTTTTTTTTTAAAACACAGGTATGTCTTTGTTTTGTGGGATTATCTCCAAAATTGAATGTCTTGGTCCTTGGCTAATGCCGTACCCTTCATTCAAATTTCAGGAAATTAGCTTTTGCACAATCATACTAATGGGTGCTTCTATGAAACTGGATTTATTTTGGTACCAGCTTTTTTAGATCCAATAATAAAAGACAAATTTAGACATATCCCCCCCCCAGGATGTACCTAATGATGACCTCAGATAAATGCAAAAAATATATACTCTTGCTCTGAGCCATCCAAAAATTAATGAATTTTCAATCAAATATTGGGGCCAAAAATAGGACCAAATTTGGGACAGGAAAAGCTACCTAGGTGTCAGTGCATTTGATCTGGAAAACATCGCTGTAAATGGTCTTATATAGCGCTATAAATAAAGACACTGTGTTAAATTTGATGATCCTAGTGGTTTTTCATGAATCTCAGTCTCATTCCAGGTTTTCGTGCATAACCCATCGTGTCCACTGGCGTTACATGCGGATCCTACCTATTTCAACACAAATAAATCACGAATGATTTTGCAACAGCAGTCATTTTTGTGAAACACTGCCTTGCATTATTAGTTCGATTCCCAAAATGTACCTGAGAGAATAAAAAGATATTCGAAAAATAGTAGTGTGTAATTTTTGTGTCCTTTACCGCATTACATGCAGATTTTTGTATTAAGATAATACAAAAATGTGTGTCTCTTTTATCTCAGTAAATAACTGGGTTTTTTTTTTGGTATCTGGCACTTTTCCAGCTTTTTTAGACCCAATAATAAAAGAGAAATTTAGACATATTTACCCCCAGGATGTGCCTAATGATGACCTCAGATAAATGCAAAAAATATATACTCTTGCTCTGAGCCATCCAAAAATTAATGAATTTTCAATCAAATATTGGGGCCAAAAATAGGACCAAATTTGGGACAGGAAAAGCTACCTAGGTGTCAGTGCATTTGATCTGAAAACATGGCTTTAAATGGTCTTATATACCGCTATAAATAAAGACACTGTGTTAAATTTGATGATCCTGGTGGTTTTTCTAATCCAGACATGTGGGTTTTTCATGAACCTCAGCCCCATTCCAGGTTTTCGTGCATAACCCATCGTGTCCACTGGTGTTACATGCAGAACCTGCCCATTTAAAAACATATAAATCGTGAGAGATTTTGCAGCAGCAGTCCTTTTTGTGAAACACTGCCTTGCATTATTAGTTTGATTCCCAAAATGTACCTGTGAGAGAATAAAAAGATATATTAAAAAAAAAATAGTACCATGTAATTTTGGTGTCCTTTTCACCGTGTTACATGCGGATTTTTGTATAAAAACAATATAAAAATGTGTTTCTCTTTTATCTCAGTAAATAATTATTTTGCAAATAGATCCAAAGTGCTTCCAAACTTGCTTCGTAACATTAGTCTACATCTGGTTGGAATTTTTAGCCCCTCTGTCCTGTTTTTAGGGACCAGTTTCATAGAAGCACCCTGATAGATTCAAGGATTTATTATTATTTTTAATTATTTTTCACTTTGCACATACATACACAAGAGAATGAGATTTTAGTTCCTCAATCTGTGCTTACAGTGCGGTAGCAATGTCAAATAAATAATAAACACCATAATAATTAAAATGGAATAAAAGCATCATAGACTCCTTGGTGGAGGTAATATGAGATAACCCCCCCCCAAAAAAAAAAAAAAAAACAGAAAAAAAAAGTATCTTTGAGCTGTGAAGAAGAAATACGCAAGACCTCAAAGAAGATAGAAGAAAAACATAGATACATCAGGGTGAAGAGCAAACAAACCATAACTGTACTTAAATTATGAACTAAAATTCTGAATTTCAAAGAACAACATTTTCTTTTCCGTACTTTAAGAATTACTGTCTATCTCCGACGACCTACTGTGCTTAAAGACGGGTGTAAAAGTATGTGTGGAAACTAAAAAGAACCCAAGCCTGAAAGTTTCCAACCAACACATTGTAAAACACGCCAGTTCATGCTCAGTTGGTCAGCCTTTATTAACCATAATGTTTGAACCAACAAAGGATTCATTTCTTTTAAAACATTTCGCTCAACATTCCAGCTCGTCTAACTCGGTCTCTATCTGTCGAAAATGCAACTACGTTGAATACATCCAATCATCTAAATTCATCTTCATTACTACTTCATTCCTTTCCGGGGAGAGGCTGCATGACCCTGGATTACAGGTCAGAAGATTCCTCCTTTTTTTCCAGCGTAAAAAATCAGGGAAGCTTTATTTTCCCATCTGCGGCAATCAGACTTGACAAGGTGTAGATATGTAATGGTTTCGGAAAGACATCCCGATTTATCCAGCTAGAGGATCCCGCAAAATGTGATGAAACTTGAACTTCTAGTCTGGAGTGAACTGATAGGGGCGTTAAAGGTACATGAGAGGAATATGGAATAAAGCCTGAGGCAAGAAAAGAACACGTCTAATCAATGGAAAACTTTCCAGTCAGCCAAGCTGTCAGTGGTTCCCGAAACTTGAGTTGATAAAATGCACACTAAACAAAATGCGATAAGAATTTTCTGAAACAATGGGTATGGTTCCATGATGTTTTTAAATCTGATTTATTTTTCCAGAAGAAATTAATGCTGAAGTAAAGTACTTTCTCTTCTGTTTACATGGAAATGTTAAACCTGAATAAAGGTTTACATGAGAAACGTTTATTCGGTTCTCGCAGCCCTTCTGTTAGCTTAGCCTAGCATAGTCACTACATTCCCATGGTCACACGTAGCCAGTTTTTTAAAGGTGATTTGTTGTCTTTTGCAAGTGATTTTGTGAAATCCGAGTCTCCCCAATTATTTCTTTAGATCCACGACTTACTGCACTCATACAATCTTGGGACTGTTGTGTTGATGGAAGTTGGAAAATCTTTCTGTTGTAAGGGATGCATGTGTTAAATTAGCTTTGCTTTACTGTTTTAGCTTTGCATTAGTTTTTATTTCTCAAGATTTTATTAGTGCAGGTAGTCACATGGCCATGATTTGAGCCTCAATGTGTGATCATATTGACCCCACTGGACTAAAGGAATGATTAGGGAGAACTGAATTTCACAAAATCACTCATAAAATACTACAAATCACCTATAAAAGCCTGGCTACGTCTGACCATAGGAATGAAGAGATTATGCTAAGCTAAGCTAACGGAACGTCTGCGAGAACAAGCCAATCGGTGCACTGCAGTGCAAACTGTTTTACCCACTTATGGAACTCATTAGTGCATGACAAATGAATGAATAAAAAACAAGTGGTGAACTCTTCCTTCAGAGTTTTCCAGGCTGGTAGATCCCATCAGAATAGCCCACTGGAACGGTCTGGGTTGACTAGACTGCAGTGCATATTCTTCCGCCAGCGCAGAATGTGTGTGTCATTGCGACAGGACAAGACAATGAGCATGTGCAGAATGGAAGGAATAAAGTCCAAACGGAATAAAGGGTTTACGTGTCCGAGGAATAATTTAGACCGGATTCAAAAGTGGATTAAACCAGTGACTTTAATCAGGTTTAAATTTAGTCCGAACTTTTCTTTTTCAACTGGAATAAGGTGTTTACATGGGCATCTGAAATAGGATCGAACCTTTAATCAGTTTAAACCACGAATAAAAGTTGTCATGTAAATGCACGGATTGTTGGTCAACTCTAGCATCTTTTTGACTCGTTGAAGACCGTGTGATTGTGTCTTTATATTGTATTTAGAGAACTGAATCACACGTCACATTTCATTCATGTAGTTTTGAAGTACAAAAACACGACACAACCTCAGATTCATCTTCATTAGAACTTCATACAAACTAAAGTCATGTTCTGAAAAAGGCCAAAAGGTCAGACAGACCAAACAATAAGAACATAATGACAACGGAAAACCAAAGTCTACTCAAACCCTTAACATTTCAGAGGAGATATTTATTGAGTGAAACCACAGTAACGTTTGAAAAATAAACTGCCTGTTCCCATTTTCTGCTCTTTCGTTTCCCATATTTATTTGTACTGCGAGGGCCAACTCGACTGGGTGACCACCGCTGCAAATTTGCTGTGACAAGATGCTGATTCAAGCTCTTCAGAGGGAGATGAAATTTTTGGGCAGAGGAAAGAGATTCATGTTAAATGCTGCTCATGGTTTCGGTTTATCAAGGACATGAATAGAATAGAATAGAATAGAATAGAATAGAATAGAATAGAATAGAATAGAATAGAATAGAATAGAATGCCCTTTATTGTCATTATACTGAATGCTCAAGGAGATTGGAGAGCTTCTCCTTTTTCAGTACAAACAGGCTGGGGCACTGATAAGGGGGGGTAAATATGACAAATTAATTGGGCCCAGTATTTGTGGGGGGAGCCCAGTGGAATTAGAAGTTGTGAAAATTTTATGTAAGATCCGCTGTATAAGAGAGGTGCAGAAGTCAGGAGGCTAACGTTGATAGTACGTTAAGTTTCATTTTCATTTTGATGGTATCGTAAGTGATGTTGTTTATGGAGTCCATCCCCACGTACATAACACCCACTGTGCGTGCGATCCGACAGACTGGGAAGATGGTCAGTTTCTGTCAGGTCCACAACAATTATGCTTCCATGGGGCCTATAATTAGTAGCAGCGCCCTTGCAAACAGGTAATTGCAAATAAAATATAAAGTGCAAAATATATACAAGACAAAGTCCTACAAGACAGTGCAGTTAACTCTATATACAAATATGAAGATAAAAAAGGATAAAAATTGAGAATAGTCCTGCAAAAACGAATCAAATCAATCCAAATGGATTCTTACAAGAGTTGGCAACCAATTCGGCAGTCGATTCGTTGAGTCTTGAGCATGTTAGTATTAAGACATGCCTGCACGCTGTATAGTGTAACTGAGGAAAACACAGAGCAGCATGCCTGAGGCGTCAGATGCCAGGCAGATTTTCAAAGCTAGGTTTACGTTATGTTCTGGGTGACCACAGCAGCCCCGTTTGGATGAAATGTAGTGCGCCGTTTATGTAATAAAACTGAAAATCCCACAGTGCACTACGTTTCGGGTAAATGGGGCTGATGTGGCCACCGGGAACATAACGTAAACCTTGCTTAAGACAGCTTATGTGACGTGATGACTTTAGCCCGCTAGCTAGTTAGACATTATCGTCATAATTATAACGTTTTTATCCATCCCCGTTTATCAGGTCACCAGACTAACGTTACCCATTGCTGACTGGAACTAATACATACAACGCTAGTTTGATAGCCTAGAACTGGAGCTGGTCGAAGACTATAGTTTGCTAGTCTCTACCCATAACAAGTCTAGGTAGCAGGCTAGTGCTCGCCAACTATACCCGAAGCCACTGCGGGGATGTAATCATTAGTGACTGATCTGCAGCCTATATCGCTTTGAGTTCATTACCGATTTTTGAGGATTGAGTCTTTTGTGTTTATCCGATGAATAGATTAGTTTTTAAAATAATCTACAGATTAATCAATTGTTAAAATTATCATTAGTTGCAGCCCTAATTGAGGATATAAAAAATGTATTGCACAGGATGGTTGAATATAACAGAATAATTATAGATGCGGGCGACACGGTGGTGCAGTGGTTAGCACTCGTGCCTCACAGCAAGAAGTTCCTGGGTTCGATTCCAACACCAGTCGATGGGGGTGGGACCTTTCTGTGTGGTGTTTGCATGTTCTCTCCATGTCTGCGTGGGTTCTCTCCGGGTACTCCGGCTTCCTCCCACCATCCAAAGACATGCACTAATAGGTTAATTGGTTAATCTAAATTGCCCATAGGTGTGAATGTGAAAGTGATTGTTTGTCTCTATATGTTCAGCCCTGTGATGAACTGGCGACTTGTCCAGGGTGTACCCCGCCTTCGTACCTATGTAGCTGGGATAGGCTCAAAGTGACCCCCGTGACCCTGGTGAGGATAAAGCGGGTTCAGAAAATGAATGAATGAATGAATAATTATAGATGCACAGGGTAATCAACAGTCACAGATGAATATATATTACATGTGATTATTATTCCCAGAATGATTGCATTGCACAGGATGAATGAGTTAAAAATGAATGGAAAAAAAAACAAACATGGGATTTCATCATCTCCAAACAAAAGGCCTGTTGCCAGTTGAACGTATCCACTTGTGTGCAAACCAGATTTGTATTGTGCATGCTTGGATTTCAAGTCATTACAATGCATTTGGGAGATCAGCGCCGTTGCATTGCAGGGTTTACAGCGGTGGTAAGCTGCTGCAGAGCATGCACAGCGAGCAGAGACAAAGCCTAAGCTGAGGTCCAAAGCTAAGCAGATAGACTGTCAGAGAGATGTCAGAGGCTGGATGAATCAAATTGCTCCAATGCGGGTTTTCCTCCCTGAACCACTTTTTGAAAATAGCTTTTTGGTGTGTCACGTTATGGTCGACCACATCTCAGTGACAGCGTACCATTTGTTGCTGTTTATACTGGCTAGTAACGAGCTGAGAGGAGCTTAACAAACGTAAAAAGATGACTTGTGGTGCGGGTTGATGATAAAGAGCAGAAACAAGCATTTAAGCAGTTAAGGACGTAATTCACTCTGAGCTGAATCATCAGATGATAATGTTGCATCTTAACCAGCAAATGAGTACGGGTGCCTGAGACCGTCTCCGCATGTAAAATCAGATTTAAAACCTTCATAGAGAAGTGAAAAATACACTCAAAATTCTGGGCAAAACATACTTATAACATACATCAATTCTATTCTCTGTCTACTGAACAAAAGAAATATTGTACCTTTAACCTCCTGAGACTCAGGAGAATACAAATTTCTGAATCTTTTATTAAAAAAATGTTCTAGACCACAGGTGTCAAACATGCGGCCTGGGGGCCAAATCCGGCCCACCAAAGGGTCCAATCCAGCCTGTGGGATGAATTTATGAAATGCAAAAATTGCACTTAAGATATGAACAATCAATGGTGTTAAAACCATTTTAGGTCAATTCAATCTAAAGAGGGTCAGACCAGCAAAACACTGTCATAATAACCTATAAATAATGAAAACCACACATTTCTCTCTTTGTTTTCGTGTAAAAAAGGTAAAATTACACAAAAATGTTTACATTTACAGACTAGCCTTTTACAAAAAATTTCAATAACTTGAAATATCTTAAGAGAAGTCTGTAGAACTTGACCAATATTCTGCCTGTTACTACATGTTTTGTGTATTTGTAGATCCACTGTGATCTGTAAGTTATGATGCACATGTGTAAATGATAAACTAAGGTGTAATATTGCTAAAATTGCAATTATTTTTATTAAGAATTGTCGGTTTGTTCATATTTGTTCATGTTATGTTCAAGTACAGTTCATAGATGTAAACATTTTCATTATGGAATTTGACTTTTTTCACTCAAAAACGTAGAGAAAACTTTGGTGTCGACATTATTTATCAGTTCTTATCCTATTATTTATATTATTTTACTGGTCCGGCCCACTTTATAAGATATTAGTGGCCCCTGAACTCAAATGAGTTTGACACCCCAGGTCTAGACTGAAAACAGCATGGCACTGATGCATTTTTCAGATACATTTTCATTTTTTTTTTCTCTGAATGTCCTTTGCAATGACTTTTTTTTTTTTTTTAGATAAAGCTGTGGAACTCTTGTCCACAAATATGGACAAAAAAACCATAGCTGGGTCACAGAAGGTTAAAACAAATGCAGATGAAGATTTTGAGAATATAACTATCCCTGAGACTAAAAGAAAAAGGAAAAAAAAAATCTGAATATATTCACAGATTCATGCAGAATAGTAAAAAGAACTGCTTTGGAATACCAAACTGGAAAAGAAATGGGAGAGAACAGAACCATACATCATACTCATCATCCTAAAATCATCACAAGATCGTAAAAGTCCCTTAAGAACTACGGAATTACTTTAATTTGTAGTCTTGAGGAAAGACAGTAAATCACGTATGGTGACATAAAGCGCAATATACTTGAGAGAAAGAGCAGAAAAAAAGAAAGAAAGAAAAAAAAAAAGACTGTGAGATCAAACAGAGAAGTGAGAAACCTTTAATGCTGTGGGAGTATTCTGGGCATACCAGACATGTGTCTGCACAGCCTCCATATGTCTCCATGCAGCCCTGGCCTCACACCAGGCTGTGATAAGTCTATTCTACATCAGTGTGCCCCGACACTACCCATGAATAAGAGGACGGAGAAAAGAACTCCCAGATGTACCAGCTCAGAAATTGGGCATCTGCTGTTATAACTATCAACAAAACAACACAAACTTTCCCACACATAGTCACTTACATTTCTCACTCCAGGGTGCTTGTTCTTTAACCAAATACAAATTCCAGACTTTTTCAAAACTGCTATTTTTTTCCCCCAAAACTTTGACTTTATATTTGGGTGCTTCTATGAAACTGGATTCATTTTGGTACCTGGTAACTAGAGGGGCACTCCAAGACCCCTCCACAGGTCTGTAATTCAATCAAACAAATGATCTTATGATGTTAGAAGAAAAAAAATAAAATAAAAAACACAGGTACGTCTTTGTTTTGTGGGATTATCTCCAAAATTGAATGTCTTGGTCCTTGGCTAATGCCGTACCCTTCATTCAAATTTCAGAAAATTAGCTTTTGCACAATCATACTAATAGACAAATCATACTAATGGGTGCTTCTATGAAACTGGGTTTATTTTGGTACCTGGTACTTTACCAGCTTTTTAGACCCAATAATAAAAGAGAAATTTTGATATATTTCCCCCCAGGATGTACCTAATGATGACCTCAGATAAATGCAAAAACATTATACTCTTGCTCTGAGCCATCCCAAAATTAATGAACTTTTAATCAAACATTGGGGCCAAAAATTGGGACAGGAAAAGCTACCTTGGTGTCAGTGCATTTGATGTGGAAAACATGGCCTAAAATGGTCTTATATACCGCTATAAATAAAGACACTGTGTTAAATTTGACGATCCTAGTGGTTTTTCTACTCTAGACATGCAGGTTTTCCATAAATCGCAGTCTCATTCCAGGTTTCGCATGTAACCCATCGTGTCCACTTGCGTTACATGCTGAACCTGCACATTTAAACACATATAAATCACGAGTGAGTTTGCAACAGCAGTCATTTTTGTGAAACACTCTGCCTTGCATATTTAGTTTGACTCCCAAAATGTACCTGTGAGAGAATAAAAAGATATTCAAAAAAATAGTACTGCGTAATTTCCCTGTCGTTTTTACCATGTTACATGTGGATTTTTGTATAAAAATAATAGAAAAATAATAGAAAAATGTGTTTTATCTGAAAAATTGTTTCTGTTTTAACTCAGTAAACATTTATTTTTAAATTAGACCCAAAGTGCTTCCAAACTTGCTTCCTAACATTAGTCTACATCTGGTTTGAATTTTTAGCCCCTCTGTCCTGTTTTTAGGGACCAGTTTCATAGAAGCACCCATACTTTTAAACTGGTATGCCTACCTTTTTGGTTGTAGTAAAAAAGTTCATTTTAATAAATCTATGAATGAAATGAATGCATAATTCACAGCAAATTACGTTTTACTGACAGAAATGTTTTCAAAACCTGTGAAAATCACAAAAGTACATAGATAGGCTAACACAAACAAGTTTTTTTTTTATATGCTTTCCTCGTGTATTTCTTATCAAGATTATGTGCCATTGAGCATAGTCAAAAATTCGACGATAAGACAAACTTTGTTCCATTAAGACTTTCACACAAGCGTTTCAAAATTCCAGACTTTTTAAGACTTTCAAGACCTGCACAGCCACCCTGTTACTCCCAATATAAGATGGATATGTAACAAACTGCTACTTATATGTGTATATAATATAAAACAATCCAGAATGTCTTGAAAAAGTAGCCTTGGGTCATTAGCAGGCTTTTATCAGACAGACTAAAGACATTTAATCCCACTGAATCTTAATACTACTGAAACTTCCTTTCGTGGATCCTTTTGTAGAGGAGGATTCTTTCCACAATTAGCATTCGTGTTTACAAGCAACGGATTGTCCCGTGTGGCTTCGCTTTACCGCTGTGATAATCATTTCAATGTGTCACAGCAGGGAAATTAGAATTGGGTGTGGGCCAGACTCCATTTAATCCACACGGTTGACTGAATGTTTAAGGACAAAAAAAAACAAAAAAAAAACAACTGCAACTCAGCGGCTAAATGAAAATGAATGGAACATGATTGGAAAGTAGCACAAGACCAGAAATGAGAGGAAAAACTTCTCTGGTTTTTCACGCTCAAAAAAATACGCTTAATCAGAAACATTGTTAAAATTCAGTGCATTGCAACACAGCTCCCCGGCTGGTTGTTAATCACTGTAACAAGTCACTGTGATGGTTATAAAGAGGCGTTTAATGTGAAGGTGATAAATGCAAACTGAAAGTGACACCGAGCAGTGTGAGAAAGGCTTGGATTCAAAAGATGTGCTTCATTTACGTCTTCTTTGTGTTCTTCTAAGAGCTAAGAGACTATTTTCAAGGACACAATTTATTTATTTATTTATTTATTAACCCTTTCATGCATGAATTATGAGAACCTTTGTCAAGATTTTTTTTCTTGAGTTTTTAGTCCTCCTTAGGCATGAAAAAAAAATTGCGATTGAGTTTTTTTTTTTCCATGTAGTTACAAAAATGTTCATACATTTAATTTTTGATGTAAAGAAACATGTTTAACCCTCCGGCATCCGGGTGTGACTTTTAGGCACACTTTGCACTTCGTGTTAAAAAACATCATATTATTTTTCACAATTTAAATAAGGTTAGAATTCAAAAGTTGTTCATTTTTGCATGATCTTTAAAATTCTGGCCACCAACTAAAATTTGCACATTGTAAACAAAAGAAAACTACAAGACTAGCATCTGTCTCCCAAGTGTGCCTAAAACACAGTATTTCTTCCATTTGATCTGTATGATTAGGGCTGACCTTGATTTACAAAAATAAAATCAAATTAGAGCAGAAAAATAAATCAATATTTAATAGTTTGATTTATAGGTGTGCATTTTTCACACACTTGGTCACAGATGCTAGTATTTTTGAACATTTGACCTAGCGCCAAAAATAATAATGCAAATTAACCAATGTTGGAGTTAATCACTGACACATGCCAGGATGAAAAAATCAAATAATATGTGATCCACTTTTTATGTAGTATATTGAAAAAAATAATAATTTTGTGTGTTTTTTGCATCCAAAAAAATGGTTTGTTTACATTAAAAACACGGCATTTAAAGGGTTAAAAAATTTGACAATTATTGAGTATTTGGTATTTTTATTTCTGGCTCAAGTTGATGAAATAGAAAAAAGTGTAAAAGAATTAAAAACAAACTGTATGAAATTTTTTTTGAAATTATTCCACAAGTGCTTAGTAAGGGCTTTGCTGGACGGGATACCAGAGGGTTAAAACCCAATATCAGAAAGTGAGATAAAAACAATGAAATAAAAAATTTTTTAATCCTGCTAATCTGATTTTTTCTCACATTTTAACATCTTCTAATGCTAGTTATTACTCACTTCATGTAGATAATATGCAAAAAAAAAAAGCCTTTTTGTCTTACAAATAACAACTGAGTTACACTCAAACATGTTAGTGCAGATCAGGTTTATGAAGAACAGCATAGTTACAGTAATGGTATGAATGTCAGTGTATGGGATGATGCATAAGTGTCCACTGTGTTGGCTGATATGGAACTAAAACAACAAAAACCATGAATACATAAGAGAACAGCTGGAGAAGAACTGTCCAGTATAGTGACCACTATGCATGAAAGGGTTAAAATCATTATTACAAATTAGGGCTGTGCAATTAATCGAAATTCAATTATGATTTCGATTATTACACTCAACGATTACAAAAATTATGTAATCGAGAAAAAAACAATTATTAATTTTGAGTTGTTTTAATTCACGCGCATGAAAGCTACCATGAGCTGCTCCGCCCTGCTCCCCTCTAAGCTCCAGCTGCCAGCTAGCCGGCAGGTCAATAAAGGGACCTTCATTTCTTAAACCCATAATAATTAATTTTATGAATGCAACACAGACTCTGCAGGTGAAATCAACAAGAAAAATGTTCCACAACAGGTTGCGTCTTCAAAAAATAATGGCAATTGTGTTCATCCCCACATTGCTTTTGTTTTGTTCTGAAAGCTGCGTATAAGTTTCGTCACCAATTTTTCATCAAATCTGTAAAACCCGAATCATAGCCTAAGTATTACGAATCCTTAAGTCTTTCCGTGATTACTCACCTGAATCTCTTCCCTCTGTACTTTTAAGGCGGCCATACACTGTGCAATTGTTTCGATCGTTGCACGCAGCTCCATCTCAAACTGTGCAAATCAATCGTAAAGTCAGGCTCACGATTCATGTTCTCACACTGTACTCATATGCGATGCTCGTATGCGACCTGACTGCTCACACTGTAGGACCATACACCAGAGGACGCACCACACGTTCCAGTGTTGTATCCGGAAATACAACGTTAAAATACCAAGGAATCTGAAAGTGCATAGACGATTGTGTATTGGCGTGAGTCATGAAATGATAGTGCTAAACAAAAACCAACGAGCTGCTTTGGCAATATGTGCCATTATCTGTGGGGAATCAAAAAAGAAGAAAAGACGACAACGTGTTTGGCGCAGGAATTGGTTGTCCAGATATGGACAGTATGGGCTGTCAATCCTACAGCAAAGGGAACTAGAGGTAAGCTGCAAAAGCTAAATTGCACTAGGCCAATAGGCAGTTACTGTAAGCTTAGAATTAGCTTACAGTAGCTGGATATTATTGTATTCGCGCATACACAGTGTGACAATTTGAGGCACATCGGCTCGTGGCACTGCTTTGACAATGCGATACCCTCACGAGGAGCGAGCAGGATTTCAAACAGCTCCGTTTTCCTTGCGAACACACGATTGCTGGTCGTGAGGTGTTAATCGCTTCTCCTTACCCCATGTACACTGCACGAAGCACGAAACACGATTAGAGGCACATCTGGTCCCATCCCAGAAACAGTCGCACGAGTGAGAAATCGTCTCTAAAATCGCACAGTGCATGGCCGCCTTTACCTAGCATATTGACACATGATGACATAACACAATGATGACACATGAAATTATGTAAACAGACTAAATAATTGACGCTATGGCTGAAATAAAATATGCCGTGCTAGCTCATTTTTATTCATGCATGCTTCACTTATGAACCTCTTTACCCCTACATCACCGGCTTCATATATGGGTCTTGTTTCTGTATCCTAAAATAGCTTGTAGTGGTTGATGCTTCATGGGAAACGACAGGCCTGCCTGACAGCAGCACTTCACACACAACTCTGCCTCCTGAAAATGTCTACAACACTCTCTCTTTCCCTCTGTCCCTCGGCTGCTCCATCCATAAATGTCTCTCTCCTCCTCTTCTACACATTTTTTGCTCCGTCTCTTCCACACCAACGCTCCGTTTCTCTTCAGCGGTTCCCCTCTGTGCATCGAGCGCCCACGGTGATGATAGGACCCTTTGTAGCAAACGGGCACCCGGGGGTTTTCAGCAGAGACACAGAGGTAGAGCAAAGCACCAACCTGTTCAGGTAATAGATCAGACATCCTCGCCCCTACCCTGGCAGTATCTACGGCACTGCATTTTACACTTAACAGCATTCAAATTACCGGAACTCCTGAACCGTTTGCTCTATCTGTAAAATTAAAACAGCAACGAAAAGCTGAGATCCTGACACTATATAGGCTATCATTTTATGGCAGAAATGTGGGACTCTATTACAAGTAGAAAGGAAGTGTTACAGAAACTAAAAACGTATGGAAATAACCAAAAATATGAAGCCATAATATGGATACTGAATGTTCAAGAAAAAAAGCATGTTTGAGCAGATGGAAAATAGATCAAAGTTTATTTCTGCAATCTCAAAAAGTTTTGTTCTGGACATTGACAGTCGTTTCTGATCATAAATACACAAAAACCTTCAAGTCTGTTTTTTCTTTTTTACTAAAACACACTTTTTTAAGCATTTATTATTTAGAATAATGATAATTAATGGCTCCTCCTTGAACCGTCACCTTACTGTGGTGGAGCAGTTGCCCTGATCACCCTAGGAGCTATGTTGTCTGGGTCATTTTGCCCCTGGTAGGGTCTCCCATGATTGGTCCTAGGCCAGACAAAGAATGGCTCAGAAGACCCTGATGCCTATAAATAACAAGAAATTGTGCACCTGGCCAGGCCCGGGCCCAACCTGAACCAGGAACATGGGCTTGTTGACCTATGGGCCCACCACCTGCAGGGGGGATGCAATAGGATCTGGTGCATTGTGGATCGCACAGCAGACCAAGGTGAGGGGCTTGGCGGTCCAATCCTCATTTACAGAAACTAGCTTTTCAGATTCAGATTCAAATTTATTTGTCATTTCAACATATAGAAAACACAGAAACGAAACACTGTACTCAGGTCCCCAACTGTCAGCAGCATTTAGTAAATAGTAAAAATTACTGATAAAAATAATAAAATAATAAAATACTGATATAAAAAAAAACAATAACCATGCCCCCCCACCATCACCTAAAAATTACCTATAAATAACTAAAAAGTTTTATTCCTAAAGTGCACAGCAGTAAAGTGCCAATTTAGTGCATTTTGGTACGGTGGATAATTAATGGCCCGATATTGAAAATTAAGGTCTTTGTGAAAACAAAGGTGCAAAAGAATTGGTAAAAAAGACATATTCTGACACTTATATTAAAAAGAACACATGAAGATACCTAGGCGGCCTGTTTCAAAGCAGCCTTTGTGAATATTATAGTTTATAATGAGATGCAGTAACGAGAATAAGCAGACAGCCCTGAATCTGTTTTCCTTTCTTTTGTTTTAAGTGGCGTGTTGCCCATTCTGCATCTGAACCATTCAATCCTTCTTCTCTATTTGAAAGCTTTAGGCGGCGGTGTTTAGTTTACTGGTTATCTGCTTATGTCTTGTTTTCATTTGGATCCTTAAAAGCCTTATTTGCTGTTTCAAGTGCACAACACACTTCTGTAACTTGTGTAAACTGAATGTGTAGCCGTCACAACACTTTGAGATGTTGCAGTTTTCATATTCATATTTTTCTTGTTAACACGTCCTTTAAAGAATCACTCTTGGAACTCCTACAGAAATGTCCCTGTAGGGGATTGAAGAATACAATAAAAAGTACAGAAATCCAAAGACAAAGAAGGAAGAATATAGAGACTTCTTTCAGAAATGACATGGTGTGGCCTCTAACAAAGGCTTACACTAGTCTTTTCATACGAGTAGAAGGGGCTGGAAGTAATGCAGTTCTGGCCGACTGATTTTACATGCCAGTTTATTTGCTGAGACCATAAAAAAAGGAACCATAAATAGAAAAGTATGGTCAGGAACAAAAGACAGAAAGGCACACACTATATTTCACTGGTGCTGAAGTTCTAAACTGTAGTTTGTGGAACTTTCAATTAAAATGTCCATTGACCTTAAAATGTCCTTTACAGATGGGAAATTCCATTTGTTGAAAGAGTAAAAAAATGCGTAAATGTGAAGTTAATCCTTTATCTGGTGACTATTTTTGGTAATTTCCGCATATTACATTACAAAACAGTGACATCGACAGTTCCAGTGAGGACAGTGAGTCAACAATCTCAGGTCCGATGTGGTCTACAGGGTCTGTAAGGTCCACCTCTGTATGAACAGTGAGTGTACCTGCTTTGCTAGGTACCATGAAGTAATGGTACTAATGTAAGGAATGATGTTCAAAGGGAGAATGTGGATGTGGACAGGGGTCTGGATCAGCACTGATGTTGGTCTAATGCTCTAAAATGCATATTACTTTCACCTTATATGTTTATTTCTTGTATTTTTTTTTTGCCACATAGGGGTAAGGAACTAAATATGGTAACTTCATTGACCTTGATTTTCTACATAACTATACATTTCTTCAAAAAAAAAAAAAAACTTTCACAAAAGTAATAAACTCTTATGTCCTCCAATAACATACTAAGGTTGAAATTTGGAATATCAGAGTATTTCTGAGTGTCCTATAAAGGGTTAAATAATGATGAGGTGAATTTCAATACTGTCTGACGTAACACTTGTCGCATTGTATAAAGTAATGTTTTTGGGGAAACAAACAATTAAAGGAGTGACATTTAGCTTTTTTAAATCAAATTATGCATTTTCAAACATTTCCCTGTGGTCTACATAAACTGTAAATGCTATTATTGGGTCTGAATTCTTCATTAATTCAACTCCACAGGTCCATCTTCAGCCCTATTTCTGAGTATTGACACCTGAAAGGTTGTTTTGAGCGCTGGCCCTTTAAATGCAAATGAGCCACTTCATGCCCCGCCCCCTCCAGGTTGTTGGCTGTGCTGTTCTGTCCTGTTCAACCAACAACTGAACATTTTTGTTAATTTGGACGAAGCTGCTGCTGCTGCCAAACAGTTATGTCGTACTTTGAGAAATGTTTGTCGGAAGTCTTGACCTTATATGTGCAAATGTCGTCACGTAACTAGTTATAAAACGTAACAAATTAAGCAGGAATTAAAACAGGTTGTAGAAATCCACTTGATTTTTGCCCAAATGAATATAAAGATAGCTTTGCAGCACCTGGAGGGTTCAAATTCAAACTTTATGAACTATTAGGGTCCAAATACACAAATGAATGAACCAAAGACTAATAAAAGTGGGTTTAGCAAAATATGAACACTTTAGGACAACCAACAACTGAACATTTTAGGTAATCGGCTCAAAGTTTGGACATATTTTCACTTTTTACTACAACCACTGCTGCTGATAAACAATTATGTCGTACTCTGAGAAATGTTCGTCGGAAGTCTTGACCTTATATGCGCAAATGTCGTCACGTAACTACACTGAACAAAAATATAAACGCACCACTTTTGTTTTTGCTCCCATTTTTCATGAGCTGAACTCAAAGATCTAAAACTTTTTCTATGTACACAAAAGGCCTATTTCTCTCAAATATTGTTCATAAATTTGTCTAAATCTGTGTTAGTGAGCACTTCTCCTTTGTCCTTTGCTGAGATAATCCATCCACCTCACAGGTGTGGCATATCAAGATGCTGATTAGACAGCAGGATTATTGCACAGGTGTGACTTAGGCTGGCCACAATAAAAGGCCACTCTAAAATGTGCAGTTTTACTGTATTGGGTGGTCCAGGGGGGTCAGAAAACCAGTCAGTATTTGGTGTGACCACCATTTTCCTCGCACAGTCAAAACTTGTGACATCTGTGGTATTGTGCTGTGTGATAAAACTGCACATTTTAGAGTGGCCTTTTATTGTGGCCAGCCTAAGGCACACCTGTGCAAAAATCCTGCTGTCTAATCAGCATCTTGATATGCCACACCTGTGAGGTGGATGGATTATCTCAGCAAAGAAGAAGTGTTCACTAACACAAATTTAGACAGATTTGTGAACAATATTTGAGAGAAATAAACCTTGTGTGTACACAGAAAAAGTTTTAGATCTTTGAGTTCAGCTCATGAAAAATGGGAGCAAAAACAAAAGTGGTGCGTTTATATTTTTGTTCAGTGTAGTTATAAAACGTAACAAATTAAGCAGGAATTAAAACAGGTTGTAGAAATCCACTTGATTTTTGCCCAAATGAATATAAAGATAGCTTTGCAGCACCTGGAGGGTTCAAATTCAAACTTTATGAACTATTAGGGTCCAAATACACAAATAAATGAACCACAGACTAATAAAAGTGGGTTTAGATAAATTTGACCCCTTTAAGACAACTTGATGCACGTATTAGACTGATTTTGCAGGACATCGGTATAGTAGGACATTCCTTTCCACAACTGAGGTCTTACATAACACGCCACCATGGATTCTCAGATACACCGGCTATAAAAAGATTAGGTTGCTACAGAGTCAACCAAGAGACGATGTGAAATATTCCAAGCCTCATGCCGTGTTTTATGGTTGTTTTTCGTACCGACACAAGGGACCTTTGGTATGTTTTGCTCTTTCTCTCCGTTTCGATTTTACAGTAACGGCGTATTGGGGGTCACGGCGCTGGCTGTCGTTGGCACCATGCCTGTCACTTTGGCTTATATGTGATGAACAGGAGGCCGAAGCGAACCCAGCTCCAGTCACTTTCTATTATGGCGGCTCCACTCGCCTAGTCTCCCACCTAATGCTCGGACGTTCGGGGGTTGAAAGATCGGTTCAATCAGCTGTGAGCAGAATGGATCACTATTACCCTGCTGTGCCATATAATGTTATTCAAAAGAAAAGCAGCAGCATCCCTTCAGTTTGGATTCTTTTCTGTATGACACTTTTCTGTGTGAATCGTGGACCCGAACTTCTATTAACATCTTTATTATTATTTAAAAAGCATCTGAAAAAAACTGTAATTTACAAAAAAAATATAACGCTGTGAATCATTTGATTTGTATTTCTTTTGTTTTTACTTTAGATTATTATTTCAGTTATATCATATTTTTAATGTTTTGGTTTTTTTTTCCTGTGTATTGTTTACTTCCGGGGAGGTATTTACATAAGCCTTTTTTCTTCTATCCTCTCCTGCACAATGGTGTTACTTGCAAGAAAATTGTTTTTTAAATGTTTCTCTTGCTGTCTATAGTCGCTTTTCCACTGACCCTCAAATTGCGTGAATATAGCTTACGCATAAAAATTTACCAAATGGCGAAACAAATCTCGTTTTTCGATTAAAAGTTTTTGCGCTGGTTGGAAGTGGTTTTTTGGGCGGAGCGCAAATAGTATATCACGCAAAACTGCAATGGAAAGACCTTTTCTGCGACTAGAGTCAGGTGAATTAAAAAAAAAAAAAAAAACGGATGTTGACGGACGTTACAATAAGAGAAGAAGAGTTTTAAAACAAACATGACGCGGTATGTGTGGACACACCAGGACACCCAGTCATTTTAGAATTTAGAGATAATAATAATATTAATAATAATAATAATAATAATAATAATAATAATAATAATAATAATAACACTAGTCAACAACAAATTTATTGTTTAAGTTTTTTGAGCTGATTTAGGATAATTTTGGTGTGCTGAATCCAAAAATCACATTAATTTTGCTCAATCAGGTCAACTTTCTGAACTATGCTACATATTGGCTTTTTAACATTTTTGCTTACATTTATGGGCATTTTCACATCATATGATACAAAATTCTTTCATATTTCTTGCAATAAACAAGTTCTGAAGATTTTACTTTTGCCAATTTATGATTAATGTTTTTTTAATATTACAGGTGAATGAAATGGCTTCAACTAGAAGATCTTGCAAAAATAAGCCTGACGTATTCTGCTACATCTGCGGTGAATACACCATTGTACCTAACAGGAATCCTGTTCGAAAATGATGTTTTTTTTGGGTGAGAACTATATAAAAAATCAACTGATAAAGTCACAAAAATGTAATCAATTTTGTGAGAAGATCAAATTTTTCAAAATCAAATTAGCAAAAAAACCTGACCTGATTGAGGAAAAACAGATGTCATTTTTGGATTTAGCGGTGCAAAATGGTCCTGATTCAGCTGAAAAATCCTCGACAACTTGCAAAAAAACATTTTTTTGTAACCCAGTGTAATACGTTTTATTTATCGGCGCCTTTCTTGGCACTCAAGGACACCGTACAGTAAAACAGTAAAACAGGAGAGTATAAAACAAGCAATAAAGCAGAGTAAAAAATAAAAGGCAGGTTAAAAATTGGATAATTATAATCATATAATTATAATATATAATAATTAATTAGATAATTAGAGATAGAGGGGTAATATATAATAATAATGAATATATCCGTAAATCAATGTGATATTTTTGTTTGTCACCATGTTTGTGGAATGACTTTGCGTCATCTCGCAATAATAAATGAATAAATCATCGCATTTGTGATGTAATGGAAAAACCAACATTCCGCACTTCTGTTTTTTCGACATTTAATAAACATCAGTAAAGTTTTGCGCAGATGTCCAATGGAAAAGTGACTTATGATGTGCAAATAAATAAAATAAATTTGTTTTGAATTTCGAAGGCCTCCCGCTGCCCATCATCTCCCTTGTCCTGTTCAACCCAGGAATGGAGTGGTGGTGTGTATTCCCATGTGTGAGGCAGGTGGGTGAGGCCAGGGAGCAGTAGCTGAGCCCACAAGGCCCAATCCATCACACAGTGACAGGAACCATTAGAGCATGGAGGAGCATCTGTGGAGCCCCAGGTAAGGATGTATGGACTGGGCTCCTGTTTCCTTTTACCTCATCTACTGCACAGCCAGGGTATGTATGTATGGATGTCACATTATACATGCAGGTCTATAGCTCACACACACATAAGCCTCAGCGTGTAAACATGAACACACACATATGTTTGGAAACAACCCCCCCCCCCCCCCCCCCCCCTCTCCATTTCTGACACCTGCCCTCCCCGCTCTCCTCCATCTCTGACATTTCTGAGGTCAGACTGCGCTAACCTCACCAGCTCGACAACACCTGAGCTCCCAGTCCAGGTAAAGTCCACCACAGGCCACAGACAGTAAACAAACACACACACAAGAAGTGACCTTGCACTAACAGCACAAGTGTGAACAGAAAACAGGAGGTGAGAGGAGGTGGGAAAAGATAAAGAGGCTAAGCTTGATATTTACCAAGGGCCAGCTGGGTCTCATCCAAGGTTAGAATAGTTTGGGATTTTTCATTATAAACTGTGAAAAAAAAACATCTGTAATTTAACAGAATTTTCACTGTTTATTTTACAGATTTTTCCTGTATTTTTAAGACACAGGAAAATATCAATGAAATGACAAAAATAAACTGGGATTTTACATCAAATGTAAAAATAACACGAAAAAACTGTAACTGTGAAAAACCAAAAAATTTAAATTTTTTAAAAGAAATGTTTTCTTTTCACAGAAAAATACAGTTAAAATACATTTGCAAATGTATCGTAATTTCACAAATATTTCTTTACTATTCATGAGATTAAACTGTAAATTTAAAGTTTAATACTGTAAAAAAATAAATAAATAAATAAATAAAACAAAGTAAAATTACTGACAATTAACCATAAGAGAAGTATTTGTTCTGTAAGTTTAACAAGACTTGTTTGTTAATTGACAAATGTCTTATGTAATTACGAGAGGTTTCACAACAAAAATGTTCAATAAATGTATTCTTGTGAATGTATAACATGTATAAGCACTGATAAACTGTCCAAATACAGTTTTTATCAGTGGATTGTACAACTTAGTCTCTTTGAAAATTATTTATATATATATTTATAGGTAATTTGATTGTTTTAATACATGTAAATATTCTTTATTAAACATTAAAAATTCCAAAAAATATGCAAAATCTCATGTAAAGTTAGGGCAAAAAAACTGTATTTTAATTATGGAAAATTAGCGTATTTTTATGAGATGGTTATTTTCCGTTATTTTACAGTATTTTTTTGGCACCCCTGCTACTGGAATATTACCGTTTTTTTTTTTGTTTGTTTGTTTTTTACAGTGTAGTTTAGTTTTATTTAGTTTTGGCTTTTTTTTCTGTAACTCAGTTAGTTTTAATTGGTTTTTAGAGCAGGTTTGCTAGTTTTTATTCGTTTTCATTTTACTTTTTCTAAATGCCTAGTTTTAGTTTTAGTATTAGTTTTGGTTTTGTCATATCTTTTATCTTCCTCATTGTCATATTCAAATAAATCCCAGACAGGATTCTGCTGATTTCTCCCAACTTTAGTCTCCATGTTTCCAGGTAGAGTGGGGACCAGAAGACGACTGGAAACCACAAGTGACTAGAAGTGACGGACTGTGAAGTGTCGTATGGTGCCGCTAGCTAAAATTGCTAGAGTGAAATAAATCGATTTCGTATCAATCAGACATTGACAAAGACAAAAATGAAGGGAATTTTATCCATCATTTTTAGACATTTTAGTTAGTTTTGTAAACACATAATACAGTTTCAGTTAGTTATCATTTTTTCTTTTAATTATAGTTTTTATTTACAGGGGTTGGACAAAATAATGGAAACACCTTCACCTCAAGATGATAATGCCCCAATCCATACAGCTAGAATTGTTAAGGAATGGCATGAGGAACATTCTAATGAAGTTGAGCATCTCGTATGGCCGGCACAGACCCCAGACCTCAACATTATTGAGCATTTATGGTCAGTTTTAGAGATTCAAGTAAGACGTCGATTTCCACCGCCATCGTCTCTAAAAGAGTTGGAGGGTATTCTAACTGAAGAATGGCTTAAAATTCCTTTGGAAACAATTCACAAGTTGTATGAGTCCATACCTCGGAGAATTGAGGCTGTAATTGCCGCAAAAGGCGGACCTACACCATATTAAATTATATTTTGTTGATTTTTAAGGTGTTTCCATTATTTTGTCCAACCCCTGTATTTCGGTTAACGAAACTGTTTTTTCAATTGTAGTTTTCGTCATTTCGTTAGTTTTCGTTAACGATAATAACCTTGGTCTTATCCCAGATTCTTGAAATGACTTTCCAGTGTCTGCATCAAAGAGGAGCCTCCACGTACACCGACAACGTACAGACCTGACATGACATCACTAACGTAAAGCCCTTCATCCTGTATATACTTTCAAAGCCTCAGATTTCTATATTGTGTTGAACGGTGCTGTCATCCTGGTCATGTAAGTCATACCAGGCCCTAGAGGGTTTGTACAGTCATCTTTTACTCCATTATCTTTTTCTATTTTACTGGGGAAAAAAAAAAGTCATGTCAGGTGAATACATACAGTCAAATGTACATTACTGTCCCACCATGAACACAAAAGTCCATCGAAATAACAGGACAGACAAATAAATACTTAAGTAAATAAATGTATCTTCATCATAATACACAATGGTGTCACCCCACTATGACAAAAAAATACTTTAGATTTTTGGTTAAAAACATAGACAAGCATTTAAGTATTAAAATTCAAGATTCATTATTATCATTGTAGAAGCATTCAATGAGATTCAGGTGTGCTGTGCAATAAACATGATTTAAAATAGCAGAAAAATATATTAAAATATAGAAATATATTAACCCTATAATGCCAAACATATTACATTTGATACATGAGTTTTGAAGCCCTCTACATGAACAGTGATATTTTTTTCTTGAAAAACCTGATGTATACAATTAGATACATACAATACACAGATAATTCACCAGGGGGAGGAATTCGTTCACCAGAGGCCTTTCCAGTCACACTACAAGACTGTCATTAATGAGGAAGGAGGCAAAACTTTGGCAATTTGAAAAGGAATTACCAATTTGTTAGACATGTTTGTGTTACATTATGTTTTTGTTTGTTTAAAAATTATAATAATTGAACATTGAGACCCAATGTATCAAATATGATACAAAATTGAAACTCATACACTGAAATTGATATTTGAAAACATTTTTCTTGGGTTGTTCAGGAGGACCAAAAAAGGCCCCAGTTTCAAGGAACTGGAATTTTCTGTCAATGATTTAATGGTTCAGGCTTTACAGGGTTAAAAGAGGTAGCAAAAAAAAACCCCAAAAAAACAAAGAACTGGAATGGGTTTATTAAGTACTCGTATCGCACTCGGTATCGGCAAGTACTCAACTGTAAGTACTCGTACTCGGTCTGGAAAAAAGTGGTATCGGTGCATTCCTAGAAAATATATATTCTATTGAACAGATCGAATGTTATCAATTCAAACATTCAGTAACCGATGCATCGCAATATCATTCCAAACTTTTCATTGACTCGCAGCTTCTCTATCGGTGCACTCGGATCGTGCATGCGCATGTCGGCGAATCGATGCGTACCGGATAATCTTCCCGTCCCTAGTATGCATGCGTTTGTTCATATATAAACATCTCTTTTCCTGCATTAAGCTACATTTTAACTTCTCATGACCATCAGTCATCGGTGTGCCTTCTGACTAGTGTAAGTCCTTTCCTATTCCATCCTACAGTCTTCAGTCTTGTGTGTTTAGTGTACAAACCCACTGGCACATACAGTGTTGATAACCTTTTCCAGTGTAACTCTGCAGCTTACAGTGTTTTCTAATTAGCTCTTTCTAAGACATGTGCCGTCTTCAAACGTGGGAAAAGAAAAAAACCCTGTCATTAAACTGTTTACTCAAGCTGACCTTTACAGTGGTGATATTCTCCAGTTGCCTTTGTGCTTGATTAGAGCGTTTACGGCCATGTGTTGTTATGTTTCGAGCTTCTCTCAGGCAGTGAGTTTACTTCTTTCAAATGTAACATACTTGGCAACTATGAGCCCGCGTGGAGTAAACCACAATTTATGTGGAAAAAAAGGGTCTTTTTACAAGACTGTTTCCTGCGTGATACTGGTTAATAGGCTCATTTTCACTAAGAGATACTGAAGCGCAATTACAGTCGTTAATATAAGTAAGGAAGGCATGTTTGTTAATGTGAGCTCATCGTGTTTATTCCATAGCATAATGCAGTAATTGTATTACCTGAGGACCCGGAGTTATTTTGTTTACTCATAAAAAAAAAAGGTTAAACAATCTGTATATAATATAGCTTGCCAAAAAGCAACAGGACTGATAGTAAAACAAGAAGGTCTTATGATTTGAGCATTTTCAATTCACTTTACCTTTTCTTGTGTTATACAGAGTGACCCAAAAAAACGGGAATTTTTGAAGTGCGTATTGGCAGACATGAGCAAGTGGCAGCACTGCGAGACAGTGACCTTGAGCAAGTAAACACACCCCCATTTTAGTAACCATTGGCGGCTGTGCGAGAATTGTTCGGTAACCGTGTGATCTCAAGATTTGGTAACGTTCCCTGGCCCCCTAGATCGCCAGATTTGTCCGTTTGTGATTTTTTCTTGTGGGGCTATCTCAAGAGTAAAGTGTACACGACTCGACCAAGAACTCTGGATGAGTTAAAACAGAGAATTCAGGATGAAATTCACAGTATCCCAGCTGAGATGTTGCAGCGGTCAATGAGGAATCTCAACGGCAGATTTCAAGAATGCATTCGTACAGGAGGACGCCATCTACAGGAAGTAATTTTTAAAAAATGAAAATTATATCATTGTTTCTTAAATGGCATGTTTTAAGGTTTCAATTACTGTGAATAAAATATTTTCTTCCATCACTCTTGGTTTTATTGGATTGTTAAAAAGTTCCCGTTTTTTTGTGTCACCCTGTATATCCTCATATTAAGCCAATCAGCCTTATTTGTCTTTTGTTTGAATTTATTTTCCATATCTCTTGTAATATATTGTATATTTATTAGGCCTGTAACGGTACACAAAATTTTCGGTTTGGTACGTTTTCGGTTTTCAAAGCCACCGTTCGTTTTTTTTTTCGGTTCGGTATGGGAAGAAAGAAAACCCCTCAAAATGTCTTTAATGCATTTATGAATTTTTGAACATTTTTCCCAAAATTTTTGGAGACAACAGAATATAGAAAAACAGGAATAACATAATTCTGCTGCTATAAATCAAATAGAAAATAAAATAAATAAAATATTACTAAATGTATTTTAAACATTAGTATTGCACTTTTCCCTGAAAGGTAGTTTTGAACAAACAACAAAAAATCTAATCACAGTTCTGTCAGTTCACATTCTGCATAAAAATATTTTTAAAAAAAATCCACATGAAGTGCAATATTAACAAGAGGACAAACTCAAATTCTCTTTTAACAAACTGAAGAGCTACATTGACAACAAAATTAACCACATTATTTATTTGCGTGGATTTAAAGTTCCGCATCAAACAACATCTTTCGCTCCTTTTTCTTTTTCTCATCATACTGTGCTGTTTCAGTACAGCTGTGTACCGAACCGAACAGGTGTGTACCGAAACGGTTCGGTTCGGTACGTGTACCGTTACAGGCCTAATATTTATATGCATTTGTGGACATGCTTTTGTAATGTGAGCTCATCATGTTTATTCCATAGCGTAATGCAATAATTGTATTACCTCAAGACCGGGTGTTATTTTGTTTACTCATAAAATAGAGGTCGACCGATATGGGTTTTTCTGAGACCGACTGCTGACGTTTAAAAAATTGGTCAGCCAGTGGCCTGATTTTTGAGGCCAATATTTAAGGCTGATTTTTTTTTTTTTTTTTTTTTTAAAGCACATTGACTGTAAAATACAACTGAAGCACTCAGATAATTAAGATTTTTATGCAGCAATATAAATTAAATTATTATTACACATACACATAGTACTCTTTTAACATTTTTTGAACTTCGAGTGCTGCCCACACAGGTGCCTGATCAAATATCCTGATATCCTGATTTTCACTGAAAAAATGCAAAATAGAGAGGATAAGATGATGATAAATGGTGATAAATCACTTAAGAAAGGTTAAATAGAGATGTTCAGAGACTCCATAGTGAACGTGAAAACACCATCATCTTCTACAACATTGGTTCACCAGTAAAACCCATGGAGTTGGATCAATGACAGTGGATGGACACACTTATTTTATGTTCAGTTAATGATAGATTTTGCTGAAAAAATTCATCGTTTTCTTCAGTTTTCTCTTTTTTGGATATAATAGCCCTCAACTTTAATGTGAGCTTTAATGAACATCTACATAATCAGTAAATTAAATATGGAAAAATACCTGATTTACACTTAAAAATGCAAAATACAGAAAATAATATGAGAGTAAATGGTGATAATAGAGGAAAAAATTCATTTGGGAACTGCCACAAAAACTGCACTTGGTCTTTATAAGTTAAAGACGGTTGAATAATGGGATTTATTATTACCCTGTTCACTCTAATACATATATTCTTCTACGAGGGAAATTCTCCTCCTGTTTTCCATTTTACAAAACATCCCAATCCAAGCTTCACCACAAAAACTACTACAAATAAGCTCAGACAAACCATTGTTTCTGCAGACTTTAAACTGTGGACACCGCAGATAATACTAGACAGAGCCGACACAGAGGCTGTAGACTGTCATGAAGTTGAGAAGCACTGGTTTGGATTGTCTAAGTTCACTCTACATGATGTAAATATCACCACAATGTTCTATGTACGTGTTCGTGACACAAAGAAACAACAGACAGGCACAAATTGAAATGAGAGCCCATTGTTTGCTAATCGCTTCGTTTTCCCCATGGATACACACAGATGTCAGTGTTTTTAACTAAATTAAATAGGTTTTTCAGATCTGAAACAGCATTTACATGAGGACAAGACGCCCAAACAGGGAAAAATATCTGTTATGCAAAATAATAAGTAACAGTGTGGATGGGGCTTTAGAAAGATGACATGAAATGAGATAGTATATGTAATTCAGCAGTTGAATTAATAGAATTTATTGACTTTCTACAATCCCTGAACAAAACAAGAGGTGCCAGGTACAACAAACCCTGCCCCTCGCACATGTGTCAGCCATTATAAGTAAATGGGAAGATTTTAAAAATTCGTATAAAATTTGAACTTTGATCTACTGTTCCCAAAATATAATGACATCTATTCCGGGTCACTGGCAATCTATAAACCCAATTTGGTATGAATTCAATCAATAGTTTTGCTGCTACAGACACCTGAAATTTCACCCATTATAAGTAAATGGGGATTTTTTTTTTTTTTTTAATTCATAAAAAATTGTAACCCTAACCTGCCTTCTCCAAAATAGGATGATCTCTATTCTGGGTCACTGGCAATCTGTATACCAAATTTGGTATGAATTCAACCCCTAGTTTTGCTGCTACAGACATTTGAAATTTCGCCCATTATAAGTAAATGGGGGGAAAATATATTTTAAAATTCATTAAAAATTTGCACTTTGATCTACTTTTTCCAAAATGTAATGAGATCTATTCTGGGTCACTGGCAAACAATAAAGTCAATTTGGTATGAATTCAACAAATAGTTTTGCTGCTACAGACATTTGAAATGTCACCCATTATAAGTAAATAGGGCTTTTTTTTTTAAATTCATAAAAAATTTTGACTTTGACTTATTATTTCAAAAATGTAATGAGATCTATTCTGGGTCACTGGCAATCTGAAAACCAAATTTGGTATGAATTCAACCAATAGTTTTGCTGCTACAGACCTTTGAAATTTCACCCATTATAAGTAAATGGAGAAAAAAAAAAGATTTTAAAAATTCATAAAAAATTTTAACTTTGACCTATTTTTCCCACAATGTGATGACATCTATTCTGGGTCACTGGAAATCTTTAAACCAAATTTGGCATGAATTCAAACAATATTTTTGCTGCTACAGGCATTTGAAATTTGTACATTATAAGTAAATGGGGGAAATTTCTTTTTTTTCTTTTTTTTTTTTAAATTCATAAAAAATTTTAACTTTGACCTACTTTTCACAAAACGTAATGAGACCTATTCTGGGTCACTGGCAATCTATAAACCTAATTTGGTATGAATTCAACCAATAGTTTTGCTGCTAGAGTGTTGACAAACAAACAAACTGAAGCAAAACCCCTTGCCTCTCCTTGGGGGGGGGGGTAAAAATGTGGTAACAGCTATTATTTACAAAATCTATTTTTCCACATGGTTAATTGTAGAGCTTAATTTCACAGCTTCAGAACCAATTTTTATGCAGAACTTAATGGTAAATCTAGATAACGTCCACGCACAACCACTCGTCTCTGATTTGTATGCAGTTGAAGGCTTGATGAAATGAGTTATGAACTTGACGCTCCATGGAATTACTGCAAAGCTCTCGCTCTCGGCCGCCTACCACCTTGAGGCCACACACAGAAGCTGTAATGACAAAATGGGAGATTTGCAGCAGATATAAAACTGTGATGTAATTGACTGAGAGCCACAATCAGATAAGGAGGCCCTTTCCCCTACTTTTAAACGCTAAATGTCAAATGACTTTAGCTGAGTGGAGCGGCTCAGTGATAAAATGTAGTACCGGCCCATTGTGGCCTATCAGTCACACAACAAACTGGGATCTGTAGGGCGACTGAAGAAAGGCTTTTATAGAAGTCAAACCAGAAAAAAAAAGCTGGGACATGGTGACAGTTCATTTTTCGTGCTTTCATGCTTTGTCTCCCTCTTATCACAGGATGTTACACTTTATTTTGGGTATTAGTGTAGGGGTGTGAGAAAATATCAGTTCTGCAATATATTGCGATATTTCATTTCACGATACTATATCGACATTAGAAAGGACTGTATGGATATTTTTAGGTATTTATTCAAATGCAGATATTGTGGAGGTTCATTTTGGGTTTTTTTTTTGTTTTGTCTTTTTTGTTTATATTTTATTTATTATTATTTTACATTCTTTTATCAAATAATGTTAGTTCCTTTGTTGGGATTGCACAAAAATAATGTTATGATGTTAATTATGAACTAATAGAATATGAACATTTGAACAGGATCTTAAACTGGAATGTCTGTAAAACATAATTTAAGTTTTAACACAGGAACATTTTATGATATAGCATATAGCAACATTTTGCAATATATCGTGATATTTAATTTCACGATACTGTATCGACATTAGAAAGGACTGCATGGATATTTTTAGGTATTTATTCAAATGCAAATTTTGTGGAGGTTCATTTTTGTTTTTTTGTCTGTAAACATACTTTTATTTATTTATTTATTTATTTATTTATTTATTTATTTATTTATTTATTTATTATTCATAACAAAATTTCATTTTTTACAGAGTAAAGTTTTGTGATATAGTTTTAAATCCTGTTCTGACCTTTTATTTATTTATTTATTTATTTTACCTTTATTTAACCAGGAAGTCTTATTGAGATTAGGAATCTCTTTTGCAAGGGAGACCTGGCCAAGGTAGCAGCCATACAAAGTCCAAACAACATAAAACACAGATATGATACACATTTAACAATAAAACACAATAACAACTAAATAAAAATTTGTTTAGTATTTGTGCATATTTCAGGTATAATTAAATTTTTCCAGGAAATATTGTCTTAGAAGAAGAAACAACACAAACAAAAAATATTGCTTTGTTAACAGTATTGTGATATATCGCGATATATCGTATCATGGTCCTAATATTGTGATTTGTATCGTATTGCTCGATTCTTGCCAATACACACCCCTGTTCTTAGTAGGGGTGTTAGAAAATGTCAGTTCTGCAATATATCACTATTTTTCATTTCAGAATACTGTATCGATATTAAAAAGTACTGCATTGATATTTTTAGGTATTTATTCAAGTGCAGATATTGTGGAGGTTCATTTTTGTTTTTTTGTTTTTCTTATTGTTTATATTTTATTTATTATTATTTATCACTCTTTTATTAAATAATGTTAGTTCCTTTGTTGGGATTGCACAAAAATAATGTAATGATGTTAGTTATGAACTAATAGAATATGAACATTTGAACAGGATCTTAAACTGCGATGTCTGTAAAACATAATTTCAGTTTTAACACAGGAAAATTTTGTGATATAGCGTTAGATCCTGTTCTGATCAAATAAATATGTGTTTAGTATTCGTGCATATTTCTGGTGTAATTCAGTTCTTCAAGGAAATAATCATTAAAAAAAAAGAAACAAACAAAAAATGGCTTTTTTAGCAGTATCATGATATATCGCAATCGTGATCCTAGTATTGTGATTTGTATCGTATTGCCAGATTCTTGCACACACACCCCTATATTAAATGTATTATTATGGTTATTCTGTTGTTTTACTTGGTATTCTTATTTCACTGTTTTAAATTGTACGGCTGTGTTTATGTCTTCTTACTCTATTGTATTTTTTGTCTATAATTTTGCTTTTTAATCTTCTGTACGACACTGTTTTTAATTGTACAGCTGCTTTATGTCTTTAATCTATTCTTGTATTTTATTCTATTTTATTTTATTTTTTATTTATTTTTTTAATTTTTGGTTTTCCCCTGTAAGTTGCTTTGGAAAAAAAGTGTCTGCCAAATGCATAAATGTAAATGTATTTATTTTCACGGCACTGTTTTTCACCTCTGTGCTCAAATTAATGGTCACACAGTCAGTTGAAGGCTCAGTTTGCCCTGAGGAATAACTCCCTTTGTCTATCATCAGTCAGTGGTCACTTTTCCATTGGACATCTGTGCAAAACTTTACCGATATTTACTAAACGTCAAAAAACCACAAGTGCATAATGTCGGTTTTTCCATTAAATCACAAATGCGATGATTTGTTTATTTATTATCGCAAGATGACACGAGAAGTCATTCCATAAACATGGTGACGAACGTAAATATGGTGTTGATTTACAGATATATTCATTATTATTATTATTATTATTATTATTATATATTACCCTTCTATCTCATACTAAATTAAAAAATGATTGGGTTTCCTGGTGTGTCCACACATACCGCGACATGTTTCTTCTTTTTCTTCTTCTCTTGTTGTAACGTCAACATCCGGTTTTTTAATTCACCAGACTCTAGTTGCAAAAAAAGGTCTTTCCATTGCAGTTTTGCATGATATACCACTTGCGCTACACCCGAAAAAACCACCTCTTGCCAGGGAAAAAAGTTTTAATCGAAAATGAGACTTTTGGCGAAATTGTCGTTTTTCCATTAGGTTAGTTTTTACGCGCAAGTTATATTTGCGCAATTTGAGGTTCAATGGAAAAGCGACTTGTGTACAAGGTTATAATAGTTTTGGATTTTTCATTATAGTTTAGTTTTATTTAGTTTTGACTTTTTTTTCTCTAATTCAGTTAGTTTTAATTCATCTTTAGAGCAGGTTTGCTAGTTTTATTAGTTTGCGTTTTCTTCTAAATGCTTAGTTTCAGTTTAGTTTTAGTTTTTCATGTCTTCTCTGTCGTCGTATTCAAATAAATCCCAGACAGGACTCTGCTGCTTTCTCCCAACTTTAGTCTCCATGTTTCCAGGTAGAGTGGGGACCAGAAGACGACTATAAAGGACAGGTGATGAGAAGTGACGGACCGTGAAGTACCGTATGGTGCCGCAAGCTAAAATTGCTCAAACGAAATAAATCCATTTCAAATCAATCCGACATTTACAAAGATGAAAACTAAGGGAATTTTATCCATAATTTTTATACATTTTAGTTAGTTTTGTAAGCGCACAATACAGTTTCAGTTAGTTATTGTTTTTTTCTTCTAATTATAGTTTTTATTTATTTCAGTTAACGAAAATGTTTTTTCAATTCCAGTTTTCGTCATTTCGTTAGTTTTCATTAACGATAATAACCTTTCTAGTGTCTGCCTTTTCCAATAGAGGCAGATGAATGCACATGCTACAATGCCACTGTAGTGGACTTTTAGCTGCGTGGAAATGACAAAAAGGATAACAAATCGGTCATAGTATTCGTACATACCGCATGAATCGGCTCCGTTATCAAACCCCAGTAACATTACAGATAACAGATAAGTCTGACATAAGTATTGCCATGGTGACAGTTCTCAGCCTATGCTTGCCTTTGTGTTGTGTGTGGTCGGACTAAATGACATGCTACCATAATGTCAATTGTCAGCTCAAAGTTGTACATCAAACTGAGTAAACCATAGAAGGTGACCTCGCATCCCAACTTCACCGTAAATATGCCATTTTACGGTCATAAAAACAGGTTGTTGTTTTCCGAAAAGTGCCAGACGGCCCACGCTGTTCCTTATTTGTCTCCTTAGAGCAAGGGAACCCACTGTAGGCCAACTGTAACTGACTGTGCCTCTGTCCTCTGTGCTGCAAAGAGATGTGTATGTTTGGGTTTTCTGAATCTATGTGGAGTGTAAATGTTAGAAATATATCAAGAAGTAGTCGTTGTTCATCTGTTTAAAGGTTGTTGGACAAGACACTACAATTTTTGTGACTTAAGTGGACCAAAAAAATAAGGTAAGATAAGGTAAGATAAGATAAGATAAGATAAGATAAGATAAGATAAGATAAGATAAGATAAGATAAGATAAGATAACATAAGATAACATAAGATAACATAAGATAACATAAGACAAGGTAAGATAAAGTAAGGTAAGATAAGACAAGGTAAGATAAGATAAGATAAGATAAGATAAGATAAGATAAGATAAGATAAGATAAGATAAGATAAGATAAGATAAGACAAGACAAGGTAAGATGAGGTAAGATAATATAAGATAAGGCAAGGTAAGATAAAATAAGATAAGACAAGATAAGATGAGATAAGATAAAGTAAAATAAGATAAGTTAAGATAAGATAAGGTGAGGTAAGGTAAAATAAAATAAGATAAGATAAAACAAGATAAGATAAGGTAAGGTAAATAAGATGAGACAAGGTAAGATAAGATAAGGTAAGGTAAGATAAGATAAGGTAAGATAAGATAAGATAAGATAAGGTAAGGTAAGGTAAGGTAAGATAATATAAGATAAGGCAAGGTAAGATAAAATAAGATAAGACAAGATAAGATGAGATAAGATAAAGTAAAATAAGATAAGTTAAGATAAGATAAGGTGAGGTAAGGTAAAATAAAATAAGATAAGATAAGATAAAACAAGATAAGATAAGGTAAGGTAAATAAGATGAGACAAGGTAAGATAAGATAAGGTAAGGTAAGATAAGACAAGGTAAGATAAGATAAGATAAGGTAAGGTAAGGTAAGGTAAGGTAAGGTAAGATAAGATAAGATAAGATAAGATAAGATAAGATAAGATAAGATAAGATAAGATAAGACAAGACAAGGTAAGATGAGGTAAGATAATATAAGATAAGGCAAGGTAAGATAAAATAAGATAAGACAAGATAAGATGAGATAAGATAAAGTAAAATAAGATAAGTTAAGATAAGATAAGGTGAGGTAAGGTAAAATAAAATAAGATAAGATAAAACAAGATAAGATAAGGTAAGGTAAATAAGATGAGACAAGGTAAGATAAGATAAGGTAAGGTAAGATAAAGCAAGGTAAGATAAAATAAGATAAGACCAGATAAGATAAGATGAGATAAGATAAGGTAAAATAAGATAAGATAAGGTAAGGTAAGGTAAGGTAAGGTAAGGTAAGGTAAGGTAAGGTAAGGCAAGGTAAGATAAGATAAGATAAGATAAGATAAGATAAGATAAGATAAGATAAGATAAGATAAGATAAGACAAGATAAGATAAGGTAAGATAAGGCAAGGTAAGATAAAATAAGATAAGACAAGATAAGATAAGATGAGATAAGATAAGGTAAAATAAGATAAGATAAGGTAAGGTAAGGTAAGGCAAGGTAAGATAAGATAAGATAAGATAAGATAAGATGAGATAAGGTAAGGTAAAATAAGATAAGATAAGATAAGGTAAGATAAGGCAAGGTAAGATAAAATAAGATAAGACAAGATAAGATGAGATAAGGTAAGGTAAAAAACTGTTAGTGTGAACAGAGAAACTGATAAGATTAGAAAACTGTTAAAATTATAGTTAGATGCAGCCCTAGTTCATGCAACTTTAAATAACAGGACTGGGCTCATGTATGTTGAAATAAAAAATAATGATGTCATTTCACATTGAATATTGAGTTCCATTTCATCATAAACATGCACAATTTATACATTAAAACAATACTTAAGGCATGGCTTCAGTGTAGAAATCACCCATTTCTTATATCAGAAACCTGTGTCCACCACAGAAGCTGTCCTGTGCATTTTTTTTTTTTTTTTCCGAACAGCCTCTTGAGAAGCTTGCCAAGTTAGTTAACCAGGATGGCAGACCATAAAAGAAATCTATACAGCCCACTCAATGCCAGAGGGGTAACTATCTGCCACTCATTTTTTTCACAGACAATTGGACCAGCAGGATGTGTGGAGTTTCAATCAGAAACGTAAAAAAACTGTCAGCTTTGAAGCATCCTCTCCTTCTGCCCTTTTGGCGCTGTTTCCTCTCTGGTCTGGCCATGCCTGACAAGCCATTAGAAGGCCTGTCTGCCCGTGGCAATGGATGGGCCATACTCCAGAGGACACCCAGAGTCAGATAAGGCTTAAATCATGAGAGGACAGCGTGAAGAAAAGGCAGCACAGGCCCTCAGTCTTCATTTCTACACTGGTTTCCAAAGGTGGGGGTGTGTGTGTGTGTGTGTGTGTGTGTGTGTGTGTGTGTGGGGTGCTTTTCAATAAAACCATTTTTTCCTCTTTGTTTCTACTTCTGTGTCTGTCCCTCCAAGTTTTCGCCTCTATTCTCGCTGACCCTTATTTGTCCTTGCCGTGTAACATTTCTCCCGTTGTTTCTCTGCATGGGCGTACCACACAGACACTGCTCCGGAGCCCTTTTTCTCACATTTGTGCACATGTCTTGTTGAATTTGTTTTGATGGGTGGAGAGTCGTGGATGTCACATTGACTAGGCAGCAAACAGTAAATTCTTATGACAGAGGCTGTTGGGAAAAGGGCTACTTAATGGCTGAGTGCTTCAAAAGCGACAACAAAATGTAAAATGGCCATCACTTTTTGTTATCTCAGCTATTTCTTTTGAAAAATGTTTTCATTTTCTCTTACAGAGTGCACTGTATAAATACAAGCAAGCATAGGCACACATACAGTGGTGTGCAGAAATATTAGAACGCTCGTCAAATCTTAAGAAACTGATGGTTTATTTGTTCGCAGAGCCCGAATTTCACTTTTTTTCTTTAGGGCGACTGAAGAAAGGCTTTTATAGAAGTCAAGCCAGAAAAAAAAAAGCCGGGACATGGTGACAGTTCCTTTTTCATGCTTTGTCTCCCTCTTATCACAGGACGTTACACTTCACTTTGGGTATTAGTGTAGGGGTGTGAGAAAATATCAGTTCTGCAATATATCGCGATATTTCATTTCACGATACTGTATCGACATTAAAAAGGATTGTATGGATATTTTTAGGTATTTATTTAAATGCAGATATTGTGGAGGTTCATTTTGGGTTTTTTTGTTTTTTGTTTATATTTTATTTATTATTATGTAACATTCTTTTATCAAATAATGTTAGTTCCTTTGTTGGGATTGCACAAAAATAATGTTATGATGTTAGTTATGAACTAATAGAATATGAACATTTGAATAGGATCTTAAACTGGAATGTCTGTAAAACATAATTTAAGTTTTAACACAGGAACATTTTGTGATGTAGCATTAGATCCTCTTCTGATTAATAAATATGTGTTTAGTATCTGTGCATATTTCTGGTGTAATTCAATTCTTCAAGGAAATAATCATAAAAAAAAAAGAAACAAAAAACTGCCTTTTTAACAGTATCATGATATATTGCGATATATCGCATCATGAAATTCTTATGACAGAGGCTGTTGGGAAAAAGGCTAGTTAAAGGCTGAGTGCTTCAAAAGCAACAACAAAATGTAAAATGGCCATCACTTTTCATTATCTCAGCTATTTCTTTTGAAAAATGTTTTCATTTTCTCTTACAGAGTGCACTGTATAAATACAAGCAAGCATAGGCACACATACAGTGGTGTGCAGAAATATTGGAATGCTCGTCAAATCAAAAAGAAACTGGTGGTTTATTTGTTCCCAGAGCCTGAATTTCACTCTTTTTTTGCCATTGCAAAAGGTAAAAACAAAGGTACTGAGAATATTTCACCTACAAATTTATCAGTCCAGTCCTTTTTTTTTTTTTGGAAGTTTTGTTTTTATTGGAAAAGGAGCAAGATTTCTCAACATTACCATTCATACATATGATGTCTATTAGAGTCCTTTTTGTATTTCTTACTTTATACACACAAAAGTGTCAAACAGAGAAAAAAAAAACACATGAACTGAGTGCTTACAGTTTTGGTATTTCTCACTTAGAAAAAAAAGACAATCACAGCTTTGAATACCTCTGGGTTCTTTAAACATTACACATGTTTATGCAAAAGTAAAATATAAGCAAAGAATAAAGACAGTGAGATTATAAAGAAGAAATTTTTAGAGGAGTGATACAAATTCTGGGCGCCTAGAGGATACAAACTTAATCCATTTGTCCCAAATATGGTAAAATTTATCCCTCTGGATTCTGATAAAGTGAATTTTTCCATGTTGAAAATTTGCAAGATCGTCTCGTACCAATCTTCTTATGTTGGTGGAGATGGCTTGAACCACCTTCTTTTAAATTTTTTTAAATTTTGTTTAGTCCAGTCCTTTTTTTTTTTTTTACATTTAACTCTAATATTTAGAGTAGCAACAATCACAGCAGCGCAACTTTCTGGCATTGTGTTGATGTATTTTCTGAGAGTTTCAAGCCCAATGTTATTCCACGCTCTCAGAAGTTCATTCCAGAGAGTTTCCTTAGCAGTTACCAAGGAGGGGGGGGGGGGGGCACTAAATATTAGAGTAAAATGTGGAAAAAAAAGGACTGGACTGATACATTTGTAGGTGAAATGTTCTCAGTACCTTTGCCTTTACCTTTTGCAATGGCAAAAAACTGAAATTCAGGCTCTGGGAAAAAAAAACAAAAAAAAAACACCAGTTTCTTAAGATTTGACAAGTGTTCTAATATTTTTGCACACCACTGTATATATATAAACTCTAAAGCCACAGGGGAAAAAAAATAACTTGTTCCAGTGCTTGTGTGTAACAACTGGCATGAGTTTCATTATGTTTTATAACAAAATTATCCATGAATAATTAACCTGATGCATGCATTTAGCTGTTCATTATCACAGACATCTGGTTTAATTTACTTGGTTAAATTAAATCTGTATGTAGATGTTTGATAAAAAGCAATTAGACAGAAGAAAACTCTAGGGATTGGATCTGCATGACGGGAATGTAGGAATTTTCCATATCATCTGTTTGTCATAACATGAGTACATACCAGTGGCTGAGGTTTAATATTATGATATTGTTGCGGCTATTTTACCATGTTACACAATTCTATGTAACTTAGCAAAGAAAATATTAGTTTTGACTTATATTCCACTAATCCGATTTTTGCAAGTCAATATACTCACAACTCCAGGAGCCAAAGATAAACTATTCTATTACAAAAATAAAACTCCCTCTACCCGCTGTCAACACCTTACTGTTAATATTTCTATTGCCATATTGCTATCCATCAATATGCATGATGTTTAACTTGAACTATTATGCATCTGTGTGTGTTTCAGTGGATGTGGCTGCTATATAAATATAACCATGCGTAAGCGGGGAGATGTTTTTTTTACATTATATTGTAATGAAGAGCAAACAAAATATACACATGCACCCACATCTATGTATATGACGATTAAGCATTTTGACACAATTAACCCATCTGCAGCACAGAATGACTCTGAACGTCTCTGCTAACGCATTTGGTTCAGTTTGTCTGAGTAGAGTTAGCGTCGCACATGTGCAGATGGGCAGTTGATCCGGTAGTGACAGGCAGCAGAACCAACCCATAAAGATGGAAGACGCTAAACAGCATGTTGGCCCTCTGGATGGAAATATGAGGACGAAAAAACCCCAAAATGGAACAGTCGACCAATATAAAGTATTATCCACACTCTGCAGGAAGGAATTTTCTTCTCACCGAAGCACTTCCAGCTTAAAATACCCCATTAACGTGAAATATACGTTAGTCGGGGATTCTGCTAGCACTTCGGCTAACGCGACAAACACGTTAGGTGCATTTATATTTAAGGTCAAGGTTACTTTATTTGTATCCGTAGGTAGATTTGTTTTGCAGTCTAGGTGATTGCTTTGGTATTACAACAATACATACGTTGAACATGTAAGACAGGTACTTGATCACACTTACAGACAGGACAAAAAGTGCTCAGTGTTCCATCATTCATCAGTATAGCAGCATGGATAAGTAAAAGAATAAAATAAATAAATAAGATCAAATAAATAAAAACAAGATGCCATAGAACACAATAAAAACCAGAAAAGATAAGAACAATCCAGGATAAAAACCAGGATAAGAACATAAAATTTAAAAAATGTAAAAATCTGAAGTCACAATAATTATAAATAGAGCGAAGAAATGGGATAAATAACTAAAATAAGTAAGTAAAGTGGGATTTCCCAGGGTGCAATTTGTCAAAAAAAAAAACAATGAAGCCGATGTAGTATTGTATTTGTTTGTATTTTTTTGAGCTGAAGGGGGGGCGGGGGGGCAGCAGTTATATATGTGGGGGTGTGGTCCATAACTAACATAACTAACGCTGGCGTGAAACATTATCGAATGAAACTTTATATACTTTCATCGTCGAACTCCCAGGTTTTATTCCTCTATTATACAGCGGCTCTTACATGAAATTTTCACAACTTCTAACCTGTATCCTCTGGACCCCCTCCACTGCTCTATGGCCCCCCACAAATGCTGGGCCCATGAATTTGACACGTTTACCCCCCCTTTACGGTGCCCCAGCGCATGGGGACGTTTGCGAATTCTGACAGTGCCTACAGTTCAGTTCAGGTGAATATTAGTGCCAGTAATGTAGGATATAGGTGGAAGAAAACTGTCCCAACCTGCCTGTTATTTACACTGGTTGGTTGCCCCCCCCCGCCTCCCCCTAAGGGATAAAATTCATTGAGCAGAAGTAGGAATGTAAAAACCAGAGGGGCAACTGACTCCTCCCCTCCCCACCCCCAACAAATTGCACCCTGTATATTCCCTTCTTTCTTGAGTCTGTTTGTTCATGCAAAACGAAATGTGATTCATTCATTCATTCATTTTCTGAACCTGGTCACTGGAGCCTATCCCAGCCACTTATGGGTGAAGGCGGAGTACACCCTGGACATGTCACCAGTTCCTCACAGGGCTGACATATAGAGACAAACAATCACTCTCATATTCACACCTATGGGCGATTTAGATTCACTGATTAACCTATCAGTGCATGTGTTTGGATGGTGGGAGGAAGCCGGAGTACCCGGAGAGAACCCACGCAGACACAAGGAGAACATGCAAACTCCACACAGAAAGGTCCCACCCCCCCGTCGACTGGTGTTGGTGTAAAATTAATATAAATAATTAAAATTGTAATGTAAGATAGAGGACACCCCAGGAAGAATAGCAACTGATGTTTCCCTTGCTAATGGGGATCTTAAATGAAATGAAATAGTATGGTTTAGGGCTGAACAATACGGACAAAATTTCATATCTTGATATTCATGCCAGATATCTCGATATTGATACGATATGACTACAGGTTCGGTGAAAACCAAGCATTTTTCAGAAAAATAGAAACATCATAATACAAAAGAATGTGGAAAGTGGAGTTTTATTTATAAGAACTCACTGCCAGTCATCAACATTAACATAAAGTACGAATAAATGAAATTTGTTGTGATATCCAGAGCTGTACATGCAGGCCGAGTGCGGGGGAAATCTATATCATTTATATCGTTGCTTTTTCGATATTAATATCTTGAATGTTCATATCTAGATATCAATACGATAACGATATATCTTTCAGCCCTAGTATGGTTGGTGTTATTTACTGCTGTCATGTGTCTGCAGTGTTATTTATTATGTGTCTGCACTGAGATGTCTTCTTGTTTGTACTGTGTTTTCTGTATGGTGTTGTAGCCCCTTGCACTTTTGCCCATGACAAATTTCCCCCCGGGGACAATAAAGTATATCTTATCTTAAGTTTATATACACTACCAGTCAAAAGTTTGGACTCACTTATTTTTTCTTTATTTTCATGTCTATTTACATTGTAGATTCTCACTGAAGGCATCCGAACTATGAATGAACACATATGGAATTATGTAGTTAAAAAAAGTGTGACATAACTCAAAGCATGTTTCATATTTTAGATTCTTCAGAATAGCCACATTTTGCTTTTATTACTGCTTTTGTACATTCTTGGCATTCTCTCGATGAGCTTCATGAGCTAGTCACCTGACATGTTTTCCAAAAGTCTTGAAGGAATTCCCAGTGATGCTGAGGACTTGTTGGACATCTTTGGTCCATCTCATGCCATTTAAATTAAAAGGTGAGTCCAAACTTTTGACTGGTAGTGTATATTCCCTTCTTTCTTGCTTCCGTTTGCTCATGCAAAATAAAACTCAATTAATATAGATTAAAAATTAATGATATTTAATCATGATTAATCAAAATTAATCCACAGCAACCCTGTGATTAATCTGTTTAACAAATGTAATCGTTTGACAGCACTAATATCAAAATTCCACTGCCAGGTTGCTGAGAGCCCAAAGCGCCAGAGCAGGAAATCAGATACATGTGAAAAAACAGCACCATGAGAGCGAAGATCAAACTGTTTACCTTGTAGAGGAGCATGATGACCTGCCGCAACGTGAGCCTGTGGAAAACGCAGACGTCGTACAGCGCCGATACAGCCAGGACTGTCACTCCGAGCTCCTTCCACAGCATGCTGCAGGCAGCGCAGGCCAGGCTGCCCAGGAACCAAGCCAGCAGCCGCAGAGGCCCGGCATGTCCCCGCAGTTTACAGTGACGTATGTAGCACAGCAGGGACAGCAGGAAGAACAGGGCAGCGCCTTCATCGGCCCGGCCCACGACACCCGCCACGGCCTCTGTGTGGATGGGGTGAGAGGCGAACAGCAGGCCGGCCAGCAGGCTCCACAGGCCTCCTCCGAGCAGCAGGCGAGCCAGAGAGGTAAACAGGCCCGTCACGGCCCCGTGGAAGGCCACGTTAACCAGGTGGTAACCCCAGGGCTCCAGCCCACCCACAGCGTAGTTGAGGCGGAAGGAGAGGGTGCAGAGGGGTCGGTAAGACTTATGGCTGCCGCTGTGTGTGAGTAAGGTTCCCCAGAAGTCATCGTAGAAGATGTTCATCCAGGGTGTCTCTGGAAGTAAATCCTGGTTGGTCTTGATTGCACGGCTGTAAAGAGAAACAAAAATATGTTTGTATGCTGTAGATCACAGGGGTGAAACATACAGCAAAGGGTCTAATCCAACCTGTGGGATGAATTTGTTAAATACAAAAATTACACTGAAGATATTAACAATAAATGATGTGAATATGATTTTAGTTCAAGTTCCACATACAGACTAATATGATCTCAAGTCGGTCGGCCAGTAAAATACCATCATAATGATAACTACAAATGTTTCTCTGTGTTTTACTGTGAAAAAGTAAAATTATTAAAGTTAAAATGTTTACACTTACACACTATCCTTTCACAAAACATGTGAATAACTTGAAGAAATATGAACAACCTACAATGGGTACGGTTACATGATGTTTTTTAAATCCGATTTATTTTTCCAGAAGAAATTAATCCGGAAGTAAAGTACTTTCTCTTCTGTTTACATGGAAATGTTAAACCTGAATAAAGGTTTACATGAGAAACGTTTATTCGGTTCTCGCAGCCCTTCTGTTAGCTTAGCTTAGCATAGTCACTACATTTCTATGGTCACACATAGCCAGTTTTTTAAAGGTGATTTGTTGTCTTTTGTAAGTGATTTTGTGAAATCCGATTCTCCCTAATTATTTCTTTAGATCCATGACTTAGTGCACTCATACAATCTGTTGTGTTGACAAAAGTTGGAAAATCTTTCTGTTGGAAGGGATGCATGTGTTAAATTAGCTTTGCTTTACTGTTTTAGCTTTGCATTAGTTTTTATTTCTCAAGATTTTATTAGTGCAGGAAGTCACATCGCCATGATTTCAGCCTCAGTTTGTGATCATATTGACCCCAGCGGACTAAAGGAATGATTAGGGAGAACTGAATTTCACAAAAATCACTCATAAAATACAACAAATCAGCTATAAAAGCCTGGCTACGTCTGACCATAGGAATGAAGAGATTATGCTAAACTAGGCTAAGCTAAGATAACAGAAGGGCTGTGAGACAAGGCAGTTGGTGCACTGCAGTGCAAACTGATTTGCCACTTATTGAACTCATTAGTGCATGACAAATGAATGAATAAAAAACAGGTGATGAACTCTTCCTTCAGGGTTTTCCAGGCTGGTAGATCCCATCAGAATAGCCCACTGAAACGGTCTGGGTTGACTAGACTGCATCGCATATTCTTCCGCCAGCGCAGAATGTGTGCGTCATCGCGAAAGGACAAGACAACGAGCATGTGCAGAATGGAAGGAATAAAGTCCAAATGGAATAAAGGGTTTACTTGTCCCAGGAATAATTTAGACCAGATTCAAAAGTGGATTAAACCAGTGACTTTAATCGGGTTCAAATTTAATCCGAACTTGTCTTTTTCAACTGGAATAAGGTGTTTACATGGGCATCTGAAATAGGATCTAACCTTTAATCAGTTTAAACCAGGAATAAAAGTTGTCATGTAAACGCATGGAATGTCTGAAGAGAAGTAACTGCAATTTTAACAATATTCTTCCTGTTAATAAAATATTTTCTGTATTTGTAGATTCACTATGATCTGTAAATCGCAATGTAAATGACAAACTGAGGCATAATATTGTTCAAATTGCAGACTGTTCATGTTATTCAGATTTTTAAGGAATCTTTGCAGATTTGTGGATTTGATTTTTTTCATTGTTGTTATTATCATACTTGTCCAGCCCACTTATCATCATATTAGGCTGTATGTGGTCCTTGAACTAAATTGAGTTTGACACCCCTGCTGTAGATGGATCTAATAATTGTTTGATGTCGTACCAGCGGCTTTCAAGACATTTAACTTCACAAACTGTCTGACTGAGCAGCACAGTTGATGATTTACACAGTGTGATTAATACTACTTTGTCCCACAAAAACATTCAAAAGCCTGAGGTTAATGTAACTTTAAAGTGAGTCTTATGATGGTTTCATAATCCCATCATAATCCCATTAAAGACATTTTCATGCATTTACTGCTTAAAAACTCAAACTTCTGGATTTTAGACATTTTAAGGACAGACGCTCGGACATTTTGTCATATTGATTCACTGCTTGACCACTTCCGTAGTTCCAACTTCAATAAAAGTGCTATGTCTGAAAACAGTTTTTATAGTTCTGCTGGCAATGCACTGCAGATTCTCTGAGGAGGATGCACAGCTATTCTTTCCCAGTGTTGGAATAAGCAGAAAATATAGGTTGCTATGGAATGAAACTTTGCATTTGCTCACAGTTTTCCCTGAAAGTGTGGTCATGTGGCATTCACAAACAGAACATCAGAGTTGTGGAGCTCCAGGCTGTTTTGCCACCACAGCCACGGCTCTTACAGCTGTGGACTGGGGGAAGAAGCAAGAGCGCCACACCCTCGACCGCACAAAAATACAGGCACACAGTAGGGGAAGGCCATGATGGCAAAATGCAGCTCAGAGAGATGGCAACCTGTGGTGACAACTGCCATGGCAGCTCACAGTGTGTCAGTGGTGAGGGGGGGAAACAGACATGAATATACAATATTTATATACTGTACAGGGTGGGGAAGCAAAATTTACAATGAACATTTAGTTGTTTTTTCTCAGCAGGCACTACGTCAATTGTTTTGAAACCAAACATATACTGATGTCATAATCATACCTAACACTATTATCCATACCTTTCCAGAAACTTTTGCCCATATGAGTAATCAGGAAAGCAAACGTCAAAGAGTGTGTGATTTGCTGAATGCACTCGTCACACCAAAGGAGATTTCCAAAATAGTTGGAGTGTCCATAAAGACTGTTTATAATGTAAAGAAGAGAATGATTATGAGCAAAACTATTACGAGACAGTCTGGAAGATACTATTAAAGAAGAATGGGAGAAGTTGTCACACGAATATTTGAGGAACACTTGCGCAAGTTTCAGGAAGCGTGTGAAGGCAGTTATTGAGAAAGAAGGAGGACACATAGAATAAAAACATTTTCTATTATGTACATTTTCTTGTGGCAAATAAATTCTCATGACTTTCAATAAACTAATTGGCCATACACTGTCTTTCAATCCCTGCCTCAAAATATTGTAAATTTTGCTTCCCCACCCTGTATGTGTCTGAGGTTGCATTACTGTCAGCTTTGTTTGGCAAGAAGGATCAGGATCAGAAAAAAACTGTATTTATCCCTGAAATTAGGAAGGCTAAAAATAGGGGTGTGTATTGGCAAGAATCTGGCGATACGATACAAATCACAATATTAGGACCACGATACGATATATCGCGAAATATTACGATACTGTTAACTAGGGCTGGGTATCATGGCCAGTTTCCTTAATCGATTCCATTTTGATTCATAAGGTTCTGAATCGATTCATTGCGATTCGATTCAATTCAATATTAACCCCTTTCATGCATAGTGGTCACTAAAGTGGACAGCTATTCTACAATGTAATTTAACCTGAACTTCTAAAACAGTACCTGCATATCATCTGCATGAGTGAATATAAAGGCAAGGAAATAAAATGTTATTAATATTTAATCCATAAAGGCCCAGCGCTTCTTTGATGGCAGTTCCCAAATGATTTTTTCTCTCTATTTAACCTTTCTTAAGTATTTATCACCATTTATTATTATATCATCCTCTCTATTTAGCATTTTTTCTGTGTAAAGTAGGTATTTCCTATATTTAATCTGTTGATCATGTTGATGTTCATTAAAACTCAGAGTAAATTCAAAGGTTATTAAATCAGAAAAAGGGAAAAAAGAAAAAAAAAGTGACTTCTTCAGCAAATCTATCATTAATCAAGTGTGTCCATCCACTGTAATTGATCCAACTCCATGGGTTTTACTGGTGAATCAATGTTGTAGAAGATGACAGTGTTTCCATGGTAACTACGGAGCCTCTGAACGTCCAAATGGGTCATATCTGATGACCATGAAAAGATGAAGAACTGTATTTTACACCAATTATTTATAATTTCATGGAGTTAAAAAAATGTCCTGGTGAGTGGACATTTTTTTTTAACTCCATGAAAAATAGGTTCATAAAAAATTTCAGTTGCACTGTTTTTTTCATGTCTAAAGAGGAATAAAATCACTCAAGAAAAAAATATTGACTAAGGTTCTCATAATTCATGCATGAAAGGGTTAATTGACTGATTCAGATTCATTTAGTGATACCAAAGTACAATTTTCAGTTGTAACCTGATTATTTGACTACTGCAGCAATGCAACACAGAATCAATATTGATATTAGAAAGGAAATAAATCTGACATTTCATCGGTAAACAGATGAATCTGCTCTAAAATAATGAACAGGACACAAGCATGTCCATGTTTCTACAGTGGCTCAGAACGGACTTCTTTGTCATCTTTATTCTGTTTTATACCTGGTGCTTCCAGCCTTAAGGCACATTATTATCGCCCTGGGGCACTGACACCAATTTGCGCGCCCCCCCCCCGAAACAGACTCAGCCCTTGCAACAAGAAACTCACTGGAGGGGGAGGGTGGGCGGAGCTTCGTGATTTCCGCTTTACTATTCCTCTAACTCCGCACTCAACCACAGGTGATCGAAGTTAATATTTCTAGAGCGACTGGCTTCCGCGACCCGCCTCCACCGGCCACTTCCTACGCACTGCAGGTACGAGTTTGAGGCCGGGAGGACTTCCTGTGGAGGGGTTTTCCCCACCCTTCCTCCGCGTCCCTCCTGTCATGTTCTACAGTGGCTCAGAATGGACTTCTTTGTCATCTTTATTCTGTTTTATACCTGGTGCTTCCAGCCTTAAGGCACATTATTATCACCCTGGGGCACTGACACCAATTTTCCTCCCCTGAAACAGACTCAGCCCTTGCTACAAGAAACTCACTGGAGGGGGAGGGTAGGCGGAGCTTCGTGATTCCCGCTTTACTATTCCTCTAACTCCGCACTCAACCACAGGTGATCGAAGTTAATATTTCTAGAACGACTGGCTTCCGACCCGCCTCCACCGGCCACTTCCTACGCACTGCAGGTATGAGTTTGAGGCCAGGAGGACTTCCTGTGGAAGGGTTTTCCCCACCCTTCCTCCACGTCCCTCCTGTGCAAGAACTGTCGCGAACACGACCAAGACAAGGGGCTTGCGAGACGGAGCCAGCCGCACTTCTGCATCGGCGGTTTCCGGGTCATTTAGTTGCGGTCCTGCTCTGAAAAATCGATCTCATTCACCATTAATCGATTACGCAAAATTAAAAAGAAATCGATCCAAAATCGATCAAATCGGGTTTTTTTACCCAGCCCTACTGTTAACAAAGCAACATCTGCGGTAAAGGTGTGATCGTATCCAGGTACAGCACAGATCTGGATACCCAGTCTGAAAACGCCCTTATAGACAGTCTGAACAGCACAAATAATATTTTTTTCAAATCCAACCCAGACCACTTTCATATGTGGTCCTAAATCCAATAAGTATCTGATATTTTGGAATGCAACTTCAATCTGAGCAGCCAGGTTGCATTTATCTAACCTTTACATCATTGAAATGCGACAAATGTCAGAATTCTGCGTCCCAGGAGGAGAAGCAGTGGGAAAAACAACAACAGCCACAACACACACGCCGAGACAAGATGGTTTTCTATTTACCTCCGCCAAGGAGGTTATGTTTTCATCGGGGTTTGTCTGTTTGTTTGTTAGCAAGATAACTCAACTGTTATGGACGGATTTGGATGAAATTTTCAGGAAATGATACTGGCACAAGGAGCAAATGATTAAATTTTGGTGGGGATGGGGGGGCACTTATCTGCCTTGGCAGAGGTCTGTGCTCTATGAGTGCTTTTCTAGTTACTTCTGTAAACAGTGCGTGTCTACATGGTCACATATTACGTCAAGACTTCTTCTGCGCATGTGGGTAACTTCAGGGTCGCATTCAGCTCATACTCAAAACTGATAGAAGTCGCATTTAATGTGTAAAACTGTACCCCTATGTACATACACCCCCCCACAACGATTATGCTTTCATGGGGCCCATAATTGGTTGCGGTGCCCCAGTGAACAAGCACACAAAAAAATCGGAATTCACCAAAAAAAAATCCAAATTGTGCTTTAAGACCTGCTGTCTGAAGGGACCAGGTTGGCTCGTCCTCTGTCAGGGGTGAACCTGTATGACCTAAACTAATGCTGCTACATTAACCACAAGCTGTGTGTGTCAGTGACTGGTGGGGGGGGGGCAGCAAGCAGGGGTCAAGTGAGACAAAGGGATGGCACGCTCCTCCCTGCAGGAGCCCTTAAATCTTAAATGTTTTCCTATCTTTTCTGCCACATTACGAGGTGAACGACACAGCGGCGGGGCTCCGATTTAATGGCGCTGATGATTTGAAGGCGACAAAAGCAACCTGCTCTGGGAGAAGGTTGGAAGCAGAAGACGAGAGGTGATGTAATTAAAAGTGTGATGAATGTGACATGACAGGTGGTAACAAGCCAACTGCACCAGGTTGTAATCTTTCCTCGCTGCAGTCACAATGAACACAGTCAGTTAGATCAAAGAGAGATGATTGGAAAAACCAGAGATGATTTAACCCAGAAAGATTCAGTGGCAGTTTTCCGGCAGCTCCCAAATGGATTTTTTTGTCTCTATTTAACCTTTGTTAAGCAATTTATCACCATTTGTTATAATATTATCCTGTGTATTTTGCATTTCTTCAATAAAAATCTAGCATTTTCCCATATTTAATTCACCGATCATGTAGATGTTATTGATTTACTGATTTAATTTGCACATACTGTACATAACATTGGTCAAAGTCAAAATAAAACAGTAAAGGTGCAGAGGGAGGCAGAAAGCCGAAAATGACTTGTTTTAAAGCCTCCACCGTATAAATACAAAAACATTATAAAACTTAAGAGACTTTCATTGCCCATACACATTCAGAATTCATTAAAAAATGTAAACATATGCATCAATGCAATATCATAATTGGTTTCCTTAAATATTTCTTAAAGTATTTCTCTATTTATGTTCATAAAAGCTCAGATTAAAGTTAATTGTCATACTATCAGAAACAGACAAAAATGAAGAAAATGTGATTATTTTCAACAAAAATTATCATTAACTGAACGTAAACCAAGTGTGTCCATCCACTGTCATTGATCCAACTCCATGGGTTTTACTGGTGAATCAATGCTGTAGAAGATGACGGTGTTTCCACGGTAACTACGGAGCCTCTGAACGTCCAAATAGGTCATATCTGATGACCATGAAAAGATGATAAACTGTATTTTACACCAATTATTTACATGTATTGATAGGATTAACCTTGTAAAGCCTGAACCATTAAACCACTGACAGAAAATTCCAGTTCTTTGAAACCGGAGCCTTTATTGGTCCTTCTGAACAACACCAAAAAATGTGTTTTTACATATCAATTTCCGTGTATGAGTTTCAATTTTGTATCATATTTGATACATCAGGTCTCAATGCTCAAATATTATTATTTTTGAACTAACAAAAATATAATGTATAACAAACTGGTAATTCCTTCTCAAAACTGGCAAAGTTTTGTAGTTTTGTAGTGTCACTGGAAAGGCCTCTGGTGAACAAATTCCTCCCCCTGGTGATTTATCTGTGTATTGCATGTATCTAATTGTATACATCAGGTTTTACAAGAAAAAAAAAATCACACTGATCATGTAGAGGGCTTCAAAACTCATGTATCAAATATGATACGTTTGGCGTTATAGGGTTAATGGATCAGAAGTTATTAAATATTTTATATTGGTGGATGATTTTGGTCGCGATGGTGGTTGTTTGGGTCTTTATGGGTTAACGAAGAAAAAACAGAAGTCGACCCGAGTGTAATGAACTGCTCCCTCAGCTGTTCCAACACTTAAACATAACACTTTAGCTTGGCGATAGTCCGGCGAACAACTGCCGCCTCCCAGTATCTTGAAGGCTCACAGGGAATTTGGTGTGGTGCAGCGGGGATTACAGCTTCCATTTAATCACAAAATGAATACTTCTAAGATCGGTGAGGAGAAACAGCCAATCTTGGGATAAATCTAAATACTACCTGGCCTCAGGATATTGGAAGTAAGAAAATAATCAGCTGGGATATAATAGAAATGCCTTGGATAGCAGCATACAGACGATTGGGTTTCTCCAGGTTCTGTGATGGCCGTTCCAGCCGTCCACCAGCAGGCTTAAAGACGGTAGCTCTGCTCTCCACTTCATGACTCACACATGCCAGTTTATTTTCGCTGGCCCATTTGTCAAACGAGATCTTCATTCCACCGCAAGATGCTCACATAAGAGGCATTATGGTTCAATTACATCTCAAAGCCATTTTGGAGACAAGTGCGCTCTTTTTCCATTGCACAGTGCGGCGGAGTCAGCGAGGCCAGATACATTATATATTGCCTCAAAACCACACACCCGATTTTTCTGGCAGCGAAGCACAGACGAAAGCCAGTGCCAGTCAGTCACAACCCCATTGCGTTTACAGCCTTGGCTTCCTGAATCAGACCCCAAATGTCTCTTTCTTATATGTTGCAGCAGCACGCAAGTACATAACATACTGCAGCTGAAATGCAGAAGCACGCAGAAATGTGTAGACAAACCACAAAAAAACAGAGTACAAAGACAAAACGGGGCGTACCGACTGCTGAATTAACACATTTACATCATACTGCAACCAGTCATGGTCAAGCCACCTCAATCTATGACAAATCATTCATCCACTGTAAGCCAAGCAGGTCTCCATCATCAAACACTAGTCCGTGAGCAGCGAAGAGGCCAGCTGGAGAGGAAGATTGAGTTTCTGCGGCTGGCAAGGCCAATTTCTCAGTGGAGCTGGCAGCAGGGAGGACCTCTATGTGCACTACACAACCTTTTCCAGCCGGGAGCACATTCCTGCCTGAGACTGCGTGCCTGAAAACCGACGCAGGATTGAAGGGATCATGTGGCCGCTAACAAGAGAAGCCCCTGAAAAAGTATCAACCTCCACATTACTGGTCCTCAATCACATCCTTCTTGCTGCCACCCTCAATCTCACCATTACTCGTCCAGATCCAGCTCATGCTTCAATCTGTCTCAACCTGTTTGGCTTAGGGATGTACGTATAATCACGGTTATTGCGACCAAAATTATCACGATTATCATTATTATCGTGGTATCGTTGAAATGCGCTCAAAATGCATATTTCTGGTGTAATTCAGTTCTTCAAGGAAATAATCATTTTAAAAAAGAAACAAACAAAATATTGCCTTTTTAACAGTATCATGATATATCGTGATATATCATATTGTGATTCTAGTAGTGTGATTTGTATCGTATCGCCAGATTCTTGCCAATACACACTCCTACAAGGAAGCCACACAGAACTTCAGGCGGTGACTCATGTTGTAAATTGTCAAACCAACACGGTTACGGACGTAAAACCACTCTGGATATGAAATGTACAGGGTGGGGAAGCAAAATTTACAATATTTTGAGGGAGGGATTGAAAGACAGTGTATGACCAGTTAGTTTATTGAAAGTCATGAGAATTTATTTGCCACAAGAAAATTTATATAATAGAAAATGTTTTTATTCTATGTGTCCTCCTTCTTTCTCAATAACTGCCTTCACACGCTTCCTGAAACTTGTGCAAGTGTTCCTCAAATATTGGGGTGACAACTTCTCCCATTCTTCTTTAATAGTATCTTTTCGGAAAGTCGACATTGCTGTGTGATGTTCTATTGGTAGCATGTTCTAAAACGCCCCAAACAGCAGAATCCAGAGGGTTTAGATCTGGGCTGGAAGGCGGCCATAAACATGATTCCCAAAAATTGCTAAAGTTGGATTTGTTGCTGTTGTCAACGAGTGTTTTGGTGTTCTTGTGTAAGATTTTAACTTCAAATCATATTTTACTGCATTTCTAACGGTCTTGTTGTCTACCTCAAGTTCAATTGCCATTTTTCTCATGGATTTGGTTGGATCCTTTAGGATTTTGGATTTGAGAGCTTTAATAAAAGCTTTGGTACGTTTTTTGTTGCTTCCTCCACTTCCAGACTTTCTCGTAATAGTTTTGCTCATAGTCATTCTCTTCTTTACATTATAAACAGTCTTTATGGACACTCCAACTATTTTTGAAATCTCCTTTGGTGTGACGAGTGCATTCAGCAAATCACACACTCTTTGACGTTTGCTTTCCTGATTACTCATATGGGCAAAAGTTTGTGAAAGGTATGGATAATAGTGTTAGGTATGATTATGATATCGATATATGTTTGGTTTCAAAACAATTGACGTAGTGCCTGCTGAGAAAAAACAACTAAATGTTCATTGTAAATTTTGCTTCCCCACCCTGTATAACTCCGCCCCCTGGAAGAGGAGGTAAGGGGTATTGTTTTTTGGTTCGGTTTGTTTGTTAACACTTTAGCAGCAAAACTATAGGTTCAATTAATACCAGAAATGTAACAATATGAAAATTTCATACCACGGTTATTGTGACCAAAATTATTATCGTGGTATTGTTGAAATGTGCTCAAAATGTTCAAAAACTACTTATACACAGACTGAAATAATTTAACCAAGTTGTATTTTGAAAAAAAAGACAAACCCAAAACACAAATGAAATAACACACTCAATGTATTTTCTGTTGGCAGAAACATTAAAATATTAATATGTAAACATCAAACATACAAATGTGCATTAAAAATGGGACCTTACAGCCATAAGAGATAACTGCACTCGGGGTAGAAATTGATAGGATTTTATCAGTATCAATGTGATTGTCGATTCTGCTTACCAGTCCAGTTCCTTATCAATTATCCTATTGATTCCTGAGCGTTTTTTTGAGTGGGGAAAAAAAGTAGTTGGACAGGTCATAGTGGAGCTTGTTTGACCATTTTCCATATCAAGTTTGAGTTTTAGTTTCATTTTGAAAGAGAGAGAGATGTACAGGACGGAGGTATGCGTGTGCTCGGACTGGGTCGTGCGTACCTCTGTCCCATACATAATAATAATAATAATAATAATAATAATAATAATAATAATAATAATGGATTACATTTCTTTCTATAGTGTTTTTCAAGGCATCCAAAGTGCTTTACAGTAAATCTCTCTCTCTCTTTGTGCACTCAGACCAGGTCCAGGCAGAAGCCCACTATCCCCGAATCTCCGGAGTACTATCCATACAAGTGCCTTCAACCATGGTTTCAGAGACCAAACATTACAAACTGCACATGCACAGTAAAAAACTATGTTAATTTAACTCTTAGAGAGTTGAATTTAACTCTGTTTCAGATAACATTTGGTCCCACTCAAAATTAGAGTAAGACTGACTCTATGGCCAGTGTCAATTTTAGAGTCAGAGTTAATTCTACTCAATTCGGTGTCAAAGTTAACAATGAAATGTGTAAAACATATTTAACACTGTGGGTTTTTTTTCCCCCACTGTTGTTCCTTGTGCCAGTATCAAAATTTCAAAATCCATCCATGACTTTTGGAGTTATCTTGCTAACAGACAAACAAACAACCCCCCCCACCCCACCACCCATTACCACCAAAATTTAATTATTTGTTTCTTGTGCCAGTATCAACATTTCCTGAAAATTTCATCCAAATCCATCCATAACTTTTTGAGTTATCTTGCTAACAGACAAACAAACAGACAAACCCTGATGAAAACATAACATCCTTGGCGGAGGTAATGAATATGATGATATGGCATATTAGTTTTCTGATGCCAGTGAAAATATATTTCACAGGCCTTATTCAGAACATCTTATTTTAGAGCCAAGTCGCTCACATTCAGCTGGTGCATAATGATTTTTAATTTTAGTTATATAGATGTTTTTAGTCACGCAACCTTGGTAAAGAAAACCCTTCAGCTATGCGCCCCTAGGCTAGCATATAGATGAAGTATTAGACCGTTAGTGTGGTGGAGGTATGCCATTAATGACCTGTTACTATGCCCATGGGAAGGAACATTAGACAAAAGGGCTAGCCGGAAACACTGAGCGGGCTACCCCGGCATCTCTGTGGGCAGTCTAAAAATACCACTGTGCTTCTTTCAGATATTGAAGCTGGGTGATGACATGTAGTTGGCAGACCTTCGATCACTTTCCCCAAACTCTCACCAGACATGAGTTTCTTTTCCCATACTGTCACAAATGAAAATCTTTATATGTCTTATACTTTGGAGGGCTGATTTTCTTTTTAGTCTTTCATTAAAAATAACAAACTTAGTGGTGGATAGTGGAATATTTCTTCAATTTATCTGGGATCAGTATGTGTAATCACTGCTGTCATGTCTTTTTTTTTTTTTTTTGCATGTTGTCTTTTTTCTACAGAATGGAAAAGCCTATCAAACCATGAATGGATTTTTTTTTTTTTTTTTTTTTTTTACTTTTTTTACCTTAATTTTTTTTTTTAATGGACAGATTTTGAGGAAATTTTCAGGTAATGTTAATACTGGCACAAAGTACAAATGATTACATTTTGGTGGTGATCGGGGGGGGGGGGGATTTTTGTGTCTTTGTCTGTCTATTAGCAAGATAACTCAAAAAGTTATGGACGGATTTTGATGAAATTTTCAGGAAATCGGAGGTCTGCGCTCTCCAAGTGCTTTTCTAGTTTGTATATTGTTTTTTTTTTTTTTTTAATGTTTCTCCACACCTCAACACTGTAACTCAAACATAGCAAAACTACTGTACAGTACAGGGTGTCCCATAAGTCTCCATACATAGGAAAAATAAATGTTTCTTGACATAAACCATTTTATTTATATAATATGCTCTATATGACTGCCATTTTGTCGGGAACACATTTCAATGCGTGTCTGCTGAAGAACTATAAAGAAGAAATATAAAGAAATACATGTTAGAACCATATATGTATGGAATGTATTATGTCTCCTATGTATGGAGACTTATGGGACACCCTGTATAATATATATACAGGGTGGGGAAGCAAAATTTACAATGAACATTTAGTTGTTTTTTCTCGGCAGGCACTACGTCAATTGTTTTGAAACCAAATATATATTGATGTCATAATCATACCTAACACTATTATCCATACCTTTTCGGAAACTTTTGCCCATATGAGTAATCAGGAAAGCAAACGTCAAAGAGTGTGTGATTTACTGAATGCACTCGTCACACCAAAGGAGATTTCAAAAATAGTTGGAGTGTCCATAAAGACTGTTTATAATGGAAAGAAGAGAATGACTATGAGCAAAACTATTACAAGAAAGTCTGGAAGATACTATTAAAGAAGAATGGGAGAAGTTGTCACCCCAATATTTGAGGAACACTTGCGCAAGTTTCAGGAAGCGTGTGAAGGCAGTTATTGAGAAAGAAGGAGGACACATAGAATAAAAACATTTTCTATTATGTACATTTTCTTGTGGCAAATAAATTCTCATGACTTTCAATAAATTAATTGGTCATACACTGTCTTTCAATCCCTGCCTCAAAATATTGTAAATTTTGCTTCCCCACCCTGTATATAGTATATAGTCATTATTTAACCCATAAAGACCCAGTGCTCCTTTTGCATCAGTTCCCAAATGCATTTTTCTCTCTATTTAACCTTTCTGAAATGATATAGTATGATTTTTTTTAATAATACTATCCTCTGTATTTTGCATGTTTCACTGTAAATCATGTATTTTTCTATATTTAATATAAATGTTCACAAAAACTCAAAGTAAACTCAAAGGTTATTATGTCAAAACAGAGAAATCTGAAGAAAAAGGGACTTTTTCAGCAAAATCTACCATTAACTAGACATAAAACAAGTGTCTCCATCCACTGTCATTTATTTTTTTTACCTTTTTTTTTTATGGACAGATTTTTATTAAACTTTCAGGAAATGCTGATACTGGCACAAGGAACAAATGATTAAATTTTGGTGGTGATCGTGGGGGTGGGGTGGGGGTGATTTGCCTTGGCTGAGGTCTGCTTTTCTAGTTTTACTTATTCCTTTTGATTCTGCTGCCAGAATATTATCACATTATATCTGTATTTGTCCCAGTCATGTCTGGAAATCAGTGAAATGAGGATAAAAATGCAAATATACGTGTCCTTATAAGAACATTAGGCCATTAACGTCACCTTTAATAAACAGGTCTGGTATAACTTTACAATAAGAAAGAGCTCATTCTTTCTTTTTTTTTTTTTTTTTTTTCATGACGCATACAGTGGTTATTGAAACTGACTTGCCGGCCTTGATGTCCTTTCCTCCCAGCTTCATCTTATATTCATTGGCTAGTTGTAAAGAGAAAACCTGATAATACGTCCTTGGTTTTCAATCTCCTTTCTTATATTGAGTCCTGTCTTCTTGTGATGCCTTCACACTGCCGGTGCATTTACATTGTAAGTGGAAAAAAAAAAAAAAATTAAAAAAAAAAAGTTTTAACGTGATTATTTTTCAGCCGTGGAGATTAAGAGTTAGCGGGGGCATTTGTCATGGAGATGCTTTTGAACTGAAGAATAAGAGCCTGGGGAACGCCCACACAGGAAAATGATTTTACTGCGCCTTTATAATTACACCATCTTAAAGTCGGTGTAGGCACTTGGCCTTCATTAGAGGGTCACTTATGCCGAGGTTAAATATATAACAGAACATTAAAGACTTTTGTCTCCTCTTTTTGGTCTTACAGAAATGACTCGAACAAAGGGAAGTGCACATATTTGACATCTTAACAAACTGGGAACAGTCGCTGCACTGCAACAGCTGCTGCCACTGTTTTCAACAACCGAGTAAAAAGTGAAAGTGATCCTTTCTGTGAGGGTTTTGGAAACTGTGAGAGGAGCGAGATACGCCTCTGATATGAACAACACACACTACGCTGCCTTTGTTTTCTCTCATCACACATCTTTGTTACCATGTCATGTTAGACATTTCTAAAAATATTGAGCCAGGGAAGTGCGGTTAACAGTTTTAGACGCACACGGTTCACCACAGTTATCCCATTATTGTCTGTAGAATACGATTGCGTAGACGCAGTAGGTTTAAATAAAAGCATCGCTTCAAACTGTGATGTGCCTTTAAACCGCGTCAACAATAACACTCCCGATGAAAACACTAGACTGGTGTTTAGTCATGCATGAAAAGCGGAGTTTCTTAGTTCACTCTGTTTCAAACTACAGCATAACAGCCAAACTAGGGATGCAATGATCACCTGTATAATGATAAAATACGGTAAAATTCCAGACAGTTAGTATTACTGATGTACCGATTTGGATTTTTTTTGCTTCCGATCCAATTTTTTTTTAGGATTAGCTTTGCCGATACCGATCTGATACTGACTTTTTACAACAAATTTTGATTTAACCCTTTCATGCACAGTGGTCACTCCAGTGGACAGCTCTTCTACAGCTGTTCTCTTGTATATTCGTGGATTTTGTTGTTCTTTTTTTTTTTTTTTTTTTTACACATATCTTTATTAAAGTTTTAAGACACTACATATCTTTTCTGACATGAATAGGTAACATTATGTAGATCTCTCCTGAGCACAAACCCCCAGAATCACAAGCCCTCTCCATAGTTTTCACACAGTTTATCAGTAAACACACGTTTCTGTGCGTCAAAAATTAAACGTGTGGTGTCCAGCCGAGTGGACATTTTCGCAACTTCATGAAAAATAGGTTCATAAGAATTTTTATTTTTTCATTGTTATTTTTTGTATGTATTTTTTTTTTTACATTTTTTAACTAATTTTTTATTTATATATTTATTATTCGTTTTCTGGAAGAAAATTTTCAATCTCGTTATTTTTTTCATCCCTAAAGAGGAATAAAAACACTCAGGAAAAATTTTTTGATTAAGGTTCTCATAATTCGTGCCTGAAAGGGTTAAATTTGGAAACATTATTTATAGGTTATTATGCTATTACAGTCTACTCTCGTTAAACCGCCCGCCATTATACCGCCATTTTCGCTCACCACCGACCAAAACCATTGCACAAAAATCCCCAATGCATTATTCCATTAGCTACCGCCATTTCCGCCTATCGCCATCCGCCAGCCCAGTTCCATGCACAAACAACACTTATACCATTGATTTCCCGACCGTTATACCGCCAGCGTGATTGCCATCGAGTACACATAAATTTTAACAATGCACTGAAACAAACGCGCCAGACGCTGATCGTGACAAGCTACGAGTAGGTCTACGGAACGGCCACCGTTCATTTATCGCAGAACACTCAGTAGGTCAGGATGTCGGGAAGAGGACGTGGGATTAAGCCAAAGCCTCAAGATGATGGGGTGTCATTTCCAGACACGGTATAATAATGCTTAAAATGTTTCCCCACTTTAAATGATCCCTTACAACATAACAGAATCAAGATTTATTTAGAAACGCAATTAGAACGGGTTAATGGAGGCAGCATAGACATCATATAGTAAAGACATGCACATTATGGACGCAACCCGTTGTAACGCCATTTTCGCTATACCGCCAATTTGGCCGTGAACGGAAGTTGGCGGTATAACGAGAGTAGACTGTATTTTACTTGAGATCACAATTGGGCTGAATGTGGAACCTGAACTAAAACAAGTCTGACACCTTTGACTCTTAATAACTATGGAAAGTGCAAAAATTATACTAAATTCATACTGAGGGACAAACTAGAACCTTTGGCTTTGGCCTGCGGGTCATATGTTCGCCACTGCTGTAGCTGATCTATGGCAGGTTTGTCCAGGTGTTATATGGGGGTGTGTTCTGCGCCGTACTTTAGTGATCTGCACATCACCGGGTTGGGTTGAGGCGGGTTAAAAGAATGTCAGTTTATTTGCAGGTCAGGTCAGATAATTCCACAAAAAAAAACCTGACTCGCACATCATTACCGGACCTTAAAGTGAAAGTGAAACCTGTAGATGCTTTACTAATTCCTCTAAGCCTCCTGCTTTTGTGCAGCTAATTTTCCTTTTCTCCACATTCGGAAAATTTAATTTGAGGGAGCAGGACATGTGTTTACCCCCCCATCCCCCCAGAACTGGGTCTGGATTGGCCCGATCTCGTGACTAAATCCAATCCGATCTTCTAGAAAATGCCAGATCTGCAGCCGATACCGACCTGTAGATCGGATCAGGACATCACTAGTTAGTATTATTGTTTAAATTCTAATTATCATGAAAACCGGGTTTGATTACCGCACTTTGAAAACACAAGGTACTGCTCATTTCCTGGAGAAGCAGCAGCAGTCCAGGCACACACATAGTAAAAACAGTGTCAATTTAATTCTTAGAGAGTTGAATTTAAGTCACATTTGGTCCCACTCAAAATTAGAGTAAGAAAATTTAACAATGAAATGTGTAAAAATATTTAACACTTTATAGAGGACAAAGTGTTAAATATTTTTACACATTTCATTGCTCATTTTGACACTGAATTGAGTAGAATTAACTCTGGCGCAAAAATTCACACTGTCCATAGAGTAAATTATACTCTAATTTTGAGTGGGACCAAATGTTATCTGAAAGAGAGTTAAATTCAACTTTCTAAAAGTTAAATTGACATTGTTTTTAACTGTGTAGAGGACGATGCACATAATATGGTCAAAGAGGAGAAAATGTGCGTCCATAACGGGAAAATCCTTTAGAGAAACTCTCACTTTTGGGCATTGTTACAAATGGGAATGGAACATCGATGCCACTGGCCAAATACAGACAATAGATGCCAAGCAGTGTGATAAAATGTAATGAAGCATTAACATTTTCGGACTAAAGCCAGGGAGGAAAATAAAGGAGAAAAAAAAAAAAAAACACCTGAAGAAAAATCTGACTAATACTGTGAACTCCTGGTATCATCTGGCTGGACTGTGATTAATAACGACAGTATCAGGGTGTGCTTGAATGTTTTGATTTTTTTATCTTTAAGAAGAGTTCAGAAAAACAAAATAAAGACGAGGGAGTGAAGACAGGCGAGTGAGGACAAACAGGGGAAGGCAGTAGTAAAGCAGTTCACTGTAGCTGATACAACAGCACCACTGTGGCCGCCGTAAAATCCCCATTGTTGAGAATGAATGGCTGCTTTCTTCCATTTGACATATGTGATTAGTAAGCCTATACTAAAAGCTCTTAATAAAAGAAAACAGCCTAAAGGAGCGTTCGTGTGACTATCTTTTATTCCGGAAAAGACGAAAAAAAAACTTGTACCGTTTGATTCCATTATGTTGATCCATGCAACCGCTACTTTTTTCTTAATCGGAAAAATCTTGAATTTAATTTGCCTGTTTTTTTCTTTAAGTGTGTAACTGCATTTCTCAGAACAAATGAAGAGGAGGGTTTTTACACAATTATCCCTGGCTGTGGACATCCTGTGAAGCTGCCTCCTTCAATTACTGTAACTGATGAAAGGCAGGACAGTCAGGATGGATGAGATACTGGCGATCGACAACCAGGATAAAGGTCAGGGACTGTGGTAATTAGGCCTGGATCTGGACTGAACGTCCCCCCCTCGCTGCTAAAGAACCACTGCACCCATCAATACTATAACAGATACAATCAGTATGTGTCTATTACTGCGAGCACTTTAGATTAGTATTATTTGGGAAAGTTTCTGCTCCTGGCTCTGTTTGAATCATGACTATCTACCTCTGGGAATATTATTGCTTTGTATGAGATGTTAGAGAGATGAAATAGATGCGGTTAAGTGTCTTAGTAGAACACGTTTTGTCACATTTGTGCCACTTTTGCCACAAATGAATTTTTCTCTTTATTTTAACCTTTCTTAAGTGATTTATTATAATATTATGCTCCGTATTTGTGCTTTTTTTTGTGATAATCATGTATTTTCCTGTATTTAATTGACTGATCTTGTAGAGGTTCAGAGTAAAGTTGAGACTTATTGCATCAAAAACAGACAAAACTGAAGAAAAAATGACTTTTTCCATAAAATCTCTCATTAACTGAGCGTAAACCAAGTGTTTTCATCCACTGTCATTGATCCAACTCCATGGGTTTTACTAGCGAATCAATGTTGTAGAAGATGACGGTGTTTCCACGGTAACTACGGAGCCTCTGAACATCCAAATGAGTCATATCTGATGACCATGAAATAATGAAAAACTGTATTTTACACCAATTATTTACATGTATTGATAGGATTAGTGGATCAACAAGTATTAAACAGTTCAGATCAGTAGATGGTTTGTGTCACTGGTGGCTTTTTGGGTCTTTATGGGTTAAACTGTTAAGATCTAGCAATGTACAGCCATGGAAAAAATTATTAGACCATCAAAAGTCATCAAAAACAATGGTTATGCAATCAAGTACTAACTCCTGTGTGTATCATGTGACTAAAACAGACAGAAAAGAAAACATGGAATGCCTAAAAGCACTGCAGTGCACTACAATGCCATAGATATTGATGTAAGAACTGAAGTGATTTTGGTTATTATCAAGAAAACATGGAAAATGGATAGATATCAGCTCTGAAATTAAACTCTTATGAGCTATTTTTGTTGTTATCATTATATTTGTCCAAACAAATGTACGTTTAGTTGTACCAGGCATTAAAATGAACAAGAAACTGAAGAAAACAAGGGTGGTCTAATAATTTTTTACGCAATTGTATTTTTGTCCTTTGTAGGGGACAAGAGATTGAAAGCTTTACTTAAAAAAAAAACTCCAAAAAAAATCTGCCCACTACAAAAGATATTCCACTAAAAAAAACAAAATATATATCTGAAAAAACTTCCATTCAAGACAATTAATGTAAAACAGCAAAAACTTTGACTTTCCGGAGTCTTCGGGGGATACTGGATGAACGAAACGTGCATTAAACCACAGGGAAAAAAAAGCTAGCATGTTTATGTAGAACCCCTTATAATGCAAGCTTAAAATCCACCAAAGAAATTCCATTAAAAAAACAAAAATATATACCTGAAAAAATTGTTGCATTATGTTGTTTCCAATCAAGACAATTACCGGTAATGTAAAACAGGAAAAACTTTGACTTTCTTGAGTCTTAGGGGGATACTTGATTAACAAAACTTGCATTAAACTATGGAAAACAAGCTAGCATGTTTATGTAGAACCCCTTATAATGCAAACTCAAAATCCACCATCGAAATTACATTAAAAAAAAAATTTAAAAAAAAAAGAAAACAATGTCTGAAAAAAACTGTTGCATTATGCTACTTCCAATCAAGACAATTAATGTAAAACAGGAAAAACTTTGACTGTCTTGAGTCTTAGGGGGATACTCGATGAACGAAACATACATTAAACTACGGAAAACAAGCTAGCATGTTTATGTAGAACCCATTATAATGCAAGCTCAAAATCCACCAATGAAATTCCATTAAAAAAACAAAAATACATATCTGAATAAACTTCCAATCAAGACAATTAATGTAAAACAGCAAAAACTTTGACTTTCCTGAGTCTTTGAGGGACACTTGATGGACAAAATATGCCTTAAACTCCAGAGCAAAAAAAAAAGCTAGCATGTTTATGTGGAACCCCTTATAATGCAAACTCAAAATCCACCATTGAAATTCCATTTAAAAAAACAAAAATATATATCTGAAAAAAACTTCCAATCAAGACAATTAATGTAAAACAGGAAAAACTTTGACTTTCCTGAGTCTTAGAGGGATACTTGATTAACGAAACTTGCATTAAACTATGGAAAACAAGCTAGCATGTTTATGTAGAACCCCTTATAATGCAAACTCAAAATCCACCATCGAAATTCCATTAAAAAAACAAAAATATATATCTGAAAAAAACTTCCAATCAAGACCATTAATGTAAAACAGCAAAAACTTTGACTTTCTTTAGTCTTAGGGGGATACTCGATGAACGAAACATGCATTAAACTACGGGAAACAAGCTAGCATGTTTATGTAGAACCCATTATAATGCAAACTAAAAATCCACCATCAAAATTCCAGTAAAAAAAAAATATATATATATATATATATATATATATATATATATATATATATATATATATATGAAAAAAACTCCAATCAAGACAATTAATGTAAAACAGCAAAAACTTTGACTTTTCTGAGTCTTAGGGGGATGCTCGATGAACGAAACATGCATTAAACTACGGGAAACAAGCTAGCATGTTTATGTAGAACCCATTATAATGCAAGCTCAAAATCCACCATGGAAACTAGAAATGCATCAAAGTGTTTTCAGAATGCAATATGCAAACTTGTTTCCAATTCATCCCGCAGCATACCCTAATTCGCTGGAATAGGTCTTACCCCTTAGGGAGGGTATTTGCATTGCTCTACTGGCACAATCATACACACTCACTCCATTTCATGGCACAGTAGACAAGCAAACACTGGGACACTGAGACACTGAGTCTGGAGCACGGCGAGCTCGTCCAGAACTGCAGTGTGTTTTCGCTCGTTGAATACCCGTGCCTGCTGCCTAGCATCACTGATCAGCCCTTTGTGTTGTATGGAATGGGCACAGTAGGACGTGACCTGAATGCTGATCACCAGAGCTAACCATCCAGGCTTACAAACCAACAAACCAACCAACCAGAGCTGGCAGAAGGGAATCCTGGCAGCTCTGCAATGCATCCCATGGTGTAATGTCACCAGGGGTACATATGGGCCTGCTTACCGCTCTGATGTCCAACAGAGGCCTTAGGACCCCTGACATGTTCCATAAAGATGTTTGGCACCAACAAACAAGACACTGAAAAACTATTTAATTAGCAAGTGTCAGAATAAATATCTGACTTCACTTAAGACTTGCGATGAATGCTGCAGCTTCTGCTCAGTTTCAAAATTAAACAGATCTAAGTGTCTTCAATCAGTGTCCGAAGCACGTCTAGCAAACCTCTTAAATGTCAAATCCCCGTTTTTAGCCCAAATATAAAACCTTTGTGATGTTTATAGTCGATTCCAGGTGTAAGAGCCAATTACGGGAGCTGCCGGTGCAGAGCAGAGCGGGGTGATATACACTCCGATTATTGTATCCAATAAATCTGTCAGCGAGTGGAGGGCTGTGGCAAGACAGCAAAGAGCTGCGAGGTCACCCCTGTAGGCCTCTCTCTCACACATACACACCACGCTCTTTCACAGGCTCGAACTCTTTGCTTTTTTCCTTTAAAGAGAAACTGTTGCTTTGTATCTGACACTACCTTTATCCAAATCTGACTGCCTCATTGGGAAAGTGTCGTGGGCGGTCAGGCGTAGGAACTCTCTATAGCTGAGGCTCAGACAGTTTAGTTAGTTTACACCTTAAGGGTGAAATTCAAATGGACCTCCTCTATTTCTGCTTTTTAATGTGCAAGCACCTGAAAGAAACCGACAGAAAAAGTAGAAAAGACAGGCAGCTACCGGCATATGAGAATAAATTACCTTAAATAAGCTACAGAAAATAGAGCGATTCGATATATATACAGGGTGTCCGAAAATATTTGACATCATTTCATCACCTTGGCTTAATAATTTGCTTAAAATTTGTTTGCTCTTTTTGGTTAAAAAAGTGGAATTATTTTCATTTGTTCTGCTTTCGGGAATAAACATGCCGTTTACTGCAACAGAAAAGGTGTTCTGTGTATTAAAGTACGCCCACACTGAGTCAAATGTGAATGTGCAACATGAATTTGTTAGAAAGTTTCATAAACAAGCGCCAACAGGAAAGCACATTTGGATGTAGCATTTGTAGAATAAAACATTTTATGTCCAAAATAAATCCTATAAAGTATAATTTCTCCTGATCATGTAGTCACTCCAATATGGACATCTCAAATGATGTCAATTTTTTTGGAACACCCTATATATATACAGTATATATATATTTTTTTTTTTTTGTGTGATCAAATTCTATTTTGTTTTCCAAACTTTGAAAAAGGCAGAACATATTAACAAATACAAAACATAATGACAGACATAAAAATGAGAGAATGAGAAATGAGAGAGACCACAATAGTAAAAAACAGGAACAAAACAAAACAAAACAAAAACTCACAAAGTAACCCCCCCCCGAGCCCTGGGCCCCTCAGAACAACAAGCTACAAGCAAATTAGGTGGCTAGATCTGCTCCTTTAGGACCCGAGTACCCAAGTCCATATCTGAGTACATTTGACCCCCAAAGTCTGCTTAATTTTATAAATGTGAATGCAAATGCTCCGTGCTTGAGTACCGTACCCAAGTCCAGCTGAGAAGGTAGTCCTGGGTATGGACTGCGTGGACTCGGTACATTGCACGGTGCGTTGCAGTGTGAAAGCGATCCGTGCCCTAGACTGGATGTGACCTAATCACCACTCCGACAACGGAAACGACTTAATCACCACGAGACCACAGACGACACTCCTGTTGACTCCTGAAAAAGCCTCGGACCTGCGCAGCATGGGCTGGCCTTATCGACCGAACCATTCAGTGATAAATCAGGGACAACAAAGGTCACTCTTCTTCACTTTGCCTCAAACAGGCTAACAGATAGACAAGTATTGCCGCCATTGTAGACAAATGAACAGAACAGTCGCTCAGTTGGTGATGTAAGGGTTTGTCTTCTGACTTCCACGTTTGCTGGATAGCAACAGAATTCCTTCCATACTGCCACCTACTGTTTCGGCTCTGTAACACCCACTTGTACTCAGGCACGGGCCGTGGTACGTGCTTGTGAACGGAACATCTGCGGGAAAGGTGTGAGCATATCCAAGTACAGTACAGACATGGGTACGCAGTGTGAAAGCGCACTCTGAGGTCTTTACACTGGCTACCTGTTTGTCAGAGGATAGATTTTAAAGTTCTGCTGCTGGTCTATGAAGCTATGAAGGGTTTAGGACCAAAATACACCAGTGACCTCCTGACTCAGTATGAACCCACCAGATCCCTCAGGTCATCTGGATCTAGTCTGTTGTCAGTTCCCAAAGTCAGAACCAGACATGGAGAAACTGCGTTCAGCTTCTATGCTCCACATGTCTGGGACAAACTTCCAGAAAGCCTCAGATCAGCTGAAACACTCAGTTTATTTAAATCCAGGTTAAAGACCCACCTGTTCTCAGCTGCATTTGAATAGAGTTTTTATTCTTTGAAGCTTAAAGTTTTTATCTGTTTTATCTATTTACCTAATTTTGTTTTGATCCGGCTCCTCCCACCATCCAAAGACATGCACTGATAGGTTAATTGGTTAATCTAAATTGCCCATAGGTGTGAATGTGAGAATGATTATTTGTCTCTATATGTTCAGCCCTGCGATGAACTGGCAGCTTGTCCAGGGTGTACCCCGCCTTCACCCCTATGTAGCTGGGATAGGCTCCAAGCGACCCCCGTGACCCTAGTGAGGATAAAGCGGGTTCAGAAAATGAAAGAATGTTTTGATGTTTGTCTGTTTGTTTTTCTTACGCCTATACTTTTTATTGCTTCTGCTGTAATGCTTTTAATGTTTTATGTAAAGCACTTTGAACTGTCTTGTACATGAAATGTGCTATAGAAACTAGAAGCACTCGGAGAGCGCAGACCTCCGCCAAGGCTGATCAGTGGCCCCCCCCACGCCAAGGAGGTTATGTTTTTGCCAGGGTTTGTTTGTTTGTTTGTTTGTTTGTTTGTCTGTCCGTTAGTGTGCAACATAACTCAAAAAGTTATGGACAGATTTTGATGAAATTTTCTGGTCTGCGCCCCCCCCATGGGCCCCCCCACCCCCGATCACCACCAATATTTAATCATTTCTTCCTTATCCCATTTCCAACAAACCCTGAAAATTTCATCAAAATCTGTCCATAACTTTTTGAGTTATGTTGCACACTAACAGACAGACAAACAAACAAACAAACAAACAAACCCTGGCAAAAACATAACCTCCTTGGCGGTGGTAATAAACCTGCCTTGCCTTGCCTTAGCTTCCCCACCACTGAGACCCATAGATCAATCGTGGATTCCCTGACACCAATCACACCAGCAGTGGACAACTCTAGGTTAACGATGTCAAGAAATGTGAGGATCATTGACAGCTTATCGGGGTGTTTCCACCTCATGGCGACTCTTTTCTTAGCTGCAGTGAAGACCAATTCTATACTGATGTATATAAAAATAGAGGCTCAGGCCTCGAACAATGACCCTAGCTGAGAGGACTTAACGTCTAGACCTGAACGTCTCCAAACGGTCGCTGAATTGAAAATTTAATTTCTCGGTATGCCCTTAGACATCTGAGCCAATTTACTACTAAAGTGGAAAATATAACCCAATAGGTTTGATTAAATGAAAGTCGTAGCAACAACAGACAAGAACAAGGTCTTTGTTTTGCGAACTAGTCCTACCTCCATGTTTCCCCTTGGACTGACCCATGTCTAATGCTGCAGTAGTGGCAGCCTCTGTTTGTGGGGAGGGGTGAGGGGGGGGCCACTCCACAGCACTCCTCCTCACAACAGGAGGGCTTTTGTCACGCTCTGACCTTTAAGGCCACATGGTAATAAATTTGTTTGATTTGTTCCTCCTCTCGTGTTTAGAGGGGCTTCTCCTTCACAAGACAAGGCATCAGCGTAGGCGAGGCTTCTCTTCCTGAGCTCGTGGGTGAGTTGCGTGCAAAACCCATCCTTCTTGCACACTGCCGAGGCTGTTTAAGCATTCTGGTTTAAGATTGAAAGGACGTTGACCTATTGAGAGGTTCAGTGATACCCGCACCACACTGATGGGACCAGCAGGACGGAAAAATCCTCCAAGAGCCAGAGCTCAGCTGTCAGAGACGCAACAAATGAGTGTATGGATCACCCGTCCAGCATTCTGCCATCCTTCTCCCCAAACCTTTTTGCATGGAAGGGGCTTTACGAGGCACAGCAGCCCTGAAGGATGAGCCTAAATGATGGCACATCACCACAGAGGCCTCTGTTCGGTAATGTTTATTGCATGGGGGGGCTTAAGTGCAGGAAGAGCCTTTGAAAATGCCAGTGGAGCAGAAAGGAGAAGACATCTTTAGTGCACTCTTTTAGACACCGTCTTATATCTCCACATTCAAACCAGCTGTGTCCTGTCCCAGTTCTCCTCAGAGCTATAAGACTCCTCTGTTTAAATATGAAGATGCTGCCATAGCGGGACAGGACTCTGGGACAGCTCATCTTCCTGCAGGCGCTGTGATTAGAGTCTATTTTCCAAAAGCCCCGTCCAAGTAATTAATTAACACAGAGTAATATGTGGGGGGGAACCAATCGACTAGAGGCCACAGCAGTGCAGGAGAAAGAAAGACACTGAGAGGAATTGATTACTTTGCTCTAATAAACATTTGAAGCAGACTTTTTTTTTTTTTTTTTTTTTTTCTTTCCAGCTTCTGTCTGATCTTTCCCAGGCAGCGGTCAGAACCCGGCATTAAAGCTTATTTGGTAAATTGGGACACACACAGATGCACACATGCAAAGAGTCATTACATAAATGAATGGCAGCGTTCAAGGATGCAGCTCCCAGTGATCTCATTAGATACTATCACACCAGGCCAGTGTTCACGCACTGCTCTGAACTCAGCCTTAGCCTTTTTTTTTTTTTTTTAAGTGTTCCCATTTGGGCTCCACCTCCAGCTCTTAATTGAAGGCACATTGAGAGCCGACTCGCCGCTTGTGGGCATGTAGAAGCTCGGAGGCTCTTAGTATAAGTACAGAAGGAAAGGGTTTTGGTGTTTATGGATCTATACTTTTATTATGTTATTACTTAGCTATATTATACTATAGGGTGTATCAAAAAATATATATATATTTTGGAAAAATACCCCCAGTTCTGCATTTGATAATTACCTCCGCCAAGGAGGTTAAGTGTGTTGGTAAGCGTTGGTTTGTCTGTCTGTCTGTGTGCAAGATAACTCAAAAAGTTACGGACGGATTTGGATGATATATGATATATGTTGATACTCGCACAAGGAACAAATGATTAAATTTTGGTGGTGATCGGGGGTGGGGGGGTGGGGGCACTGATCTGCCTTGGCAGAGGTCTGCGTTTTCCGAGTGCTTCTAGTTTTTGGAATTTTCTTTTATGAATGTTGGTAGGTAGGGGATTGGTGGATATTTGTCCAAATTTACAGACCCAGGTTTTCATGCATGAGTGAGCAGGGGCAAATTACGCAATCCAAGTTAAAAGTGGTTTGCGTGAAGTAGCGGTGGGATTTAAATCCAATCAAAGGTCATGGGAGGGGACAATGGGCGTCCATCTTGTTTTCCACAAAGTTGCCAGGTTACATCATTAACACTTTGGCCACCATGTCAATTTCATTTCTTTACCCATGGCAGCTGTTCCTGCCTTTCAAAGTTAATTTAACTTGTTTAGGCCTGAAAATGTCACTGAGGACAGGACAAGTTAGGGTTAGAGTTAGGGTTAACCCTATGAAAACCACCATGAAACTGACATGGTGGCCGAAGTGTTAATGCTGTAACCTGGCAATTTTGTGGAAAACAAGATAGATGCCCGTTGTCCCCTCCCATGACCTATGGTTGGATTTATGCTGCGTTCCAGGCCGTTTTTTGAGCCCGTGAGTCACGACTTCAAACCACGACTGACGACTTTGTAACGTTTCAGGCAAGTCACGCCAAACTGCCTGAGCGCAAGGAATTGTGGTTGCCACAAGTAAACAAACCAGCATGGTGGACTGTACGTTATGCTCATTTATAGTCATTTCTATCCCAAAGGTGTTTGCTCTTTGCTTATTTGAGGGAAACAGGAGGGAAAAACAGCACATAAGGCAAGAGGAGCTGTTCTACCTTTTATATTATGATATTTGTGTATTTGGATTCATATTTGGTATTAATTTATTCTTGCACTCAAAACTCTAGAGTAGCTGCTGATTATACAGAACATTTGCAGATAAATAATATCAGAGCAATACCTTGTTTTAATAAAAAATTTGCATAAACACCACATCCATGGGGGCCGCCATTGCTACATGACGTCAGAACTCAGAACTGGGAGTACATCAATCTGGTAAGAGTTCATGGGTGGGAAGTCACAGGTTTGACTGCCATTCCAGTGCCTTTTCACCGGTAGAAGGTTGGAAAAACACGAGTTACGGGTGGCCTGGAACGCAGCATTAAATCCCACTGCTACTTTGCGCAAACCAGTTTTAACTTGGACTGCACAATTTGCCCCTGCTCACTCATACATGAAAACCTGGGTCTGTAAAATTTGGACAAATATCCACCAATCCCCTACCTACCGACGTCCATGAAAGAAAATTCCCAAAATTATCAAATACAGAACTGGGGTAATTTTTCAAAATATATGTTTTGTTTTGTTTTTTTGATACACCCTGTACATGTGACCTTTGGACACACTCATAATCTGTATAAAGTTCATACAAGCTTGAGCTCTGCATACAATCTAATCTACATAACACCATGTAACAAGCAAATTGGGTCAAGGCCCTTTTGGAATAAAGCTTCGTCAACCAAGCCATGGACTTATCTGCAATTTACGTAACGTATATGTGTAACAACTCTGAAGAAGCCATTAAAACACCTGTCGCCATATGCAACTTGTCTTCAGATGCCGATATTCTGTCAGAATGTCTGTTTACCCTGTGCATGCCGAATAAATACAATCCACTGGTTTCACATTGTCTTGACATGGTCCGTCATAAGACAACCCTGTTTTTTCTTTCGGTAACTTCTGATACCCGATATTGTTGCTTCATTAACTTTTCTGCACTCTCTGACACTCACTGCCAGCCCGACCCGGCACACAAAAAGCCAATCAGGTTAAGCCGCACAGTGGTAATCTGGTATTTATTTTTATCTTAAATTGGAAACGGAAAACTGGGCTTAAGGGATGGATGGTTGTATGTTATGAAACAAGATGAAAGATCAGCTCTACTGTAGGCTACCATTGGGTAAACAATGTCCCAACATGTGTCTGAAAGAATAAAGGCAAACAGATGAAAATAAAACCTTCTCGACAGAAAAAAAAAAAAAAAAAAAACACGAAGCAACAGGGGGAAGCGAAACCTTATATCGATTCATCTCCCTTGCCTGAAGCTTCCTATTAATGCAGTCAGAGGAACCTAAATATCTCCAGTGTCACTTGCCGTTGCGTGAGACTGAACCGCCTTGTAAACCCATAAACATGTCCAACAGCAACCCAAATAGCCTCTTAAGTGTTTTTAAATGCTTTGTCTTGCACATGGTGTCAATTTGCATTTTTGCGAAGCAGCTCATTTACGCATTTGAAATTTTACAGCCACCAACTCACACCAACCACACCGCCTCCGTAACTAGACCTCGTGCTTTTTACAGACTTGATTTCCCCATTTAGTTTTCCATTTAAAAAGTGTGAAAAAAACTATACTTTTTTTCTTTTTTTTTCTTTTGGTTAGTAAGAAGGTGCTTCTATGAAACTTGGTTCATTTTGGTATTTGTCACTTTTCCAGCTTTTTAGACCCAATAATAAAAGAGAAATTTACGCATATTTCCCCCCAGGATGTACCTAAAGATGGACCTCAGATAAATGCAAAAAAAATTACACTCTTGCTCTGAGCCATCCCAAAATTAATGAATTTTTGATCAAATATTAGGGCCAAAAATAGGACGAAAATTGGGACAGGAAAAGCTACCTAGGTGTCAGTGCACTTTATCTGGGAAACATGGCTGTAAATGGTCTTATATAGCGCTATAAATAAAGACACTGTGTTAAATTTGACGATCCTAGTGGTTTTTCTAATCCAGATATGTGGGTTTTTCATGAATCTCAATCTCATTCCAGGTTTTGTGTGTAACCCATCGTGTCCACTTGCGTTACATACAGAACCTGCCCACTTAAACGCATATAAATCACAAATTATTTTGCAGCAGTGAAACACTGTCTTGCATAATTAGTTCAATTCCCAAAATGTACCTGTGAGAGCATAAAAAGATATTCAAAAAAATAGCAGCGCGTAATTTTCATGTCCTTTTGACCGTGTTACATGCAGATTTTTGTATAAAAATAATTTTAAAATGTGTTTTATCTGAAAAATAGTTTGTCTTTTATCTCAGTAAGTATTTATTTTTTAAATAGACCCAAAGTGCTTCCAAACTTGCTTCATAACATTAGTCTACATCTGGTTTGAATTTTTAGCCCCTCTGTCCTGTTTTTAGGACCAGTTTCACTGAAGCACCCACATGTAAAAATGCACATTTTTGTAGAATCGCGCCTCAAGAAAACTCATATCTCCCACAAGATATGGAATTCATTTAATATCTCATCATCATAACTTACAAAGTGAGACCATACCCCCTTTTTTTTAATAATGTTTGATTATGTATCAGATATACAAAAATGGATGTTGACAAGTATTCAAGTCACTATTACTTATATTGTCTGTCAGTTATTATTGTGTTATTTACTTTCACTGCTGTTTCAAAATTCAGAGGTGATCTTGGAAGGGAGGGGGTTCTGGGGATTTATGCTCAAGGGAAACCCACACAATATTATCAATAGGGGTGTAATGATTACCGGTATAACGATAAACAAATAATAAAAATTGTAGACGGTTAGTATTACTGTTTAAATTCTAATTATCATGATAACCGTGTTTGATTACCGCACTTTTCTGGAGAAAACGCCGATGTAAAGATCTGCTTTTATGCCAAATATTTGAGTATACTTTTAATTTATTACAATTTTAATTTTATATACCTAATATGTGGAACCAATACTCACTTTTAAAGTCTTTGAAAAGGTTTGTTAAGCATCTTTGTGTTATTTATGCAATAAATTATAAAAGTTTTTCAAATCGGATTTTATATTTTTTGTGTGTTTTCTGTCCTTTTATGCTGATATAGCAGGTTAAAGTGAAAAAAAAATAGTAGGCAGATGATATAGATGAAGTTGTGCTGAAAAAAAAGATCCCAAACATGAGTATAGTAAACATTTGTTTATATAGTTGTTATGGAAAAAATATTACTCTACTAATTCGTCTATAATAGAGAAGGATAAGTTCAAACGTTCAGTGTCAAAGAAATCCCTTTATTTGGAGCTCCATAGAAAGAGATACCCCTCAGACAAAAGACTGAGGCGGTCTGAACCCAAAAATACAAATCATCCTGTAGTCTTCTGTCTCCCATGAGAAAATTATGATGTGTGGACAGTGTTTTGGTTAGTGTCAGGAACTTAGAGATAAGACCCCTGTGAGAAATGTTGGTTTGGCCTTCTACTCTGGACACAACACAAAAGAGGTCCAAACTGCTCTATAATACACAGTGACATGAATATATCTGAAATACCTATATGATATATGAAATATATGAATATATATGGATATAAGTAATTTTGCCATTACATACTATATAAAGGCAAAATCAAAAGTACTGAAAAACAGACAAAATAGGCTCAGACCACTAAGGGTTAATATTTGAACGTTTCTGCAACAGAAGGTACATTGTGGTTTTTTTGTTGTCGTCTTTTTTTTTTTTTTTTTCAAAATACAACATGGTTAAATTATTTCAGTGTGTGTATAAGAACTTTTTGAACATTTTGAGCACAATTTCAACAATACCGCAAGAATAATGATAACTGTGATAATTTTGGTCACAATAACCGTGATATGAAATTTTCATATCATTACATCCCTAATTATTAATTCAGAAAAGATGTAATGTGTTAAAATGTAATGTGTTAAAATCTTAATAAAAATATGTAAAAAAAAAAAAAAAAAAAAAAAGAATTGTACCTCCAAACCTTCAAAATCACCCCATTTTACAAAACAGATGGAACAGCGATGATGCAAATCCATGCAGAATAGAATATCGCGTATTCATTTTTCACGCTGATCGCAAATGAGTTTCATTTTTGGAGTCCTGAAATAGTAAAGAATGGAGATTGTTTCTCTATTAACAGTTATGTTTCCTCCTGCGTCTTCATGTCGCTTCTATATTGTTTTGTCAAGTCTGTCAGTGCAGTACAAAAAGACTTTTCCCGGCTAATCTCTTTTTCTGCGTCAATAACATTCAGAGGCAATTTTCTCCACTTCCCATTGTGGGGCTAAATTGAATTCTAAACTAAGATACAGTCGCTACATTCTGCAACAGTCAGCACTATTGGATTTCCTATTTTCCTCCCCAAACACAGGCAACGGTAGGCTTATAATATAAATAAAAATAACACGTTGCAAAATGGATGCAGTGGAGAAATTAACCGTTTTTCATAATAAAGCCTGAAAATGCAGGTGTCGATGTTGACGTATCATTATCTTTGTATTACTGCGGGATGAACTCAACGGAATCAATTGGATAAAGTGAGTAATAATCGATGTGTTTGCTTGAGTCTTCTCTTCTGAGAGCAGGTATCACAAAACAGAAATCTATAGAGTGTCTGTCCTGAGGGGAAGCCCTTTTGTTAAACAGACAGGAGCTTGTTTTCTTGTTCCCATTTGTTCAGCATAAATGATCTGAGTCATGTGACACCACAGGTACTTGGTTTCCATATTCCCACCGGAGGCGGAGAATTTCCTTTGAGATGTATCTATAGTGTAGCGCTGTTAGACGGCATATATGTGTGTGTGTCGGTTTAAAATGTAGTATTTCAGGAACGGTTTGACAAAACGGTGCATAATTTGACAAAAAATATTTCCTTGGACATAAAACAGTCAAAAAATGGGAAAGAATAACAATAACAGATTGTCCGTCCTTTTCAAGTGGCCCCATATTTTATTTTATTTTATTTTATTTCATTTTATTTTAGCAGTATCTGAACTTGAAGTGTTTTTTGTCTTTCGTATATACAGTCACAGAATTATTTTTAAATTTATTTAGAACATGCAAAGAAACAAAATAAAGCAAAATGAAGCAAATTAAAACAAAAATAAAATAATTAAATAAAAAGAATCTATTTTCAAGTACATGCAACTCTGACTTTGCTTGGGTCAAAAAGGAGTAGGAAGAAGAATAAACTTATTTAATCCTAATTTAATTTTAATACTAGTCTTGTTTTCTTCAATTTCTTGATAATTTTAACGCCTGGTACAACTAAAGGTACTTTTGTTTTTCTGTAGTTTAATGCATGTTTCGTTCATCCAGTATCCCCCTAAGACTCAGGGAAGTCAAAGTTTTTGCTGTTTTACATAAAATAATTATCTTAACAGGAAACAACATAATGCGACAGTTTTTTCAGGTATATGTTTTTGTTTTTTTAATGGAATTTCTATGGTGGATTTTGAGTCTGCGTTATAAGGGGTTCTACATAAACATGCTAGCTTTTTTTTTTTTCTTTTCTGTAGTTTAATGCATGTTTCGTTCATCCAGTATCCCTCCAAGACTCACAAATGAACAGAATCTATCTTCAAATATGTGCAACTCTGACTGTTGCTTGGGTCAAACAGGAGTAAGAAGAAGAATAAACTTATTTAATCCTTATTTAATTATAATACCAACCTTGTTTTCTTCAATTTCTTGTTCATTTGAATACCTGGTAGAACTAAAGGTACTTTTTTTCTTTTTGTTTCTGTAGTTTAATGCATGTTTCGTTCATCAAATATTCCTCCAAGACTCAGAAAAGTCGAAGTTTTTGCTGTTTTACATAAAATAATTATCTTGATGGGAAACAACATAATGGCGACAGTTTTTTCAGATGTATATATTTTGCTTTTTTAATGGAATATCCTTTGTAGTGTAGAAGTTTTTCTTTTTTTTTTTTTGGATGTTTGTTTTTTTCAAATAAAGCTGTGAATCTCTTGTCCCCTACAGAGAACAAAAATACAGTCACAGAAAAAAAAAAAAAATTAAATCACCCCTTGTTTTCTTCCATTTCGTGTTCATTTTAATGCCTGGTACAACTAAAGGTACATTTGTTTGGACAAATATAATGATAACAAAAATAGCTCATAGTACTTTATTTTCAGAGCTGATATCTATCCATTTTCCATGTTTTCTTGATAATAACCAAAATCACTTCAGTTCTTACATCAATATCTATGGCATTGTACTGACAAAAACAGTGCTTTTAGGCATTCCATGTTTTCTTTTCTGTCTGTTTTAGTCACACGATACACACAGGAGTTAGGACTTGATTGTATAACTATTGTTTTTGATGGTCTGATAATTTTTTCCGCGACTGTATAGTCTTAGGAGTAAGAGGGTATTTTTCTATCTTTTATATTTGCGTTTGTATTTACTTAGTGTGTCCACTGCAGCCGGATGCTTGAATTTCTCTCGGGATCAATAAAGTATCTCTAACAAAATTTAACCCATAAAGACCCAAACATTCACTGACGACTAAAACCATCTATGGATCTATCCACTAATCCTGTCAAGTATGCAAATAATTAGTGTAAAATGCCCTAACCATGTCTTTAAACTTTTTTTTAAATTGTAAAAAAGTAAAGAAGTAAATTCCACATTAAAATATTTAACTCATAAATACCCAAACATCCACCATTGCACAAAATTTACTTATCTATAATATTTAATACCTGTTGATCCACTAATCCTAACAAGACATGTAAATAATTGGGTGTAAAATACAGTTTGTCGGCTTTTCATGGTCATCAGATATGACTCATTTGGACGTTCAGAGGCTTTGTAGTTACCGTGGAAACACTGTCATCTTCTACAACATTGATTCACCAGTAAAACCCACGGAGTTGGATCAATGACAGTGGATGGAGACACTTCAGTTAATGATATCTTCGTTGAAAAAGTCAGTTTTTCTACAGTTTTCTCTGTTTCTGATATAACAACCCTCAACTTTAATCTGAGTTCATGAACATCTACAAGATCAGTGGATTCAGTGTGAAAAAATGTAAAATTCAGGGTATAATATTATAATGAATGGTGATAAATTATTTAAGAAAGGTTAAATAAAGACAAAAACTAATTTGAGAACTGACACAAAAGTAGCACTGGGTCTTTATGGCTTAAATTAAAGGATTTCAGATGCTTTAAGGCATGTTTTTTCCTTATTTGACTCAAACTCCTTTCACTTTTCACGACAAGAAAACTGCACAAACATAACAGAACGCAAAAGACAGTGGATGCATCTGACTGTACTTGAGGTTCTTGTTCTTGTTCTGCCCTGAAAAAGCTAAATGCACTTTAAAAATACCCTGAAATTTAAGGGAAGTGGATCAACCTCAGAGGTTTTGGTGTAAAATGCAGTAACCATCTCTTTAAACCTCTTTTTAAACTGTAAAGAAGTAAAAAAAAAAAAAAAGTAAATTTTGCATGCAAATATTTAACCCATAAAGACCCAAACATCCACTATTGCACAAATTATTTACTTATCTGTAATATTCAATACCTGTTGATCCACTAATCCTATCTATACACACAAATAATTGGTGTAAAATACAGTTTGTCGTCTTTTCATGGTCATCAGATATGACCCATTTGGACATTCAGAAACTCTGTAGTTACCATGGAAACACCGTCATCTTCTACAACATTGATTCACCAGTAAAATCCATGGAGTTGGATCAATGACAGTGGATGGAAACACTTCAGTTAATGATATCTTTGCTGAAAAAGTCAGTTTTTCTTCAGTTTTCTCTGTTTCCGATATAATAACCCTCAACTTTAATCTGAGTTTATGAACATCTCCATGATCAGTGAATTCAATATGGGAAAATACCTGATTTTCACCGAAAAAATGCAAAATTCAGAGAATAATATTATAATAAATGGTGATAAATTATTTAAGAAAGGTTAAATAAAGACAAATTCATTTGAGAACTGACACAAAAGTAGCACTGGGTCTTTATAAGTTACATTAAATTATTTTGGTGACCAAAAGTGACTCCTTCAGATGCTTTAAGGTATTTTTTTCCCTTATTTGATTCAAAATCCCTTCACTTTTCACGACGAGAAAACTGCACGAACAGAATAGAACAGAACGCAAAAGACAGTGGATGCATCTGACTGTACTTGAGGTTCTTGCTCTTGTTCTGCCCTGAAAAAGCTAAATACACTTTAAAAATACCCTGAAATTTAAGGGAAGTGGATCAACCTCAGAGGTTTTGAAGCTCGTATTTTTTTCATGAGAGGTTATAAAAGTTTGGCTTGACTGTCATCTGATGTTACAGAGAGTAACCGGCAACGAAATGATTGCTGAGTAAAGTGGTTTGGTAATTCCACAAGGAGCAGATAGATATTAGGGAAAGTAGCTACTGAAAGTTTGTACATGGAGTCTGTTCAACCCACTGATACCCCAGGAATTTAGTCGGAGCGTATTAAATGTACTGTGTCGTATACTATAGGCAGAGTGGTGACCCCAACGAGCGAAAAAAAACCTTTTTTCCAAAGCTCCCTTACTGTTTTCCTGTACTGTACTCCTGCTTTGCCGCAGAACAACAAAGGGCCATGTGGTGGAGTGGACTGGCATTAATAAGTGCACATTAGGCTTCAGTTCAACAGGCCTGCAAAGGGAGAACGGCTGCACCAGAAAATGAGCGCCATTCATACGCTAAACCAAAGAAAACTGAGAAACGATTTTATGAGTTGCACAAATTGATCCCATATTTAATTCTATTTTATTTTATTTCATTTTATTTCTGAACTCAGTATCTGAACTTGAAGGGTTTTTATTTTTTGTATATACAGTCGCAGAAAAAAATAAATAAATAAATAAATATATATATATATGTGTGTATATATATATATATGTGTGTATATATATATATATATATATATATATATATATATATATGTGTGTGTATATATATATATGTGTATATATATATATATATATATATATATATATATATATATATATATACATATATATGTATGTATGTATGTATGTATACAGGGTGGGGAAGCAAAATTTACAATATTTTGAGCCAGGGATTGAAAGACAGTGTATGACCAATTAGTTTATTGAAAGTCATGAGAATTTATTTGTCACAAGAAAATTTCCATAATAGAAAATGTTTTTATTCTATGTGTCCTCCTTCTTTCTCAATAACTGCCTTCACACGCTTCCTGAAACTTGCGCAAGTGTTCCTCAAATATTGGGGTGACAACTTCTCCCATTCTTCTTTAATAGTATCTTCCAGACTTTCTCGTAATAGTTTTGCCATTGGCATTCTCTTCTTTCCATTATAAACAGTCTTTATGGACACTCCAACTATTTTGGAAATCTCCTTTGGTGTGACGAGTGCATTCAGCAAATCACACACTCTTTGACGTTTGCTTTCCTGATTACTCATATGGGCAAAAGTTTCTGAAAAGGTATGGATAATAGTGTTAGGTATGATTATGACATCAATATATGTTTGGTTTCAAAACAATTGACGTAGTGCCTGCTGAGAAAAAACATCTAAATATTCATTGTAAATTTTGCTTCCCCACCCTGTATATATATATATATATATATATATATATATATATATATATATATATATATATATATATATATATATATGTATATATATATATATATATATATATATATATATATATATATATATATTCAGGGTGACCCAAAAAAACAGGAATTTTTGAAGTGTGTATTGGCAGACATGAGCAAGTGGCACCACTGCGAGACAGTGACCTTGAGCAAGTAAACACACCCCCATCTTAGTAACCATTGGCGGCTGTGCGAGAATTGTTCGGTAACCGTGTGATCTCAAGATTCGGTAACGTTCCCTGGCCCCCTAAATCGCCAGATTTGTCTGTTTGTGATTTTTTCTTGTGGGGCTATCTCAAGAGTAAAGTGTACACGACTCGACCAAGAACTCTGGATGAGTTAAAACAGAGAATTCAGGATGAAATTCACAGTATCCCAGCTGAGATGTTGCAGCGGTCAATGAGGAATCTCAACAGCAGATTTCAAGAATGCATTCGTACAGGAGGACGCCATCTACAGGAAGTAATATTTTTTTTAAAAATGAAAATTATATCATTGTTTCTTAAATGACATGTTTTAAGGTTTCAATTACTATGAATAAAATATTTTTCTTCCATCACTCTTGGTTTTACTGGATTGTTAAAAAGTTCCCGTTTTTTTGAGTCACCCTGTATTTATTTATTTATTTATTGCAAACATGCAAAGAAACAAAATAAAGCAAAATGAAGCAAATGAACCTCTTTAGCCCTATCGGCCCGCCTGATGGCCTAAAAAATTATATTAATATTCATCTACTATAAAAATATAATAAATCAGGACAATGGTTGTTTTTTTCTACTTTTGCTCAAAGTTTAGATCCTAATGTTAATAAAAGTACATCAAAAGTGTATTTCAGTGCAAACTTTAATGTTCAGACATGATTTTTAATCTTTGTGGGGTGAAATATACGCTATTAAAAATCTCTGACACAAATGTCGGTTATGTTTTTGCCAGGGTTTGTTTGTCTGTCTGTTTGTCTGTCTGTCCGTTAGTGTGCAACATAACTCAAAAAGTTATGGACAGATTTGGATGAAATTTTCAGGGTTTGTTGGAAATGGGATAAGGAAGAAATGATTAAATTTTGGTGGTGATCGGGGGTGGGGGGGCCCACGGGGGCGGGCCACTGATCAGCCTTGGCGGAGGTCTGCGCTCTCCGAGTGCTTCTAGTTTATGCATGTCATCGTCAATCCAGCCGAAAAAAAAACAGGCGAGGATAAAAAATTCTAATTTCTCTTTTAGTTTGTTACAGTTTACTCAGGCATAGTAATAGATACAATATTTTAGACAATGGGAATAGATTCTGTGAGGTCTCTAAATGTCCATAGACACCAAGAACATCCATTTGAACCTTATTATTGTGAAGTAATTCTTCATTTACTTTGGGTATGTCTGTTTAGGCGTTTTTCCCCTGAAAATATGGTCAGGGTTAAACAGGTTAAAACAAAAACAAAATAATTAAATGAACAGAATCTATCTTCAAATATGTGCAACTGACTTTTGCTTGGGTCAAAAAGGAGTAGGAAGAAGAATAAACTTACTTAATCCTTATTTAATTATAATACCAACCTTGTTTTCTTCAAAGTCTTGTTCATTTTAATGCCTGGTACAACTAAAGGTACTTTATTTCTGGTTTTTTTTTTTTTGTTTTTTTTTTCCTGTAGTTCAATGCATGTTTCATCCAGTATCCCCATAAGACTCAGGAAAGTCAAAGTTTTTGCTGTTTTACATAAATTAACTGTCTTGATTGGAAACAACATAATGCAGCAGTTTTTCCAGGTATATAATTTTGTTTTTTTAGTAGAATTTCTATGGTGGATTTTGAGTTTGCATTATAATAGGTTTTACATACACATGCTAGCTTTTGTTTCTGTAGTTTAATGCATGTTTCATTCATCCAGTATCCCTCCAAGACTCAGAAAACTCGACGTTTTTGCTGTTTTACATAAAATAATTATCTTGATGGGAAACAACATAAGGCAACAGTTTTTTCAGATGTATATATTTTGCTTTTTTTAATGGAATATCCTTTGTAGTGGACAGGGTTTTGTTTTGTTTTTTTGTTTTTTTCAAAACTAAGGGAGTACGGCTGCACCAGAAAATAAGCATCATTCATACGCTAAACTGAAGAAAACCCAGGAAATGATTTTATGAGTTGCACAAACTGACATCCTTTCACAATTTAATATGGTTTAAAACAAAACCATAGTCAAAGAAAAATGAGGATTTTCACTCATTTCATACAATGGCCATCCTGTAAAAAGCTCCTGTTAATTAAGTGTCAGGGGTGGTTCCGTCAGTAAAAGCCTTTGACAGAAGGTTCCTAAATGAGTCAGATCGCCAATATAATGAAAGAAAGAAGAAAGAAACCTCTGTGGCATGTGTGTTCGACATCAAAAAGCTCCATGGTACAGATAGAAAAGAAAACTTAATAAGCCTCGTGTAAGAACAGATTTATGGTTGTAAAGCAAAGACAGAAAGACATATATTAAGTTTTAGTATAACATCCGGTCTCCTTCTTTATTTAATTTCATTATTTTTATCCTTTTATCCGATTGAGTATGATAAATATACCTTCACGTTTCATAAAAAAAACAAACAAACAAACAAAAAAAACCTTTTTTTTTTCATGTGCTTTACATGCTGGTGACTACTGGCTGAGGTCTGCTTTGCATTGTTGAGTCTGCAACACAAGCAGGAGGTTTTAAATTTATTTATTTTACTTGTATGTAATTAAGGCAAATACAGCACCACATCTCCCCTGCAAAAAAATCTTAATTAACCCATAAAAACCCAAACAGTCACCGGTGCCTAAAACCATCTACTGATCTAAACTGTTTAATACCTGTCGATCTACTAACCCTACCAATACATGTAAATAATTGGTGTAAAATATAGTTTTTCGTCTTTTTATGGTCATCAGATATGACCCATTTGGATATTAAGAGGCTCTGTAGTTACCATGGAAACACTGTCATCTTCTACAACATTGATTCACCAGTAAAACCCATGGAGTTGGATCAATGACAGTGGATGGAAACATTTGGTTTATGAACAATCAGTGATAGATTTTGTTGAAAAAATTCACATTTTCTTAATTTTTCAACTTCAATCTGAGCTTTAATGAACATCTCCATGATCCGTGAATTAAATATGGGAAAATACCTGACTTTTGTTGAAAAAAAAATGCTGAATATAGAGGATAATATTACAGTAAATCAGTGGTTCCAAACCTTTTTTGGCTCGTGACCCCATTTTAACATAAGAATTTTCGGGCAACCCCAGACATTCCAAACAGATACTTTTTTTTGTTTTTGATCATGTAATAGTTTGCAATACTATGTTGCAAATACAATGTTAATTTTAGACGACATATAGTCTATATAATGTATATTATTATGGACAGAGTGAGAATTTGATTTTCCTTGGTCAGGATATGTACAGTCAGTCCAGCTTGGATTTCCAAGGCTGACAATTAATACTGAACAAACAAGAACTCAAACTATGAATTATGAAAGAGCTGCAGCATCTGAAACCGACCACAATGAACATTTGACAGATAAACAAAACCACAGTGCTTCAGTTTCAGCTTCACAGTTTGTTATGTCTTTTATTACCTCTGCCAAAGAGGTTATGTTTTTGCCGGCGTTGGGTTGTCTGTCTGTCCGTGTGCAAGATAACTCAAAAAGTTATGGATGGATTTGGATGAAAATTTCAGGAAATGTTGATACTGTCACAAGGAACAAATGATTACATTTTGGTGGTGATCGGTGATTGGCGGAAGTCTGATCTGCCTTGGCGGAGGTCTGCATTACTAGTTTATTATGTTTCTTTGTCTAAACTCACCATATATTTTTTATTATTAAGTTTTTATTTTCATCAATTACTACAAATTTCAGGCAACCTCATGTGGGATCCCGACCCCAGTGTTGCAAATACTGGAATAAATGGTGATAAATAACTTAAGAAAGGTTATCCCAGGATTATCTCTGGACCTGCTGCGGTGGTCCTGCCTCTCTCCTGCCTTCATCATCATCACTCACTTATCCTCAACTGCCTCCATGTGTCTCCCCCTACTCCCCCCTTCTCCCCCAGTCTCTACCTCTATCGCTCTCTCTTTTTCTCTTTCTTTACTCTCTCTCTTTAACCCCAACTGGTCAAAGCAGACGTCCATCTTCCAGGAGTCTGGGTCTGCTCGAGGTTTCTACTGTTAAAGAAAAGTTTTTCCTCGCTACTGTCACCAGTCACAAGTGTTTGCTCCTGGAGGATTCTGTTTCTGTAAATTGGCTTAGAGTCTGGTTTTGACCAACTCTATATATAAAATGTCATGAGATAACTTTTTTGTTGCAATCTGGCGCTATATAAATAAAATTTGATTGATTGAGTGATTTGATTGGTTTTCCCCTGTAAGTTGCTTTGGAAAAAAGCGTCTGCCAAATGCATAAACATAAACATAAAGGCTGAGAAAAATTCAATCGGGAACTGACACAAAAGTAGCACTGGGACTTTACGGGTTAAATTCAGTAACGTAAGATTGTTGATAAGTTCTTCACAATGGAATTTCTTATATTCTTTCATGCTAATGGATTTATCTACATTATCAGCTCAGCTCAATAAACTACCCAAATGGTCATCAAAACCTCCTGAGCAACATAAAATCAAAAACCTCCTTTTCTCCTTCTTTACTTAGTCACATTCACAGTGACAGAAAGACTTGCATTCATTGCATTTCTGGAATACTTGTTGGTGGCATATTGTAGGTGGACTGAACAAAGCCGAGGGAGTGGATACTGAGGCAGCGGGCCCCCAGATAGGAGGACAAAAGGCTCCGGTGGCACTCGGGCCTGAGTGAAAGAAGCCCAACAAAAGGCTGAGAAGAAGCTTTATGGGCCTCTGTAGGGAGAAGGAGGCATGGGGCTGGTTTGTGCCCACGCACCGGGGCCCCCCCAGTGTTTGGTGAGCTGCCGGACCACGACCATGTGTGGTCCATTATCGCATCCCTGCAAGCACCGAGCACCACGCCCCCCCTCCTCAATGGGAAGACGGATACCCCTTTACTCAGGGGTGTCAAACTCATTTTAGTTCAGCTAAATTTGATCAGCAGTGGGCCAAACCAGTGAAATTATAACATAATAATATATAAATAATGTCAACTTCTTTTTTTTTTTGTGTATTGTTCATTTCGGGGGAAGTATTCATATAAGCCTTCTTCATGGCTTCTAACCTCTCCTGCACAATTTTGTTACTTGTTTGAATGTTGTTGTTTTTTCCTGTTGCTGTTTTATTTTGTGCAAATAAATTAAATTTTAAAAAAAATTAAATTAAATTAAATTTCAAACTTTTCTCTGTTTTAGAGTGAAAAAAGTAAACTTACATTATGAAAAGGTTTACATCTACAAACTATCCTTTCAAAAGATGTGAATAACATGAACAAACTGAAAAAATAAGTGTAATTTTAACACTATTCTGCTTCAGTTTATCCTTTCCACATGGACATTATAACTGACAGATCACAGTGGCTCTACAAATACACAAAACATTTAATAACAGGTGGAATACTGTTAAAGTTGTACTTACTTCTCTTAAGACATTTCAGGTTATTCACTTTTTTTTTTTTTGCGAAATTACACTTTGTTTTAGTTTAAATATATGAAATATTTACATTTACAAAGAGAAAAATTTGGAGTTATCATTATTTCTATGTTATTATGATCGTATTTGACTGGTCCTGCCCACTTTAAATTGAATTGTTCTGAATGTGGAACCTGAAATAAAAAGGACTGTTAATATCTTAGTGTAATTTTTGCATTTGACAAATTCATCCCAGGGGCCAGATCTGACCATTTGGCGGGCCGGATTTGGCCCCCGGGCCGCATATTTGACATCTGTGCTGATTACTGATTACTCCAAAACCTGGTAAGAAAAGGCTTCAGGAACAAAGACACCCGCCCTGATGGGAGAGGGTCTTTGAGGAGGTCGCAGGAGCACGGTTGCATGGTTTACTTTGGAGACAATGGAGCTGACAGGTGCTGGAGGAAGACAGACAAGAGGAGCGAATGAGAGGGAGAGAAAGAAAGGAGACGGATGGGTTTGAGTGTGGAGGAGGATGACGAGCTGAAGGGGGGAAAAAACAGGGGGGAGCAAAAAGGGGCTTCCTGAGGAGAACCCAACAAGTGTTTATGTCATACATTCAGAGCTGGCGTGTTTATTGACGAAGCAAACAATGGAACCCTACCGAGTAAACAGCCACGTCCAATTGGTAAACACTTATAGGCAGAAATGTTGTCAGCGGAAAAAAAACTGCCTGTTGTTTGTGTTTATTCATTTATAATGACGCCTGACACACACACAACCACCCTCAGAGCCATTTAACAAACATGTCAATATTTCCAGTCTTATGCACTCGAGCAGAAGCACTTGTCATAACATAAGAATAAAGCTGTGACTCATCGTTCTGTTTATTCATTTGTCTTCATCTGATCTGACTGCAAAACGCCGCAGCCCTCGGCAGAGCAGGAAACAGATGGAGCGGTGTCCTTCATCAGATCAAAAAAAAAAAAAAAAAAAAAAAGCCAAGGGAGGCAGATCAGGCCCCTCAGCGTCTCGTCTGCAGCCTCTCCAAACATGCAAAACCTCCGCTCGCGTCAGCTGCTCTCCAAAAGCTCGTTTCCAGGTCAGCCGCCAAAGTGTCCAGGGAACGGAGCGCTGCGTCTGTTCTGCAGGAAACCTTTCCTTAAGAAATTAGGGTCAGCTGCTCTGCTCCGTTGACCTTTGAGTTTAGGATCAGAGAGCACGGGAGGTTGGAAGGAAGACGAGGAGGACACTTACGTCATCCTCTGCCCCCCCCACCCCCCCACCCGCCGGTCACTTACACAACAGGCTTTAGAGCTGAACATCCATCGAATGACAGCGAGTTTAGAGATCAGCGCTAGAGCCGCAGAATGTATCGTTTAAGCTTCATCACCGTAATGTACAGGGTGGGGAAGCAAAATTTACAATATTTTGAGGCAGGGATTGAAAGACAGTGTATGACCAATTAGTTTATTGAAAGTCACTAAAATGTATTTGCCACAAGAAAATTGACATAATAGAAAATGTTTTTATTCTATGTGTCCTCCTTCTTTCTCAATAACTGCCTTCACACGCTTCCTGAAACTTGCGCAAGTGTTCCTCAAATATTCGGGTGACAACTTCTCCCATTCTTCTTTAATAGTATCTTCCAGATTTTCTCGTAATAGTTTTGCTCATAGTCATTCTCTTCTTTCCATTATAAACAGTCTTTATGGACACTCCAACTATTTTTGAAATCTCCTTTGGTGTGACGAGTGCATTCAGCAAATCACACACTCTTTGACGTTTGCTTTCCTGATTACTCATATGGGCAAAAGTTTCTGAAAAGGTATGGATAATAGTGTTAGGTATGATTATGACATCAATTGACGTAGTGCCTGCTGAGAAAAAACAACTAAATGTTCATTGTAAATTTTGCTTCCCCACCCTGTACGCCACAAACAAAAAGTAATAAATGTATAAATGAATGCATAATTCACAGGAAATTATGTTTTACTGACAGTAGGGCTGTGCAATTAATCGAAATTCAATTACGATTTCGATTATTACACTCAACGATTACAAAAATTATATAATCGAGAAAAAAACGATTATTAATTTTGACTTTTAACCCTTTCATGCATGAATTATGAGAACCATAATCAAGATTTTTTTTTTCCGGACTGTTTTTATTCCTCTTTAGGCATGAAAAAAAAGTGATTGAATTTTTTATGAACTTATTTTTCATTGAGTTCCAAAAATGTCCACTCAGCTGGATATCATGCATTTAATTTTAGAAGCAAAGAAACATGAATTTATTGATATACTGTGTGAGAACTATGAAATAAAAACATTTTTAATGCTGCTAATCTGATGTTTTCTCACATTTTATCATACTCTGACACTAGTTATTACTCACGACATGGAGATGATAAGCAAAAAACCCCAAAAACTTCAAAAAAAAAAAAAAAGAAAGAAAGGAAAAAAAACAACTGTTAATTCCAGTCTAATCACAATTACCAATTTCTGTTTTTTTACACTCAAACATGTTAGTGCAGATCACGTTTATCTAGAACAGCAAAGTTACAGTAATGGTATGAATTGCAGTGTATGGGATGATGCATAGGCGTCCACTGTGTTCGCTGATATGGAACTAAAACAACAAAATCCATGAAAATACGAGAAAAAAGCTGTAGAAGAACTGTCCACTGTAGTGACCACTATGCATGAAAGGGTTAATTCACGCGCACGCAAGCTACCATGAGCTGCTCCGCCCCACCCCCCTCTAAGCTACAGTTGCCAGCTAGCCGGCAGGTCCACCCCACCAGGACAGTTATACCTAGTGGTCTTGAAAAATGGCAGGAGAATCACAGCAGAAGCACTTGGTAAACAACAAAAAAGGCAAGTCCAATTCAATTGTATGGAATCACTTGGGGTTTGATGAAGAAGACAAAGAGCAAAAACACATCACGTGCAAAAAGTGTTTCGTAGTTGCGTCCGCACCGACCGCTAACACAACCTAACAAAACCTTTTTAACCATCTAAAGTTGAACCACCGCCACCTTTATGATAATCTTATGAAAAACCAAAACGCACAAAAAAACCAACTCCGTCTACAACTTCGTCCGCAATGCAACCTTCAATCTCCGAATCTCTTTACGCTGCAACTCCCCACTCACCAACATCGAAGAGACACCAAAAGATAACAGACTCCATTGCCCATTACCTGGTTAAAGGTATGTGCTCCATTAACACCACTGACAACTGGGGCTTCAGACAAATGGTGAATACACTGGACAAACACTAGGTTTTGCCTTCAAGACATCATTTTACACAAGCTCCTACTACAGTCTACTCTCGTTATACCGCCAACTTCTGTTCATGGCCAAATTGGCGGTATAGCGAAAATGGCGTTACAACGGGTTGCGTCCATAATGTGCATGTCTTTACTATATGATGTGTATGCTGCCTCCGTTAACCCGTTCTAATTGCGTTTCTGAATAAATCTTGATTCTGTTATGTTGTAAGGGATCATTTAAAGTGGGGAAACATTTTAAGCATTATTATACCGTGTCGGGAAATGACACCCCATCATCTTGAGGCTTTGGCTTAATCCCACGTCCTCTTCCCGACATCCTGACCTACTGAGTGTTCTGCGATAAATGAACGTTGGCCGTTCCGTAGACCTACTCGGAGCTTGTCGCGATCAGCGTCTGGCGCGTTTGTTTCAGTGCATTGTTAAAATTTATGTGTACTCGATGGCAATCACGCTGGCGGTATAACGGTCGGGAAATCAATGGTATAAGTGTTGTTTGTGCATGGAACTGGGCTGGCGGATGGTGATAGGCGGAAATGGCAGTATAACGGCGGGCGGTTTAACGAGAGTAGACTGTACATTGAACATAGGGCTGCTCAATTATAGAAAGAAAAAAAAAGTCACATTTATTTTAGCAATAATTTAAATCATCATTATTAAAAACAATTATTTGTTAACCTTAAAGTTTTTTGTTTTTTTTCTTGCAAAACAATGTAAAATATACTCTTTAAACATAAATAAAGCTTTTAAACACTAAAACAAAGTATGTTCACTTTTGTACGGAACAAAAAAAATCTTTGAATGCAAAAAAGTGTACTGTAAATTCAAGTATGTTCCCTTTTGTAAACAAATAGTGCACTGGAATTAAACTGCTATAGACTGGAGAATTCTGTTGGGTTTCTGTAAATTGGCATAGATACATCACAGTACAGGCACACTGGAATTCTTGTGCATTTCCTTGAGTCATGGGATCCAAAGAAAAAAAAAGACATGAACAAAAACAGAAACAAAACATAAACACAGCTAAAACATATGAAAAACAGTTATTGCACAGACAAACACAAATACACACTTGTAAAGTAGAGTAGTGTATAAAAAAAAAAAGATAATAATAATAATAAAAGTACTGGATGGTAAAAACAAGTTATTGCACATTTGAATTAAAGTACTGGGAGGTAGAACAGGTTATTGCACAAAAATCTCTTTTTATCAAAACCAAAGGTGGTGTAGTGAAATATTACATGGACAGTGTACATTTTTGATGCTAAAAAAACTTTTTGAGTCTAAAAATGACATAAAAAGAAGAAAATATCAATGGCCAAAATACAAAACCTCCTATCTGAAAAAAATCACGTTTTTCAGGAGGCAAAAAAAAAAAAAAAACGTGGATCTTGGAGGATTCTGTTGGGTTTCTGTAAATTGGCTTAGAGTCTGGTTTTGACCAACTCCATATGTAAAGTGTCATGAGATAACTTTTGTTATGATTTGGCGTTATATAAATAAAATCTGATTGATGGTTTAGTTGTATTATAGTATGGTCTTTGTTGTTGTCAGGTGACCTTCATGTCATAAGAAAGGGCGGGATTATTTTGCAGATAGACTGAAAATGTGGAGTCATTCTTTTTCTCACCCTTTAATGTGAAAACTCAAAATCTAAAAATTTGCAAATAGGAGGTTTTGTGTTTTTGGCCATCGAAATTGCAGCTGTGTAGGGGAAAAAGAAACTAACTGAACCTGACTTGAATGTATACATTGTACAGGGTGGGGAAGCAAAATTTACAATGAACATTTAGTTGTTTTTTTCTCAGCAGGCACTACGTCAATTGTTTTGAAACCAAACATATATTGATGTCATAATCATACCTAACACTATTATCCATACCTTTTCAGAAACTTTTGCCCATATGAGTAATCAGGAAAGCAAACGTCAAAGAGTGTGTGATTTGCTGAATGCACTCATCACACCAAAGGAGATTTCCAAAATAGTTGGAGTGTCCATAAAGACTGTTTATAATGGAAAGAAGAGAATGACTATGAGCAAAACTATTACGAGAAAGTCTGGAAGATACTATTAAAGAAGAATGGGAGAAGTTGTCACTCCAATATTTGAGGAACACTTGCGCAAGTTTCAGGAAGCGTGTGAAGGCAGTTATTGAGAAAGAAGGAGGACACATAGAATAAAAACATTTTCTATTATGTCAATTTTCTTGTGGCAAATAAATTCTCATGACTTTCAATAAACTAACTGGTCATACACTGTCTTTCAATCCCTGCCTCAAAATATTGTAAATTTTGCTTCCCCACCCTGTATTGTACTAAATAAAGAGAAAATCGAATAAAAACTAAGTTAAAAAAAAAAAAAAAACACATGAAAATCTGAAAAGTGCATGAATATATGAATATCGCACAAACAAGTTTCGCTAGAATCATTCCAGTACCGACCTTGTGCCTGTTGCCCCAACGAGAGGAAACACAACTAATATGTTTGACCGTTTATGTCGGCAACACACAGCTATTATAACCTCCTGAGGATTTTTTCAATAAATATCACTGGGTTAAAAAACAATTGCAATGCTAGTTTTTTCCAATATCGTGCAGCCCTAATCCGCAGCCTGGTGATTCCACTCATCAGACGCTCCGGTCCCTGTCCTGTCCTGTCCTGTCCTGTCCGTCCAGCTGGTCTTATCCTACAACTGTCACTACATATCAATCAGCGGCGAGCGTGTGGAGATGCATGATTCAAACAGCACTCAGCAGCTTGTTCCAGTCTGTGATGGATGTCTGGGAGCCGTCTGGAAATGCTCGGGACTCCAAACAGCACTCCTGTTTCCATGCAACAGGTTTTGTTTGAAATTAGCCTAGATAAGGTTAAATAAACACGGAACGTGGTGAGTACCTTTAGCTGTTGGTCGGGGGCACGATGGTTGTTAATGTTATACAGCTGCAAATCCTACGTGTATTTTAAATCCTAGCTACTCTCATGGTAGCATTTAAGTGATAAAATGTACAAGTCGGTGTAACCTCGCATTCACACCGCGAGTAACAAGATCAACAAGTCACCAGAGGGCCATTCATCTCGAAACGGAGCCGAGGTAGAAGGGAAAGCCAGGGGTTGTTTGTGCAAAAAGCATGTGGAAAAGATGTCTGCCTATTCACGAACGCCGGCTTTTAACAGCGAGATTTGTGTGTCAGTAAGACGGTGATAATCCTTGTTTTAAACACGAATACTTTTACTTGACTAGCGCAAAATGGAAAAATGATATTGTATATCAGTCGCACAGTCGGCAGGAATATTTAGCCTTTCCAAAATCCAAGCCGTTTCAAACTCCTACGTTTCTTTTACGTTCAAAAGCACTTTATCTGGATTAAGATACAAACATTACACAGTCCGATATGAATATTTTTTACTGTGTCTTTGTCAGGGTGTTTGCTTTTTATCCAAATAAAAATTCCAGACTTTTTCAAAACTACTATTTTTTCCCCCAGACCTTGACTTTATGTACTTTATACTTGTGTTCCTCCTTTTTTGGTTGAGATTACACCTGTTGTGTGTAGTGGAAAAGTTTATCTTAACCCTTAAATAATAGTAATAATAATAATAAAAACAATAATAATAATAATAATAATAATAATAATATCTTAACCCAGGGGTGTCAAACGCATTTTAGTTCAGGTGCAATATCCTCTCACTATAATCTGCAGTGGGCCGGACGAGTGAAATAATAACATAATAATATATAAATAATGCCAACTCCAAACATTTCAATGTGTTTTATAGTGAAAAACGTAAAATTACATGATGGAAACATTTACATGTATAAACTGTCCTTTTAAAAATGTGAATAACATGAACAACCATGAAAAAACTGAAATTTATCAAGAAAAATAAGTGCCATATTAACTATATTTTGCCTCTGCTTATCATTTGTAAATATGCATTACAACCTACAGATCATGATGGATCCGCAAATACACAAAATATTTTAGCAACTGGCAGAATATTAGCAAAATTGCACTTAATTCTCTTAGGACATTTCTAGTTTTTCGTATTTTTTTGTGAAAGGCTAGTTTGTAAATTTACACATTTTCATGTAATTTCACTTTTTTTTACACTAAAACAGAGGAAAAATTTGGAATTGTCATTATTTGTAGGTTTTTATGGTAGGATTTTACTGATCTGACCCACTTGAGACTAAAGTAGAGCTTTTTATGGCCCCTAATGTAAAACGTTTGACTGTTAATATCTTCAGTGTAATTTTTGCATTTCACAAATTCATCCTATGGGCCAGATTGGACCCTTTGGCGGGACGGATTTGGCCCCTGGGCCGTATGTTTGACACCTGTGTCTTAACCCATAAAGACCCAAACTTCTACCGACGACTAAAACAGTCAGCTGAACTAAAATGTTCCATATCGGTTCTTTTTGTTGGGTTTTTTTTTTTTTTGTTTCCTTTGTTTTTTGTTTTTGGGGGTCTCTTTTGTTTATTTTTGTCTTTTTCTTTTTGGTTACTGTTACAATTCTACATAAAACACCCCAAAAAAGTTCCATGCCTGTTGATCCACTAATCCTATCAATACATGTAAATAATTGGTGTAAAATACAATTTGTCGTCTTTTCGTGGTCATCAGATATGAGCCATTTGGATGATCAGAGGCTTCGTAGTTACCGTGGAAACACTGTCATCTTCTACAACATTAATACACCAGTAAAACCCATGGAGTTCGATAAATAACAGTGGATGAGGATGCTTATTTTTACATTCAGTTATTGATATATTTGCTGAAAAAGTCACTTTTCTTCAGTTTTCTCTGTTTTGATATAATAACCTTTGAATATACTCTGAGTTTGTATTAACATCTAAATGAAATATAGTCAATTAAGTACAGAAAAATACATAATTTACATTGAAAAATGCAAAATACAGACGATAATATTATAATAAATGGTGATAAATCACTTAAGAAAGGTTGACCAGAGAGAAAAATACATTTGGGGAGTGCCAAAAAAGTACCACTGGGTCTTTATGGGTTAATAAATGTATAAATGAATGTATAATTCACAGGAAATTATGTTTTACTGACAGAAACATCATCAAAACACGTGAAAATCACAAAAGTGTATGGATATCACAAACAAGTTTCACTAGAATCATTCCAGTAGCGACCAGTTAGTGAAATCATCTCAGGTTTTTTATGTTTTCCTCATGTATTTCTTATCTTACAGGATCATGTACCGTTGAGCATACTCTAAAATTCAACTACGAGAGAAACTTTTCCATCTTTTCCAACTTTTTCCATACTTTATTAAGACTTTCACACAAAATTCCAGACTTTTCAAGGTCTAGACAACAGCGTTTCATAATTCCAGACATTTTAAGACCTGCACAAGCATCCTGATTGTGGATTTTTTGTGTTAAATCAAGATCCCTATCCTGCTCTTATTTCCTGTCAGTACTTAAATGTAACACAAAAATTATTACATAATAAAATACAAACATACTTTAACCTTAAAACTGTTAAGTACTAGCACAGGAATGTAATTTCTGAGAGACATTGCTAAAAAAAAGTCCCATTCGTACAGTGTTTTTCAACCTTGGGGTCGCCTGAAATTCAAATGGGGTCACCTGAAATTTCTAGTAATTGATAAAAAAAAAAAAAAAAAAAGAAAACAACAACTCACTAATAAAAAATATATGGTGAGTTGAGAGAAACAATCACAATCCATAAAAGACATGACAAACTGAAGCTGAAACTGAAGCACTGTGGTTCTGTTTATCTGTCAAATGTTCACTGTGGTCAGTTTCAGATGCTGCAGCTCTTTCATAATTCAGAGTTTGAGTTTTTGTTTGTTCAGTATTAATTGTCAGCCTTGTAAATCCAAGCTGGACTGACTGTACATCCTGACCAAGGAAAATAAAATTCTCACTTTGTGCAGTAATCTACACCTGGATTTTCTGCCTCCGTCCATAATAATATATATTATATAGACTAAATGTCATCTAAAATTAACATTTATTTGCAACATAGTATAGCAAACTATTACATGATCAAAAACAGATTAATTTTAGCCAAAAAAATGTCTCTATTTTCAGTGTCTGGGGTCGCCAGAAATTTGTGATGTTAAAATGGGGTCACAACCCAAAAAAGGTTGGGAACCAGTGTATTAGTAGTTAAAATATTGAAAAATTTCTAGAGTTAAAGCAACTTTTTTGTTCAGAAACTATACGTATTCATGGTTTGCATGAATGTTTGTACATTAATAAATGTTTAACCCTTTCATGCATGAATTACGAGAACCTTAGTTGAGTTTTTTTCCTGAGTGTTTTTATTCCTCTTTAGGCATGAAAAAAAAACAATACGACTGAAATTTTTTTATGAACCTATTTTTCATGGAGATACAAAAATGTCCACTCAGCTAGACACCAATTTTTGAAGCAAAAAATCATGTATTTAAAACCTATCATCAGGAAGTGACAAACTGCGTGAAAACTATGAAATAAAAACATTTTTCATGCAGCTAATCTGATGTTTTCTCACATTTTAACGTACTCTAATACTAGTTATTACTAACTTCATGCAGACAATATGCAAAAAAAAAAAAAAAACCTTTTTGATTAAGAAAACTGTGGATTATAGTCTAATAACAATGAGCAATTGATTGAACACATGTTACTGCAGATCAGGTTTATCAACCTGATCAGATGCCAGAGGTTTATCAACCTGATCTGCAAAGTTACAGTAATGGAATGAATTACAATGTATTATGGAATGATGCATAAATGTCCACTGTGTCGGCTGATATGGAACTAAAACAACAAAACCCATGAATATACAAAAGAAGAGCTGTAGAATAACTGTCCACTGTAGTGACCACTGTGCATGAAAGGGTTAATATGGAAAAAAACACTCGATATTCTAACAGATTTGAGCTCATGAGCACATTCTTCCTCTAAAACCACCCAATTTGTCGTATTTTTTATTTGCACAGACACATCCATTCTGACCCCATCTGGTTTAAATCCTTCACATGCTGATGAGCCCCATCATTAGAACATCTGGAGAGGAAGTATTACTTTGATCGTTACTAGTTTTGTCCTTTAAATCCACGTGGTCAACTAGTTAAAACGCCCCTGTTGTGTGGGAGGATTTTTTTTTTAAAAAAAGAGAGAGAGAGAGAGAAACAAGATTTGGTTAACAAACGAGGGGCAGTAAACACGCATTGTGAAACATCTCTATGGGCGTGACCACCCAGATCCGGCATCTGGGATCAGAGCTGGAAGCCATTCAAAGACAATCCGGCGCAGCGCTACACAAAAACCAACCACATGTTCTTCCTGTGGTGCAAAAATCAAAGCTCTTCCCTGTAAGATAAATATCGCCCAACAAGAATATCACACAATCTTTTTATCATCAAGCCAAACTGTGCAATGTGGAGGGGAAATAATCATTTTACGGTATGTGCAAACAAGATTCCCAAGTGTCTGAAGATGTCGGAGGAGGAACGAGAATAAATAGATGCCGTATCTGTTTCCTGCGAACCTTTAACTGTAAAAAAAAACCCAAAGCTTATTTGCCTGCGAAATGTTTGCATGAGCCTGGAATACGGCGTATCACACCATCAAGACAAGAACATTCAAACAAGCCAAACCGAGCCAGCGATGTTGAAACGCTCGACTCTATCTGTCCCGGGCCAAAGACGAGGTGATTAGTTCAGTCTTATTCGTTTTCCTTCGCTCGCCATCACTTCACTCCCACTTCTCTGACAGATAGAAGCTCGACATTTCGATATAAACTGAAAGAAGAGATCAAAGATGCTCAGAGACGTGCTAGCCAGAAATACCATCCAGAGGTGAAAGTTGTTCTCCAAGTATTTGTCCAAAGTAACAAACTGTCATTCCTGGTATGTGCTACTGAATATAATTGGCCAGGATTCCCTTTGCAAAGGTGCATTTTTCATCTTGCAACACCTCGAAGCTATATTTCAGGTTCAACCCTCAGGCATATGCAGAATAATAATAAATCAAGACAAAAATCAACCAGCGTGCTGCTTTTGGATGTTTTCTACACACTGGGGAGTAATTTGTTATTGCAGGTGGCCTCTTACAAGCCCAGTGTTCCTTCTCAAGTATCCCAAATAAAGAAAACAAAGGCTCTGGGACTTTTTTTTTTCTTCTGTTTCAGCTCTACACAGAGAACACAAAACAGTGGAGGTGCTACCCAGACGATGCAAGAAATAAAAATAAGTAGAAAAGCACCGGAGAGCGCAGACTTCCGCCAATCACCGATCACCACCAAAATTTAATCATTTGCTCCTTGGGCCAGTATAAATGTTTCCTGAAAATGTCATAACCCACCGCCCCGCATCACCACCAAAATGTAATTATTTGTTCCTTGTTCAAGTATCAGCCTTTCCTGAAAATTTTATCAACACCCCCCCAAACACCACCAAAATTTAATCATTTGTTCCTTGTGCCAGTGTCGACATTTCCTGAAAATTTCATCAAAATCCTTCCTTAACTTTTGGAGTTAGCCTGCTAACAGACTAACAAACAAACAACCCCCCCATCACCACCAAAACTGAATCATTTGTTCCTTGTGCCAGTATGCCAGTATAAATATTTCCTGAAAATTTCATCAACGCCCCCCCGCCCCCCATCACCACCAAAATTTAATCATTTGTTCCTTGTGCTAGTATCAACATTTTCCTGAAAATTTTATCAAAATCTTACCATAACTTTTTGAGTTAACGTATGAAAACAGACTGACAAACAAACACCCCCCCCCCCCCCCCCAGTTAACCACCAAAATTTAGTATTAACATTTCCTGAAAATTTCATCAACGCTCCCCACCCCCAACTAAACTGAATCATTTGTTCCTTGTGCCAGTGTCAACATTTCCTGAAAATTTCATCAAAATCCGTCCGAAACTTTTTGAGTTATCTTGCTAACAGACAGACGAACAAACAATCCCCCCCGTCTGATCACCACCAAAATTCAGTCATTTGTTCCTTGTGCCAGTGTCAACATTTCCTGAAAATTTCATCAAAATCCTTCCATAACTTTTTGAGTTAGCGTGCTAACAGACAAACAAACAATTCCCCCCCGTCTGATCACCACCAAAATTTAATCATTTGTTCCTTGTGCTAGTATCAACATTTTCCTGAAAATTTTATCAAAATCTTACCATAACTTTTTGAGTTAACGTACGAAAACAGACTGACAAACAAACACCCCCCCCCCCCCAGTTAACCACCAAAATTTAGTATTAACATTTCCTGAAAATTTCATCAACGCTCCCCACCCCCAACTAAACTGAATCATTTGTTCCTTGTGCCAGTGTCAACATTTCCTGAAAATTTCATCAAAATCCGTCCGAAACTTTTTGAGTTATCTTGCTAACAGACAGACGAACAAACAATCCCCCCCCCCGTCTGATCACCACCAAAATTCAGTCATTTGTTCCTTGTGCCAGTGTCAACATTTCCTGAAAATTTCATCAAAATCCTTCCATAACTTTTTGAGTTAGCGTGCTAACAGACAAACAAACAATTCCCCCCCGTCTGATCACCACCAAAATTTAATCATTTCTTCCTTGTGCCAGTATAAATACAATAATTGTAATAATCATTTCCTGAGCATTTCATCAAAATCCTTCCGTAAATTTTTGAGTTATCTTGCTAACAGACAGACTAACAAATAATCCATCCACCCCACCCCCCGATCACCACCAAAATTTAATCATTTGTTCCTTGTGCCAGTATCAACATTTTCCTGAAAATTTCATCAAAACCCATCCATAACTTTTTGCATTATCTTGCTAACAGACAGACAAACAAACAATCCCCCCCCCTCATCACCACCTAAATTCAGTCATTTTTTCCTGGTGCCAGTATCAACATTTTCCTGAAAATTTCATCAAAATCCTTCAGAAACTTTTTGAGTTATCTTGCTAACAGACAAACAAACACCCCCCCCTCCGATCACCACCAAAATTGAATCATTTGTTCCTTGTGCCAGTATAAATATAATAATTATAATAATAATTTCCTCAAAATCCTTCCATAACTTTTTCAGTTATCTTGCTAACAGACAGACGAACAACCCCCCCCCCAGATCACCACCGAAATTCAGTCATTTTTTCCTGGTGCCAGTATCAACATTTTCCAGAAAATTTCATCAAAACCCATCCATAACTTTTTGCATTATCTTGCTAACAGACAAACAAACAAACAATCACCATCACCACCTAAATTCAGTCATTTTTTCCTGGTGCCAGTATCAACATTTTCCTGAAAATTTCATCAAAATCCTTCCACAACTTTTACAGTTATCTTGCTAACAGACAAATAAACCCTCCCCTGAAAATTCCTCAACATTTGAATAAATCCCCCCTCCCTACTGACACATTTAAAGAAATCTTCATCAATGCGTACTGTCCCTGATAAATAAACAAATAAATAAACTAGAAAAGCACTCTCAGACTTCCGCCAAGACAGATCAGCCCCCCCACCACCCCATCCCGATCACCACCAAAATGTCATCATTTCTTCCTTGTGCCAGTATCAACATTTCCTGAAATTTTCATCCAAATCCACCCATAACTTTTTGACTTATCTTGCTAACAGACAAACAAACAAACAGACCAACCCAGGTGAAAACACAACGTCCTTGGCGGAGGTAAAAAAAAAAGAATATTTGAAAGCGTCTGTGCTGTCTAAGATTACACCGATGCCAGGGTTTTGTGGCAAACACTTTGCATAAGTAAATTCACAGAAGTAGATTAGTCTTTTTTCTCCCATAATCCCTTTGTTGCCTGGAGGAAAGGATTTGTGGGTCAAGCCTGAGGGGGGGGGGGGGGGGGGGTGGGCGGGTTCATTCGGTGTCCACCTACAGCGGTACGGGCGAGACGAGCATAAAGAAGCCTCCGTGTCTTGTTCAGCGCCCCCTCCCCTCCCCCCACCACAGACGCCGACACATACACATGCATACATCCTGCCTCAGACAGACCAGGAACAAACCATAATGGCACAATGACCTACAAACCACAAGCCCATGGGAATTATTCACAAGCTTTCAAATCAGATTCCATTAAAAGTCAGCAGCGGCAACGATGCAGGCGAGAGAGGAGGGCACCCCACCCCACCCCACCCCGAGCCCGTGCATTCTAACACACCATCACTTAATGAGCCCGCTCCAAAACAAAAGACTGGAAGACATGTTTAACACTCCTGCTTTGTTTTCTATAAACTGTATATTGGTCCACCAGCGGGCATGAATAAAATTAGGACATCAGCTTAAAAACAAAAACGTACAAGGAAAAAAATTGGAAGAAACGCCAGAGACAATATTAGTCAACGTTTAGACCCATTTCCCAGTGTTTCATTTCCGGCGCATATAGAGTAAAATCATCTTTCTGCCAAGCTGAGATATTATCATGATTAAGAGTTGAGTAATTAACCTAAACTAAACCTCATTAATACTTAGCGTAATGACGTATAATTAGAGATAAGGACGTTAGCGGCGAAAAAAGGTTCTAAATAATAGACTGTGAAGATTAATTAAGATGAGTTATTTATCGTGACAGAGAACTGCAAGTCAGATTTTTTTTTAGCATTTCTAGCTGTTGTAAAAGTAAAAAATGTTTTGAAAATCCTGATGGGAGGTTTACGGGCGGGTCAAGGGCTGAAAAATGTCAAGTTTTAAAAATTGTTTTACTGCGATATTGAGTTGGACTCGTTTTTGTCGGAAGTTTCAGGAGTAGAGACGCTGCAAGGCAGGGATGTACATGGGTTAGAAATAGGAGAAGGCACCGAAGTCCAATATTAGCTGAAGGGTCAGTCAGTGCTGACATTAGCGCTAACAAGTGCCCTTTACCCCCTCCCCCACCCCACCCCCCAAAAAAACAAAACAAAACAAAAACAATAATCACTTAATTTTAATAAAACACTTTAAACTAGGGCTGTCAGAATTAACTGGATGGATGGATGGATGGATGGATGGATGGATGGATGGATGGATGGATGGATGGATGGATGGATGGATGGATGGATGGATGGATGGATGGATGGATGGATGGATGGATGGATGGATAGATAGATAGATAGATAGATAGATAGATAGATAGATAGATAGATAGATAGATAGATAGATAGATAGATAGATAGATAGATAGATAGATAGATAGACAGAAAAAAAAGAAATAAAATAATAGGCACAATGTACTTTCTGCTACAGAAACATTCAAATATTAACATGTAAACATCAAAAATACCAATGTGCATTAAAGATATGTATTTATGTGTATTTTGCACATCTTTTGTCTACTTTAGTATGTTTTTAGTGTATTTTTGCATATTTTTTTGTATACTTTAGTATATTTTTAGTGTATTTTTGCATATTTTTTTGTATACTTTAGTATATTTTTAGTGTATTTTTGGATATTTTTTGTATACTTTAATGCATTTTTGCTTATTTTTAGTATACTTTGGTATGTTTTTAGTGTATTTTTGCATATTTTTTGTATACTTTAGCGTATTTTTGCTTATTTTTACTTTACCTTGGCATGTTTTTAGTGTATTTTGCATATTTTTTGTATACTTTAGTGTATTTTTGCTTATTTTAGTATACTTTGGTTGTTTGTATACTTTAGTATATTTTTAGTGTATTTTTGCATATTTTTTGTATACTTTAATGCATTTTTGCTTATTTTTAGTATACTTTGGTATATTTTTAATGTATTTTTGCTTATTTTTAGTATATTTTAGTGTATTTTTGCTTATTTTTAGTATACTTTAGTGTATTTTTGCTTATTTTTAGTATACTTTAGTATGTTTTTAGTGTATTTTTGCATATTTTTTGTATACTTTAGTGTATTTTTGCTTATTTTAGTATACTTTGGTATGTTTTTAGTGTATTTTTGCATATTTTTTGTATACTTTAGTGTATTTTTCCATATTCATCATATACTTTTGCATGTTTTCAGTGTATTTTTCCATATTTTTTGTATATTTTAGTGTATTTTTGCATATTTCTAGTGTAGTTTGGTATATTTTTTAGTGTATTTTTGCATATTTTTGTATACTTTAGTGTATTTTTAGTGTAATGGTGTGAGAAACGTTTGTATTTGTCATTATTTCTAGTTTATTCTGTTCTTATTTGACTGATTCTGATCCACTTTAGCTCATACTGGTCTAAATGTGGAACCTGAACGAACATGAGTGTAAAACAGTGACTGCCACGCCAAACATACAAATGTGCATTAAAAATGGCACCTTATCGCCATTGTTGGATCATTTTCTATATCAAGTTTGTGTTCAAAGTGCGGTAATCAAACACGGTTATCATGATAATTAGAATTTAAACGGTAATACTAACCTTCGGGAATTTTATCGCGGTTTATCATTATACCGGTAATCGTTACATCCCTACCTATAAATAATGAAAACTACAAATTTTTCTCTTTGTTGTAGTGTAAAAAAAAAAAGTAAAATTACACAAAAATGTTTACATTTAAAGACTAGCCTTTTACAAAAAATATGAACAATCTGAAATTTCTTAAGAAGTACGTGGAATTGTACCAATATTCTGCCTGTTATTAATGTTTTGTGTATCTGTAGATCCACTGTGATCTGTAAGATGTGATGCACATGTGTAAATGATAAACTAAGGTCTAATACTGTTCAAATTGCAAATATTTTTCTTAAGAATTTTCAAGGTTCATATTGGTTCATGTTATGTTCAAGTATGGTTCGTAGATGTCAACGTTTTCAATACGGAATTTGGCTTTTTTCACTCAAAAACAGAGAAAAATACTTTGGAGTTGACATTATTTATCAGTTCTTATCCTATTATTTATATTATTTTACTGGTCCGGCCCACTTTAGATCATATTAGGCTGGATGTGGAACTAAACTAAAATGAGTTTGACACCCCTGATCTAAAATATTATAGAGTAGTGTAATCAATTATTGTGCACAATGTGGTGTATGATTACAGTAAAACATGAAGAGTTGTAAAGCAGGCTTCTGAAAAATGTGTTAATACTAAGAAACATTTTTTCACCAAATGTGTAATAAACCCACTTTGTGTACAATCACATAAAGTGGAACTGGAATCAATTAACACTTTTACAGCTCTTTTCTTTCCAGCTGTGTAAATGGTGCCCCTGTTTTATAAGGTCTACGTAGTGGGATCATGAAACAAAGCGGCTGCTTCACAGTAGAGTCCAGGAATTGTATGAAATGTCAACAAACTCAAATCAGTCAATAAAGTCCAACTACCTTTAAGCTTTTCTGGACTGGTTTGGGTTGATCTACAGTGCAGACCTCAGAGGAGCTAACGTTGCCAATCACTGGTCCAAGCAATATTATGTTTATGATTCAGTTTCCTCACTGGATGGAGAGAAAAGAGTCGCAATAGTCGTAGAAAGACAAAAAAAAAAAAAGCAACTCATATACAAGCTGCCTAATTTCTCTTTTCCATTTTTTTTTTTTTTCTCTGATGGACCACCTGTTAGACATGATGCTCATTAGGCTGGAGACGAGGAGGCCACCGAGGGGCTGTTCTATCAAACAGTCAGACTCATCCTGGCGGAATCCAGCTGTAAAACGCACTCTCACTGGGAAATCACTCAGAATAGCTCATAAAAAGGCACACACACAAGACTTTAAACACACCAAAGCCTCACACACACACACACACATATACACACATACACAGCCCCCGATGAGCTCAAACAAACATGACAAATTAAAGGGAAAAAAAAAAAAACCTGATGGGAGTTCTCCTGCAGGATGACAGTGTCCTCATTTGCTGGTTATGAAGACTCATTGAATTATTTGATGTGTATTAAAGTGATGGAAATCGTATGCTACGACCTACAAAGTCACCACAGTTCAACCGTTTTGCAGCATCTACGGGGAATTTGTTTAAAAGTATTCTCCGCCGCCATCCTAAAAAGCACTAAATAAGGGGAATACATTGTGACGTGTTGAAAATGTCATGTGATTGAATCACAGGGCCATGTGACCGTGGACCCCAAAGGGTTAAATTATTGCACAGGTGCAGCCTAATGCATTTGTCTTACAATTATTATAATTTATACATGTCACAGTTTTGAAGGAAATAACTACAATTAGTTATTGGCCTTTTATTATAGAGGGATAATCACTCAGATAAGATAATTTATTTAATAAAAACAGTGTATTTTCTGCTGTTTCTGCCTGTTTCTACCACTTTCTGTTGTCACCCCTGAAGGTTTGTTTGTTTGTTAACACTTTAGCAGCAAAACTATTGGTTGAATTCATACGAAATTGGGTTTATAGATTGCCAGTGACCCAGAATAGATCTGATTATATTTAGGGAAAAATAGGTAAAAGTTCAAATTTTTTTTAATTTTTTTTTTTTCCCCATTTACTTATAATGAGTGAAAATTCACATGTCTGTAGCAGCAAAACTATTGGTTGAATTCATACCAAATTGGGTTTATAGATTGCCAGTGACCCACAATAGATGTGATTACATTTTGGGAAAAGTAGCTTAAAGTTCAAATTTTGTATGAATTTTTGCACTCCTTTTTCTTCTCCCGGCATGACAAATTAAAGGAAAAAAACCTGATGGGAGTTCTCCTGCAGGATGACAGTGTCCTCATTTGCTGGTTATGAAGACTCATTGAATTATTTGATGTGAATTAAAGTGATGGAAATCGTATGCTACGACCTACAAAGTCACCACAGTTCAACCGTTTTGCAGCATCTACGGGGAATTTGTTTAAAAGTATTCTCCGCCGCCATCCTAAAAAGCACTAAATAAGGGGAATACATTGTGACGTGTTGAAAATGTCATGTGATTGAATCACAGGGCCATGTGACCGTGGACCCCAAAGGGTTAAATTATTGCACAGGTGCAGCCTAATGCATTTGTCTTACAATTATTATAATTTATACATATCACAGTTTTGAAGGAAATAACTACAATTAGTTATTGGCCTTTTATTATAGAGGGATAATCACTCAGATAAGATAATTTATTAATTATTATTATTATTATTATTATTATTAATAATAAAAATGGTGTATTTTCTGCTGTTTCTGCCTTTTTCTACCACTTTCTGTTATCACCCCTGAAGGTTTGTTTGTTTGTTAACACTTTAGCAGCAAAACTATTGGTTGAATTCATACCAAATTGGGTTTATAGATTGCCAGTGACCCAGAATAGATCTGATTATATTTTTGGAAAAGTAGGTAAAAGTTTAATTACCTCCGCCAAGGAGGTTATGTTTTTGCCAGGGTTTGTTTGTTTGTTTGTCTGTCTGTTTGTTTGTCTGTCTGTCCGTTAGTGTGCAACAAAACTCAAAAAGTTATGGACAGATTTGGATGAAATTTTCAGGGTTTGTTGGAAATGGGATAAGGAAGAAATGATTAAATTTTGGTGGTGATCGGGGGTGGGGGGGCCCACGAGGGGGGGCCACTGATCCTTAGTGTGCAACATAACTCAAAAAGTTATGGACAGATTTGGATGAAATTTTCAGGGTTGGTTGGAAATGGGATGAGGAAGAAATGATTACATTTTGGTGGTGATCGGGGGTGGGGGGGCCCACAGGGGGGGCCACTGATCAGCCTTGGCGGAGGTCTGCGCTCTCCGAGTGCTTCTAGTTTTTTAATGAATTTTTTAAATCTTTTTTTTTCCCCATTTACTTATAATGAGTGAAATTTCACATGTCTGTAGCAGCAAAACTATTGGTTGAATTCATACCAAATTGGGTTTATAGATTGCCAGTGACCCAGAATAGATCTGATTATATTTTCGGAAAAGTAGCTCAAAGTTCAAATTTTGTATGAATTTTTGCACTCTTTTCTTCTCCCAGCATGACAAATTAAAGGAAAAAAACCTGACGGGAGTTCTCCTGCAGGATGACAGTGTCCTCATTTGCTGGTTATGAAGACTCATTGAATTATTTGATGTGTATTAAAGTGATGGAAATCGTATGCTACGACCTACAAAGTCACCACAGTTCAACCGTTTTGCAGCATCTACAGGGAGTTAGTTTAAAAGTATTCTCCGCCGCCATCCTAAAAAGCACTAAATAAGGGGAATACATTGTAGGAGAATGGTGCTGGTGCCTTCGGTGGAGTTCACAGACTTGTAGAATCAACGCCAAGGAGGAACTTGAAGCTTTTCTGGCACCATGTGGAGGTTCAGCGCTTTACTAAGACACTTTATGTTGGTTTTTCTCTTAATTTGTCCCCCATCTGCATATGCTCCCATTGTGGATTCTGCACTGTTACCCTATAAACGCAGGAGGAAACACATTCCCCATCCCTAAAGGAATCAAAAGCCCATTATCGGGTGGGTTTTCTCTTGAAATGACTTCGCCGTGACAAGACGCTGGTGAAAATAGATTATCTCACCAGGGTGTAAGAAATAACTTCCTTTGGCGCACAATAGATGACGTCTTGCAAACATTTTAAAATCCCATTCTCTTGATGTTGTCAGCGTTTACTGGTTTAAAAAAGCCTCTAACAGTGGGAAACACATTCTCCTTAAACGTCTAAACTAGGGGTGTTAGTAGGGATGGGAATCGAGAACCAGTTTTTTTTTGAGAACTGGATCCCAGTAGCTCGATTCCTTGGAATCGTTTGCCTGCCTGCTTAACGATTCTGCTTATCGATTTCACACGCGCGATGACTTCACGCGTACGCTGCATTGTTTTGGTCAGGACATAGCCAACATGGCGTTAAGGCAGAAATGGTCTAAAAAGACGACACCAGGTCCACTGGAAAACTGTCAAAGCTTCCAGTTCTTCTAAAGGGTGGAATCCCTCCTATATGCTCAAACATTTGTCCACAGCATGTGAATCATTTATAGCACAGGTGTCAAACATGCGGCCCGGGGGCCAAATCCGGCCCACCAAAGGGTCCAGTCCGGCCCTTGGGATGAGTTTGTGAAATGCAAAAATTACACTAAGATATTAACAGTCCTTTTAGTTCAGGTTCCACATTCAGACCAATTCAATCTCAAGTGGGCAGGACCAGTAAAATACTATCATAATAACATAGAAATAATGTCAACTTCAAATGTTTCTCTTTGTAAATGTAAATATTTTCATGTATTTACACTAAAACAAAGTATAATTTTGCAAAAAATGCGAATAACCTGAAATGTCTTAAGAGAAGCAAGTACAATTTTAACAATATTCTGCCTGTTACTCAATATTTTGTGCGTTTGTAGATCCACTGTGATCTGTAAGTTATAACATACATGTGTAAATGATAAAGTGAGGCAGATATTGTTAAATTACACTTATTTTTTCAGATTGCTCATGTTATTCCCATTGTTTGAAAGGATAGTTTGAAGATGTAAACCTGTACATGATGTAAATTAACTTGTTTTGCTCTAAAACATAGAGAGAAGTTTGGAGTTGACATTATTTATATATTTTTATGTTATTATTTTGCTGGTCCGGCCCATTTCAGATTAAATTTAGCTGAATCTGGCCCCTGAACTAAAATGAGTTTGACACCCCTGATTTATAGGAATGTCATGTATTTGATTCGCTACTTAGCGACGCTTGTGAATCTAGCAGCAAAGTGAACACCAGGTCGTCATCCGGGCCCAGTTCTGGTTCCGGTGCGGGCAACAAATGTTGTACCCCCTAAAATACAAGTTTCCGAGGGTAGGGGAAAGGAAATGAGGTACACAACAATGGGAGACGATTTGAGCTGAGTCAAACCGGTTCCGGCAATGCGGCAATAGAGGAATTAGTAAAGCGCCTTAAGTTTCATTTTCACTGTGCACCCCCCCACCCCCACCGGGCCCAGCATCATCTGTTATTATTATTTGTACATACTGTATATGTTATATTTTCTGTGCAGAGATGGAAATATAAAAGACAGTTAATGCAAACACACCTGTTTGTACTCTTTTATTCCCTCACCCAATGAGAATCGATAAGAGAATCGGATCGATAAGGAAAATCGATAATGGAATCGGAATCATTAAATTCTTAGCGATTCCCATCTCTAGGTGTTAGTAAATATCAGTTCTGCAATATATCACGATATTTCATTTCACAATACTGTATGAATATTAAAAAGTACTGGATTGATATTTTTAGGTATTTATTCAAATGCAGATATGGGAGAGATTCCTTTTTGTTTTTTGTTTTTCTTTATTGTTTATATCTTATTTATTATTATTCAATACTGTTTTATTAAATAATGGTTATTTGAAGCATCCTTAAAGCACTTTTTACTGTCTGAGAGAGGCAGATGTTAGTTCCTTTGTTGGGAATGAACTAAAATAATGTTATGATGTCAGTTATGAACTAGGGATGTAAAATGTGTGTGTGAAATCTCGCTCCATTGTCAGAAAAAAATCAGAAATGCTCATTTCTTCTAAACTGCCCCTCTTCAGATCCATTTATTTTATTTTATTTCTCTGCAAAATTTATTTAGTTCTACTCAATAAATGTCATTGCCTGTTCTGTATCCAATGATACAATAAATCAATCATGAAGGAATATGACTTGTGTTTTTTCATGAAGTATATCAACAATGTTTAGCTTTTATTCTTATAGACCCTATTGAAAGAGAAACTCAGGTTCTCAGGAAAATTGCCACTTATCAATTACTTGTTCATCGATCGATAAGGTCAACCAACTAATGATTAATGGATCAATCGATAATTTGCATCCCTATAATGAATTAATAGGGATGAACATTTGAACAGGATCTTAAACTTTAATGTCTGTAAAACATAAAGTTTTATCACAGGAAAATTTTGTGATATCGCATTAGATCCTGTTGGGATCAAATAAAAATGTGTTTAGTATTTGTGCATATTTCTGGTGTAATTAAATTCTTCCAGAAAACAATCATTTTAAAAAAAGACCCAAACCAAAGCTTGCCTTTTTAACAGTATCATGATATATTGTGATATATCGCATCATGATCCTAGTATTGTGACTTGTATCATTCTTGCCAATACACACCCCTAGTCTAAACACAAATGCGATGCAGATAAATAAACCAGGTCCTACCGTAACACCCACATATATCATATCGCACCCCAAAAAATAATTAACTACACTTACAGAGGGTACAGTTTTGGAAAGAGGTCACGGCTGTGTAAAAACTGCTGAGATGCCGTAAGTGTGCCAGTCCCTTTGTCTCCCTTTGTTTACCCATAATTCTGCTCACTAGAGCGAACAAATGATGTTAACCTCACCTTAGCTATTTATAGCCCTTCAACAAGCACATGCTGTTTCTTTGTTATCATCTGTATGCTAGTCTTCTCAGCCGGCAGCAGCGTCGTCTCCACCGGAGTGTTGAAGTTGTTCGCTCTCCTGCACAACTATTTCAGGTCTGAGGATCAGGTTACACTGTTTTACATGAACACGGGAAGTTTCTCCAGAGGTAATGAGAATCTGTGCCAACCCAGGAAAGTGAAAGCGCGCTCAGTGGGCCCCAGGGGCAGACAAAACAGCATTAAGTATTAAGGCTGCTTAAATGGAAAGAAATTCACTGTGTCAACCCAATTTCCTCTTGAACGAGTACGGAAGCTGTAATCTCAAAAATAACATGTTGACAGAAGGTGTGTGTTCATCTTTGCTACCAGTGCGGTGGTAATGACCGAAACAGCAAGGTGCCAAAAAATGATTCAGACCCTGCTTTTGTCATCCTCTGACTCACAGAGGCACATTAGATTGGATGAAATATTCACAAGACCATCGCAGAACTGAATAAATTCCCTCTTTTTTTTTTTTTTTTTTTTCAGTAGCTCCCGATAGTAACAGAATAGGCATGAAAGCAGAAGAAGATCATCATAGAACCCTAGGGCAGATCAGTCAACCCCCCATTCACCACCAAAATTTAGTCATTTGCTCCTTGTGCCAGAATCAACATTTCCTGAAAATTTCATCAAAATCCTTTTGTAACTTTTTGAGTTATCTTGCTAACAGAGAGACAAACAAACGAAAAATCCGTGCGCCCCCCCCCCCCACCCCGAATCACCACCAAAATTTAACCACTTGTTCCTTTGTTCCTTGTGCCGGTATCAACATTTCCTGAAAATTTCATCCAAATCCGTCCACAACGTTTTGAGTTATCTTGCTAACAGACAAACAGACAAACCCCGATGAAAACATAACCTCTGCTGTTCCTTGGCGGAGGTAAAAATCTGTGATCATCAGTGTTGGGCAAATTACTCTGAAAAAGTAATTAGTTATAGTTACAAGTTACTTTTCCAAAACAGTAACTGAATTAGTGATGGAATTACTCCCTCATAAATGTAATTAGTTACCAGGGAAAGTAATTATTGTGCTACTTTTTTGAAAAGCCTTCAAATATGTAAAAGGAAACTGATTTTTTTTTTTTTTTTAGTAGCTCCCGATAGTAACAGAATAGGCATGAAAGCAGAAGAAGATCATCATAGAACCCTAAGGCAGATCAGTCAAACCCCCCCATTCACCACCAAAATTTAGTCATTTGCTCCTTGTGCCAGAATCAACATTTCCTGAAAATTTCATCCAAATCCGTCCACAACGTTTTGAGTTATCTTGCTAACAGACAGACAAACAGACAAATCCCGATGAAAACATGACTTCATTAATTCAGAGCGGCGCCCCCTGGTGGATTAATTGACAAACGCTCATTCCAACACATTAAATGTCAGTAGCAGCACTTTGTTCCAGTCAGACTAATGACAACGACAGTAAAGCACATTTACAAAAGGAACTAAGAACTGGAATGGGATTATTAAGTACTCGTATCGGTACTCGGTATCGGCAAGTACTCAAATGTAAGTACTCGTACTCGGTCTGGAAAAAAGTGGTATCGGTGCATCCCTAAAAGATCCGAGTCGTCCGTGAACGTCACATCTCTCGTGCCTGGCTGAGCGAGCCAGGACGGATAACAGCTGTTAGATATCAGTGCATAGTAACGCACCGTATTTCACTGCCGGTAACGGTAATGGCGTTGTAACGTTTCAAATAGTAATTGATTAGATTACCCATTACTGGAAAACAATAACAGTGTTAGTAACGCCGTTATTTTTAACACCGTTATTCCCAACACTGGTGATCATCTACATCATATGAACCAACCAGGTGAAATAAAAGACTTAGCGGTGAATCATGCAACAGGAATCATTCCAGAATAACACCTGCAAGTGACGACTCCATGGGCTTTTTGTGCTGCAGTCTCTTAACTACACTGAGCTCAGGTGCTTTGGAAATCCTTTGTTATCAGTCTCAGAAAGTAGTGTGTCTGAGACAGAAGCACAAACCAAGGCTGGTATTTGCAGCTTTTCAAGCCACAGCGAACTGGCACTAGAGATGTACTTAATTATGAGCAGATAATGACTGGTGGAACACCTAGGACGATGTATTAAAGCAAAAAAAAAAAAAAAAAAAAAAAAAAAAAAGAAAAGCAGAGAAGGATCATGTAAGGAGAAGCTTTATGTGCACGGGCTTTAATTATCTGAACATACTAGCATGTCAGATCTTTGATAACAGAGGTCAGGAGAGGTCATGCCTTCTCAGGAGAAAGATTTACCAGGCTGTTCCACCCAGAAGAAGTCCGACAGTACAGAGTGGGAGGAAGGATTCTTTTCAGCCTCCTCACAAGTGAGCCATATACAATCCAAAATTACAGTCAAGTCCAACATGTTTGGCTGCGTACTGCAAACCCCACTGCCTTCGTTTAGATCTGAAATTATTGCACGGGTTCAGCCTAATGCATCTGTCTTACGATTATTACAATTTACACACATCACAATTTTGAAGGAAATTACTTTAAGTAGGCGAGTTATTGACCTCTTATTATCCTCCTGAGACCCAGCAAAGCATTTTGTCCTCTATAGGGGATAAAAGTTTCAGTTTTAGTAAAAAAATGCAGTCTATTACAAAGGACATTCCATTAAAAAATTTAAAAAGTGGACTCTGAAGGATAAAAAATTGTTAATGCTTTTGGCAGCGAGTGAAAAGACTATCACTAGAAAATGGTTAAAGCCTGAAGCACCCACAACAGAAGAATGGATCGACACTGTACAGGGCATTTACATTCTGGAGAAGTTGACATTTTGTTTTAAGGGTCAAAAGGAATCTTTTTTCACTATTTGGTCAAAATGGATAAAATATGTTAAATTTGTGATGGATGTGAAATGAATATATCGGTGATGTGAATACTTTTACATGTGAAACCTTTCTGTTTAGATTAATGTAAACATACACGCCTTAAAGTGTCTTGTCTTATTAACCCTTTCATGGATGAATTATGAGAGTCTCGATTAAGAATTTTTTTTTTTTTTCCTGAGTGTTTTTATTCCTCTAGGCATTAAAAAAAACAATGCGATTGACATTTTTTTAACCTATTTTTCACAGAGTTGCAAAAATGTCCATTCAGCTGAACACCATGCATTTCATTTTTTAAGAGAAGAAACATATTTATTGATGTACTGTGTGAAAACTATGAAATAAAAACATTTTTAATGCAGCTAATCTGATGTTTTCTCACATTTTAAAATACTCTAATACTGGTCATTACTCACTCCATGGAGATAATATGCAAAAAGAGAAACCATTTATTTAAAAAAAAAAAAAAAAAAAAACTGTTAATAACAGTCTAATCACAACAACAAGCAATTAATTTACATTCAAACATCTTAGTGCAGAACACGTTTATGAAGAACAGCAAAGTTACAGTAATTATATGAACTGCAGTGTATGGGATGATGCATGAGTGCCCAGTGTGTTGGCAGATATGGAACTAAAACAAAAAAATCCATGAATAGAACAGCCGTAGAAAATCTGTCCACTGTAGTAACCACTATGCATGAAAGGGTTAATGAAGTAGTGGAGCAAGCCCTCTCCTTCAGCCCACTTTTCTTTATTCATTTATTTTATATGTTCTATATATGACAAACAATCTTAGATAATCATTTTTTCATTTGACGTATAGAAATTGAATTGTACCTGTAAGAGAATTTTTGTAACGTGCTTTTCCAAATAAACAAAGAATTTAAAATAAAAATTAAAACAAATTAAAAAATGTATCTGAAAAAACTGTTGCATTATGCTGTTTCCAATCAAGACAAGTGTTTAATATTAAAAAGCTAAAACTTTTACTTTTCGTGGTCTCAGGAGGTTATAGAGAGCTAATTAATCAGGTAAGATAATTTATTTAATACAAATGATGTATTTTCTGCTGTTTTTGCCTTTTTTCTTACACTTTCTGTTATTACCCCGAGAGGCAAGGGGTATTGTTTTTGGTTCAGTTTGTTTGTTAGAGTTAAGGTTAGGGTTAGAATACACAACAGCATAAAAACTACCACATCTAGAACGCACAAGTTTTAGTTTAAGTGCTCTAAAGTGCTTGCAGTTAAAACTAAAGCGACTTATAGAAAGGTGATACATTAGGAAAAATAAAACATCAGTATCTGTGGCATTGTACTGACAAAAACAGTGCTTTTGGGCATTCCATGTTTTCTTTTCTGTCTGTTTTAGTCACATGATACACACAGGAGTTAGAACTTGATTGCATAACCATTGTTTTTGATGACTTTTGATGGTCTAATAAATTTTACCAAGACTGTATCTACAAGAATACATATACATATGATTATATTTTTCACTTTTATCAAAATAATGTACATTTTATTATCCCACTAGAAGCACTCGGAGAGCGCAGACCTCGGCCAAGGCTGATCAATGGCCCCCCCCCCGTGGGCCCCCCCACCCCCATTCACCACCAAAATTTAATAATTTCTTCCTTATCCCATTTCCAACAAACCCTGAAAATTTCATCCAAATCTGTCCATAACTTTTTGAGTTATGTTGCACACTAACGGACAGACAAACAAACAAACAAACAGACAAACAAACAAACCCTGGCAAAAACATAACCTCCTTGGCGGAGGTAATAAACATCTAAAATTATGTTTCATAATAGCAAAAAGGATAACAAAGTTTTATCCAGTTTTATCCTTTTAATGGTCAAATAATTTTTCCGCCACTATATATTCTGGGGTTACTGCTAGTTAGGAAAATTAGCAAACAACGCTCTAAAAAGGACACCACTGCGGCCACGGCTATATCCGGTCATTAATCTTTCAGCAAGGGTGAAAAAAAATCAGAAGGGGAAACTAATTTCCATGTTTGTACACCAAAACTCACATAATCTTTACACTATTGTCTTCTGACAGGTACCTGTGCCAGTGTAACGAATGGGTCCGACCACACAGATCTGTTGGGATCAGGGACAAAACAAAGAGCTCATTTGTTACGACCAGCTCAGTTTCCTATTCCTGCCTTCAAGAAAAGGGCTGGTATTAGTAAACCACTGCACAATAATGGAATCACTTGCAGCAGAAGTAATGGAAAAACTATCCTCTCTACAATGCTTGTTCTACCAGGACAACAGAGTGCATTTCTTGGGCTTAGAAGGTATTAAAAATTCAACTCACGCCAACTAGGTTAACCCTTGTATGGTGTTTGGATCTGCAAGACCCTTTCAGTTTTTATTCAAAGAAAAAGAATGAGTAATTATTCTTTTAAATAAATTTCTTCCTCTCATATCTTACGGAAGAGGATTAGGGCCACTGGAAAAAAAAAATTAAATTAAAGTCTAATATATTTTTTATTATTATTCTGAGAAAAAATAATTCTGACTTTCTTCCTAATAAAAAAAAAAATTTAAACAATCAGAATTCTGAGAAACGAGTCAGAATTCTGATTGTTTTAAAATATACATATATATATTTTTAATTATTGTTCTGAGAAAAAAGTCAGAATTATTTTTCCTCAGAATAATAATAAAAAATATATTAGACCTTAATTTACTTTTTTTTTCCAGTGGCCCTTAGAAAAATGATGAGTAATTATTTTTTTAATAAATGTTTTCCTCTCATATCTTATGGAAGAGGATTAGGGCCACAGGGGAAAAAAATTAATTAAGGTCTAATATATTTTTTTATTATTATTCTGAGAAAAAAGAATTCTGACCCCCCCACCCCCCAAAAAAAAAAAAAAAATTAAAACAATCAGAATTCTGAGAAAAAAGTCAGAATGCTGATTGTTTATACATATATATATATATATATATATATATATATATATATATATATATATATATATATATATATATAATTTATTGTTCTGAGATTTAAGTCAGAGTTCTGAGAAAAAAGTCAGAATTCTGACCTTTTTTCTCAGAATAATAATTTTAAAAATATATATTAGACCTTAATTTACTTTTTTTTTTTCCAGTGGCCCTAATCCTCTTCCATAAGATATGAGAGGAAAAAATTCATTAAAAAAATAATTACTCATCATTTTTCTTTTAATAAAAAATGAAAACAGGTCCCACACACCCAAACACCACACAAGGGTTAACCTAGTTTGCGTGACTTGAATTTTTTTCTCAGAATAATAATAAAAAAAAAAAACATTTTGGACCTTAATTTTTTTTTTTCTAGTGGCACTAATCCTTTTCCGTACATATCTTGATTATATTACATTGCAATTAAAAAAAAAAACAGCAGCACTTTAATTCATAAATGAGATCTAGCAAAGGCAATAGGTAAATATTAAACATATGCTTTTTATGTTGCTTGTAGTTGGGATGAAGTAAACATCTATTGAGTATTTTAACATAAAATTGTTTGATTATGTTGAATTAAAATCCCACAAATGCAGCAGGACCACCACATCCACAAACACTGGCTGAACAACAAAAATCTGAACACAACACAAGGGTTAAAACACAGTGTGTAGATTTAGTCCAGCTCTGTAGCCAAGGGTTTGGGCCGGACTATGTTTGCACTGGGGGCGAAGAAATACACGCTTTGCACTTTGTCCACTGGCAGCCGTGGCTGAGTAGGGGAGCAAGCATGACAGATAGCTCAACAGTATTTACAGAATGAAGGGCCAGAGAGCAGATTCATAACGTCCTGTCAACATCGCTGAACTGTGGTCGCGGTGAGGGCTAAAACCGTCCAGCGCACATGGTGTAAAGGCCGGCAGCATCCTCGGAGCCGCTCTCCTCATACTTGCATAATCCGCAGAGACTGTTTGAGTGAGGGGCCTTCAGCGAGAAACCTTCAGCAGCAGCACTAGAGGTGTGCTCACAGGTTTTACGAGGTGCAAAGTGAGCTATTATTCCTCCCAGCTTTTCAGTTCCCATTCCCCGAGGCCAAGAAATTCTCTCTAAAAACCCTAAAGAAAAACACTTGTATATGGATTTTTATGACTTGAAAACTGTATTTGTAATTGACCTGTTCTGAGTTGGAAGGTGATGCCAAACAGCAAATGTTGCAAGGTACAGCTCCATATACAGTGGTGTGCAAAAATATTAGAACACTTGTCAAATCTTAAGAAACTGGTGGGTTTTTTTTTTTTTTTTTTCCCCAGAGCCTGAATTTCACTTTTTTTGCCATTGCAAAAGGTAAAGGCAAAGGTACTGAGAATATTTCAACTACAAATTTATCAGTCCAGTCCTTTTTATTTTTATAATTTACTCTAATATTTAGTAGGGATGGGAATCGAGAACCGGATCCCAGTAGTTCGTATCCTTGGAATCGTTTGCATGCCTGCTTAACGTGTCTGCTTACTGATTCCGCCTTCATTGCGCATGCGTGATGACGTCATGTGCACGCTGCATTGTTTTGGTCAGGACGTAGCCAACATGGCGCTGAGGCAGAAACGGTCTAATAAGACGACACCAGGTCCACTGGAACACTGTCAAAGCTTCCAGTTCTTCGAAACAGTGGAATCCCTCCAATATGGTCAAACATTTGTCCACAGCATGGGATTCATTTACAGGAATGTCACGTGTTTGATACGCTACTTAGCGATGCTTGTGAATGTAGCAGCATAGTGAACACCAGGCCGTCATCCTGGGCCGGATCCGGTTCCGGTGCAGGCAACAAACGTCGAACCCCCTCAAATACAAGTTTCCAAAGGTAGGGGAAAGGAAATGAGGTGCACAACAACAGGAGACGAGCCGATTCCATGTAATGGAAATATGGCAATAGAGGAATTAGTAAAGCATCTTTATTCTGAGGTCTCTACACTGGCTCCCTGTCTCTCAGAGAGAAGACTTTAAAATTCTCTTGCTAGCATATAAAGGAGTGAATGGTTTAGGCCCAAAATCCATCAGAGACCTTCTAGTCCAGTATAAACCATCCAGACCACTCAGGTCATCTGGTGCAGGTCTGCTCTGTGTTCCCAAAGTCAGAACTAAACATGGAGAATCAGCGTTCAGTTTCTATGCTCCATATATCTGGAACAAACTACCAGAAAATATCAGGTCTGCTGAGAGTCTGAGTTCTTTTAAGTCCAGATTAAAGACTCACCTGTTCACTGCTGCCTTTGACTAAAAGGCTTTTGACTTTTTAAATTTTATATTCTCCTTCCAAACTCTGCACTGCAACTCTTACTTGAATATGTGTGTGTTTTTATATTTTTGGATTTTATGCGTTGTTTTTAATCACCTTGTACATGTTTCTTTTATAATGTTTTAAATATGTTTCTTTTTCCCTGTTGCTGTATTTCAATGTTCTGTGTGAAGCACCTTGAATTGCCTTGTTGCTGAAATGTGCTAAGTTTCACCCCCCCGTAAAACAGTTACTGCAAACACACCCATTCGTACTCTTTTATTCCTTCACCCAATGAGAATCGATAATACAATTGATAAGGAATCGGATCAATAAGCGAAATTGATAATGGAATCAGAATCGTTAAATTCATATCGATTCCCATCCCTAATATTTAGTGCCCCCCCCGACAACAATTACAGCAGCGCATCTTTCTGGCATTGTGTCGATGTATTTTCTGAGTTTTAACCCCAATGTCATTCCACGCTCTCAGAAGTTCATTCCAGAGAGTTTCCTTAGAGTTTCCTTAAATTGTTGCCAAGGAGGGCCACACTAAATATTAGAGTAAAATGTGAAAAAAAAGGACTGGACTGATGAATTTGTAGGTGAAATATTCTCAGTACCTTTGCGTGTACCTTTTGCAATGGCAAAAAAAAGTGAAATTCAGACTCTGGGAACAAATAAACCACCAGTTTCTTAAGATTTAACAAGTGTTCTAATATTTTTTGCACGCCACTGTATATGTAAAGAGATGCGTGAATTTCAGCCGCTTTCAAAGTGAAAATCACAACCCAAGACCCAAAGCAGGCAGCACTGCATTCCTACCCTTCACGTGTATTATTTATGCTCTAAAGACAAATTATTTAGCGAGTGTCAGCAGCAAACGGACAGAAGGAAACACAATTTTCTCCCAACACATCAGATATTGTACACTGTAACTGAGCCTACATCCCACAGATATGAGCTCACATTGTTGCAAAAAATCCGAATAGTGGTTATTAATCTTTATAACGGCGTCTAAGGCAGTTTTAATCTGCGCGGAATACGACATGTCTACAACGTCCCGGGTTCCCTTGTAGTGGGATTCCTTGTCATGCGATATTGAAGGCCTTTGTTTGGGATTCCCATTGCATTTTATGTCTTTGATATCGCTTACAAAGATGGGCAGTTAAAAAGAGTTATTTCCTGCCTGTGGTATGGAAAACACATGGTTATACCCACGGCCAGTGAAAACAAATGGTGTGTGTCACTGAGATATGTTTTTAGTAATAACACCACAAGTGTAGTGTGACAAAATGGTTGGTTGATAGTAAAAGGCCTGAATGAGAACAAAGAGCTGCAGCTTCTTTTCCACAGCATGTAGTATTGATCTTCCTGTGGGTCAGGGACCACTTTTTCTCCCCCCCCCCCACATTTCCTCCCTCCACTCATCTACGCCTCAGGACTGTACATGTCATCTGATTTCAACAAACCAGTCAAGGGAATTTAACAAATCAATTACCAGCCTCTTCTGTTGGGTTTACTAGAGACCTCCAGTGGTGCTTCATTCTGTGGTGAAAAACCTACGTCTCAGTCAGCTGAAACTGCTTCAAAACCACAAAGTAACAGACCTGTGCTCTGCTGAAATGAATCTTTCACTCGACGTTCTCCTCCCTTCCGCTATCTGAGGTATACATTTTCAAAGCTCTCGTTGCTACACAAAACGGCAACCTGAGAGCAGCAGTTACACAAGGAAACGACATATTTTGGTAAAATACTTAAATCGTCTCGTGCCATGTTCTTCAGTGGGGACTTCACTGAATCCTGCATTATTTTTGCATCTAGCACAGTGTTTTTCAACCTTGGGGTCGGGACCCTACATGGGGTCGCCTGGAATTCAAATGAGGTCGCCTGAAATTTTAAGTAATTGATAAAAAAAAAAAAAAAAAATACTAATAAAAAGTATATGTTGAGTTGACAGAAACAATCACAATCCATAACAGATATGACAAACTGTGAAGCTGAAACTAAAGCACTGTGGTTCTGTTTATCTTTCAAATGTTCATTGTGGTCAGTTTCAGATGCTGCAGCTCTTTCATAATTCACAGTTTGAGTTCTTGTTTGTTCAGTATTAATTGTCAGCCTTGTAAAGCTGGACTGACTGTACATATCCTGACCAAGGAAAATCAAATTCTCACTTTGTGCAGTAATCTACACCTGGCTTTACTGCCTCTGTCCATAATAATATACATTATACAGAATAAATGTCATCTAAAATTAGCATTTATTTGAAACATAGTACAGCCAACTATTACATGATCAAAAGCAAATGAATTTTAGCAAAAAAATGTCTCCATTTTGAATGTCTGGGGTCGCCAGAAATGTGTGATATTAAAATGGGGTCACGAGGCAAAAAAGGTTGGAAACCACTGATCTAGCACTTCAGCTAGCGCATCCATGCATATATATATTCCCTTCTTTCTTCAGTCTGTTAGCTCATGCAAAATGAAATGCAATTAATATAGATTAAAAATGAATGATATTTAATCGTGGTTAATCGAAATTAATCCACAGCAACCCTGTGATTAATCTGATTACTGTTAGATTATGGAGATCTACTTTATATGAATGCATCGTCCAAATGGTTGACAGTTTATCATGTTTCTCTGAGGTTACTTTATCACTAATTCCGAAGCTATGACACATCACTGGGAGTTGTATTCCAGAGTGGGTTGGCCTGCCCTGTCCACTAGGAGGCTGGAACACTGGTCCACCTTTATTTACAAGGCCATACTTGGACTATTGCCTTCCTTCTGTAGTTTAGTAACAAGAAGAAGTGTTGATTCATATTGGCTGCGATCAAATGAGCATTTGTTCCTCTTTGTGCCATTTGCCCGTACAGAGCTGGGTAAAAGGACATTTGTCTACGCTGCTCCTTGCACATGGAATATGTTGCTAAAAGACTGGAAACTGACTGAACTGATCTCTTTGATTCATTCATTTATTTTCTGAACCCGCTTTATCCTCACTAGGGTGATGGGGGTCGCTGGAGCCTATCCCAGCTACTTATGGGCGAAGGTGTTGTACACCTGGACATGTCACCAGTTCATCACAGGGCTGAACATATAGACAAACAATCATTCTCACATTCACACCTATGGGCAATTCAGATTAACCAATTAACCTATCAGACCCACGTGGACATGGGGAGAACATGCAAAGGCTACACAGAATAGTCCCCCATTGACTGCTGTTGGAATCAAACCCAGGACCTTCTTGTGGTGAGGCACTAGTGCCGTCCACCGCACCGCCGTGTCACCTGTGTTGTGATCTCTTTAAATACATTTAAATCCAAACTCAAAGTGCTAGAGACTAATGCCGCGTTTCCACTACATGGAACCGGCTCGACTCAGCTCGGCTCGACTCAACTCGGGTACCAGGTCCTACTCCCGGAAACTGTTTCCATTACAAGATACTACCGACTTTACAGTACCTGGACGTCATAGCTATGCGGCACGTTACTTCCGTGTCGTCTGCTCAGAGAGTTACTGATAAACTTGCTCGTTGCGTGTTCTCTCGTCAAGCTTACGCTGAATTTTTACATCTGAACCTCCTCAGCAACCCATGGTGTAGTTTTTTGGGCTGTCATCATGTGGATTAACCTACCACTACATTTACTGTCAACTTCTGCATCGGTTTTTTTGTGAAACGGGGGGGTCACAGAGACGACTCTCTGACCAATCAATGGTCTGCAGTGTTTACACATCACGTTTTAGTATCTGGTCCCCAGTCCTGGAACCTTGGCGGAGGTGATACCAAAAAACTAGTACCGGGTACCAGATTCCAGGTCCTTTTTTCGTAATGGAAACGCAAAAAGGCCGAGTCAAGTCGAGTCGAGTCGAGTCGAGTCGAGCCAATACCACGTAGTGGAAACACAGCATAACTCAATGACTTTTACTTGTTTTTCATACTTTGACTTGTCCTGTAAATTATTGTATGTTGTATGTTGAAAAGAGGTTCTTAATATCAATGGGATCTTTTTTTTTTCTGGCCAAATAAAGATTAAATAAATAATTTTAAAAAATAAAAATTTAAATCATTTGACTGCCCAAATACAAATACATATAAAGCTGGAAATTAAACATTTAAGCTGTTTGATGCAAGTTGTGCAGGTTAATGATGACATCCAGAAATGTAAAATCCAAATGTGCTGCCTTTTTGTTGCAAAAAAACCAGAAAAAATGACAGAAATTCTCTCCTATATGTCCACACAGTTTACAGCATCCATCCATTCTTTCCAGCGGTACTGTTTTTCTGTTATTAGCTGAGTTGGTGATGTGTTTATAGCTGCTGGGACTGTGTTTATTTGAGTGGGATTTAAGGCTGTTTATTTGGGACCAGCTTCTGCAGTATACGGTCAGCCCAGTCAGATAATTGTAAGATTTATGAGATGGATAAAAACACCAGCTCAGTGTTCAGCAATGTTTACCTCAAGAGTTTCAGTAGTGGGTAGATCTTGTGTTTTCTAACTGATAACCATGAAATGATTGCGCCTGGCTGGCCACAGAGCAGAAAGCACCCAGTAATCTGCATGAATACTCCCTGATTGCAACAACTGAGAATATGACGGACACTGACTTGTGCTGTGTAATTATCCTGCTACATTCTAAACCTATTTCAGGAGAAAATGAGACTAAATGTGCAGTTTGTGCATATTTGATGCAATTTAAGCGTTCTCATTACTTCATCTTTTGCTGTCACCTGATCTTTATCTTTATTGCACAACCCTGGTCCTACTTATTATGGCACATACAGTATATAGATTTAAACAGTTCTCCGTGCAATTATATCTGTATATTTTTGGTCGGCTCGCATAGCTAGACCTACCTCTACTCGTTATTTTTATCCACTACCTTTCTGGAATAGAGATTTAGCTGTTTGGGTTGGGTCTATTCCTTTTAAGCAGCACTGTCTTTGTAAAATAGTGTTGGGAAGAAGTTGTTTTGATGGGGCGTTTGCACAAAAGGAGGTGAACTGTAGTATTTTATAGAAGTGTGAATATTTACCCGCCTCCCAATTTAATTCGATTACAGTTCGTCTGTCAGGGATTCACGATGCATTGTGACATAGCATCGTCAATTTTCCCGCAGAAATACACATTATGACTTTTTCATCAGTCAACACGAACAGTCATGTAAATCTTAACTTCATATTATTTAAACATTTTTAAAAATCAGGCTAAATCCAGTATAAATAGTTGCATTTCCCTCCATATGTAACCATTAAAACATGCAAATCTATCTGCAGACAGTGCATGACAAAAACAGCTGGAATTAATTTAAAAAATACAATGAGTTTTCTCAATGCACCTGCATGAAAAAGGATTTGTCAAGCTCTGAAATAAACAGTATAAATGACATCGGTTTGGTTTGGTGGCTGGCAGATAGTAGGTTGGTTCTGCTGCCTGTCACTACCGGATCAACTGCCCATTTGCGCTTACATGACGGTAACTCTACTTGGACAAACTGCCCGAAACGCATTGGCAGAGATGTTCAGAGTCATTCTGATGGATTAATCGCGTTAAATTTTTTAATTAGATTAATCATAATGATGGATTAATCCAAGTTAATTTAACAGCCCTAATTTGTGTGCATTCCTGCTACTGAAAAGTCAAGACCCGTTGATTGAATTTGCTAATTAAGGCTTAAAAACAACCTACAATATTAGCCAACGGCCTGATAAGGTGTACAAGTTAGAGCCCGACCGATTAATCAGCCGGCCGATTAATCGGGCCGATTATAGCGTATCACCAATTAATCAACATCGGCCAATATGTAGCCGATATATTAACTTTTTTTGCTGCGCGGAGATTCTGTTGCTCGCTGCTTATGTGTGTGTGTGTTTGTGTGTGTGTGTGTGTGTGTGTGTGCTGCCCGGAGAATAAGAGGAACTTTAAAGCGAGTTAGTTTCACTTTCACTCCTGCTCGGACAATGATGCTATCACCCCCCCACACACAATCACATAATCACGGAGCTACGCCCCCCCCGCCCACATCTTATGAAGTATTCACCCCCCCACACACACCCATGTCCATGCACTTCCTGTCTACATCACAGTTTCATTCTGCCAGCAGGCCTGGGTGTTAATAGTGTAGGGGAGACTGGGGACAGTTGTAACACAGGTCAGTTGTAACTCTTGCTATTGCTCCAATCAGGAACAACTTAGGACTCACCTAATTCACTCTGCACATGCTCAGTTTAGTCCTTAGTCCACATAAGAAGTTGTAGTGCCATGAAGCAGACACATCAAAATTTGTGACTGAAAACATAATTGTGTGGTCAGTCATATTTTTTGCTCTAATTATTTTTGTGTTTGCATAGTTTGCATTTGAAAGTTGTGTAAATTATATTTGTGAGATAAACAAAGATTTATGCAACTGTTTATCCACCTGTCCACAATTATCTAATATAAGATTATTATATCCTGTGTAGATCAGTGTTCTTATTTCATATATCGGCCAATGTATAGGTTATCGGCCAATATCGGATATCGGCCGATATATTGGATATCGACTTTTTTTAGCCCCCAATATCAGTATCGGCCCCAAAAATCCCATATCGGCCGGGCTCTAGTCCAAGTATATTTGCATCAGTTATTAATCAGTATTGCAAAAAGATCCCCCCAAAACCATTCCCAAAATGTTTCTTTGGCCATCTTATTACTAGATCTTGCAATCCTCCAAATTTGAAGAAAATCAGATAAAAACTGATAAAATGGCGACCCAATGAGTGTGAAAACATAAGCACAATTTTGTTGTTATAAGAGAGCTAAATTATTGTACATAATGTTTTGTAACACAATAAATAATTCCTGTGTCTTTTTTATTACAAAATACACACATCACATTGCTTTTCATTTATTGATCATTTTTGTTGAACAGCTGTTTGATTATCAATTCTTATTTTTAGTATTTAGACAATCAACCATTTTGTTCTGAAAACCCTTCTTTTACAGCCCTTTAATTGTAATAATAGAATGGGAACCTGTTATTTCAGTATTATTATGACTACATATGCGCAAGTAGACAGATTTTGGTATGCTCCCTGGCTGCAGAAAATTTGTAACAACGTGACAAACGGATGTTTACGTCGAACCGCATGTTTTTAATGGCGCGTTGTTCACCAAAATTCATGTAGTGTCCGTACACCAATATACTTCCATCAATAATATGGCGTATATGCCTTATAGATATATTGTTATAACTTGTTCACAAATGTTTATTTCCTCCTGTACCAGGAAGACTTAGTTACAGATCTAACACAGATGCGACCATGTGGTAAGCCAGATTTCCATTCCAATCTTGTAGAGTCCGTACACCAAGTAGTGTCCGTACACCATATTCAAAACATGTGGGTCTAATTTTATTGTTTCTGTCAATATATGGAATTTTTCAGCGCGCATGCTTTGGACACGACATCTATGCAATAAACAATGCATGATTATCCTGAGTGCTGAAACATTTGTATATCTGTGTAGGCATTAAATATGGAGGCTATTAGGCTGGAGTGTCCGTACACCCAATAATTTCTGATTTGACAGAGGTACAAGCCTGCGAAATTTTTAGTACACACCATAATACAAAAATATTTTGGACTTTAAAAGAGAAATATCAGACAAATAAAATGGCCTGTCTGATTTTTTTGATAGAGCATTATTATTTTTTATCTATATGTGCACCCTTTCTGGTATCATTGATTGTGATCAGGCCGCAAGTGGAAAATTCTGAGTATAAAATATAAAAGCTGACTATACCAACTATTATGAACTCTGGTGGACTTTGTAGAAATAAACGAATGCTGTCAGTCGCACAAAGCTGTCGGAGAGCTGGACTCATCAGCCAAAGGTTGCACCACACTCAGCAAACTTGCATCATAACAGCTTTATTGGATTGACAAGGTGAGAGCACTCAGCGCCTCGACATTTTACATTAAGGTCTTGTCATCCTGCACCCAGTGTTTTGATAGATAGCCTTTAGTTGGCGGCAGACACTGACAACTCTGGATGCATAATGGTGCACCATTATGCATCCAGAGTTGTCATCATGTTCCATGATACATTTATGCAGAGGAGTTGCCTTCATTTTGCAAGCGTTGCTGTTCGTCCTCAGTGAGGCAACAAATAACCAGAATGTTTAATCTCCGAAGACTCCTCGTCTGTATCCGCAGGCATGTTAAAATGCTTAAAGCAGTGCAAACAAGCTGACATCGGGAGGTCAACTGTACCAAAGTTTATAAATATGCTCGCAACCTCCGCTTCAAGGTTTAGAACTGTCAAAAAGTGCAAATGTCTCGACAGGAAAAACAGCGCACGAACTTAGCCGAAGCCCCTTGTTTACCATCTGAAATCCTCTACAAGAAAAGAGTTGATCTATTTTAACAGAAGTTTAAAAGGCTCTGTAGACCTGGACTAAAAGGTTTAAAGCCTTAATCTGCTTTAGACTGTGGGTGTTTGCAGCTACAGCAGCTGACTCACCCTTGGGAGTCTACTGATTCAACACAGAACGGCGCCTAAGTCCAACAGATTTGGAAGTAATTAAAGCGCCAGTTGAATTACCTGTTTCATTAATGAATATTCCCAAAATCCATTTTGAAGAAGCAACTGCCGAGATGAGAAAACCACACCATGCCATCCATCTGCAAAATTATTTTAAAGCAGGAAAAACTCAAGTGTAAGAAGACATATCTATTTTTATTATTCGAGTATCATCAGTAGTGTTGAGGAAACCCACGCAGCCACGTAATAAAACCACTTTTTATTATCCCGAACATCAATGAGGACTACGACATGCTCATTCAGCGGGCATTTTGGAACAGTCCAAGGACCTGCTGCTGTTTTTTTTTTTCCTGCTAATAATAATCTCTACTCCACACAGCGTCCAAGTAGCAGCCATAATCCAAAGCCAAGCCCCCCCCGCCCCCTGCCTCAACAAGTTGTAAAACAAAAAAACAGAAATGCAAAACTGATCAAAAACAATGGTTTCTATTGATAAAAAAGGAACATCTACGATCGCGTTATTGATGAAACAAACACTAGACACGTTACGGAGAGTATTTCTTGATGAAGTCTTTTTAATAAATGCCTCGAAATCATTCACAGAGATGATTATGTGATTATGGCACAGCTTTGAATGAGGCCTTTCCAACAATTTACTCACTCGTCTGTGTATTGTAAAACTATCAAATCTTGGCAACGTGCAGCATGACATCATTTTAATTGTCCTCTTTTTGTATTTCGATGTACTGCAAGTGCTAGAGTTCTGATATCTGAATATCTGCAACTAGAGTTTGCCTTGTGTTAATCAGGCTGCAAATACCAGGCGTGTTTAAGCGTGGTTCTCAAAAGGGAAACTGTAATTGCACAGGGTGAAAGCCAAGTTTGTAATTTAGTGTAAAACACAAACTGCTCATGAAAACAACAGCCAATTACATGGAGAAAAAAAAGTGTAGAATGAGCCTAAATGAAAATAACTGATAATTACAGTGTTAAATTGAATACAGTGAACATGAATCTAGTAGTGAAATAATTAGAGGTCTAATAATATTGGCTTTTAAAAAAACCTCACACATTCTTAACGTTAAACAGTTCTTTTCTAATTCATCTGGACGTTGCCATTGTACTTTTTTTTTTTAACTCTACTTTGCATAAAGTCAATTTGGCTAGGTTCAGACTGCAGGAAAATTCAGCCTAAATTCGATTTTTTTGTCCATATGTGACCTGCACTGTAAAAAATGACTGTAGAATTAACACCAAAATGTGAAATTGCAACATAAAAAACTGTTAGTGACAATACAATGAAAAGTTGTTTATTTGAACAGATTTTTGCGTTAACGATTAAATCAAATATAGCTGTAGTTTTTACAGGAAGAGTATGTGAACAAAACCAGATTTGTATGTAGGAATGATGTATTTGTATTGTTTTTAGAAAACAAAACTGTAAATTGAAAAACAATGTGGTGCTGTTTAAATTGCAAGACCATAATGTTGAAATAATGGCCTATTTGCTTTTATATATATATATATATATATATATATATATATATATATATATATATATATATATATAAAGTTATTAAAAAGCAGACATTTAACAATGTGACATTTTACATTTGTAAATGAATGGGTTGATAGAGTTGGTAGAGCGGCTCGTCCAATAATCAAAGGGTTGCTGGTTCGAATCCTGGCTCAGTCTGTCCATACGTCCATAGAAGACACTGAACCCTGAATTGTTCCCAGTTGGACCTGCTGGTTTTGGACACCATGAAGGTGTAGAAAATGTGCTAAATAAGTGCAGTCCATTCACCATTTAAATCCAATGTTAAATCTACATGTTTAAAATGTTAAATCTACATGTTACTCTGTAAATATGTTTACAGTTGGATGTGCTTTTCACAGTATTGTTCTGGAAACCACAGCTGCCAGTTTTTTCCGTAAAAACAGGATTTTTTTTACAGCGTGTATTCAAGCTGTTAAAGACAGTTTGAACAGCACAAATCGGATTTTTTCAAATCTGACCAAGGACACTTTCATGTGTGGTAGGGATGCGCCAATGCCGATACCAGTATCGGGTATCAGTCCGATACTGAACACGTGTACTTCTACTTGTACTCGTAAAAGTGCTCTGATACAAACGCACCGATATCACTTTACTGCAGCGTGACGTTCGCAGTTAGGTAGCAGAAGGACTAACGTCAGAAATGTGGAGATTTTTCAAAATAAACGATGGTGACAAAACTACCATTGACTGAAAGTTACGTTAAAGACAGACGGATACAGACGGAGCATTCTGTCCGTCCTCTGCCTACATTCTATACATAATTCTGTCTGTTTTCCAGGTGGTCGCGGATGCGTACCTAGACAGAGAATTCAGAGCAGTACCACCCGGAACTGTGGAGGTAGCGGATCTTTTCAAAGAGTGACTATGTGAGTTGGTGAAAAACTACTGATATATTTATAACAAGTACCATCGTCAATATCAACATTAGCATCCACATCAGTATTACCTCCTCTGTCATTGCCATGTTTGTTATTATTTACTTTCTTCTTCTTTGTCTCAAAAAACTTTACTTTTCTTCGTGGTATTGGTCCAGTATGGTTAATTAAGAACGGCACCCCCTGTAGGATTGATTGACAAACGCTCATTCCAATGCATTAAATGTCAGTAGCAGCACTTTGTTCCAGTCAGACTAATGACAACGACAATAAAACACATTTACAAAAGGAAATAAGAACTATAATGGAATTATTAAGTACTCATATCGGTACTTGGTATCGGCAAGTACTCAAATGTAAGTACTTGGTCTGGGAAAAAGTGGTATCCCTAATATGTGGTTCTAAATCTGATACATATCTGATATCTTGCAATGCGATTTCAGTCTGAACGGCAAGGTCTTGTTTATCCGACCTTTACGTCATTGAAATGCGACAAACGTCAAAATTCTGCGTCCCAGGAGGAGGAGCAGCAGGAAAAACAAACTTACTTCCCTAAACACAGTGTGTGCTTACGTCAGGACCTATTTTGCGCACTGATAGAAGTCGCATTTAATGTCTAATATGAATGAGCACACAAAAAAATCGTAGTTCGCCAAAAAATCCGAATTGTGCATTAAGACGTGCTATCTGAACGTAGCCTTTGTCTGCAGTCCAGAGCATCTTGAAAACACGTACATGGAACACTTCCTTTCCTTCCTTCCAACAGAAGCTTGATTTTCTGATTTTCGAAGACTCTCAATTTGCTGATCTCAAGTCATTACCACAAATTAAAAGCTCATTGAGCAGGCAAACATGTCAGCGTGGGCCCTGCCAACTCATCTGTTTATTGTGACAAGTGGTATCCATCATTCATCTGTGTGATTTACAACCAAATGCCAACAGGAGTAGTGTGTAGGATAGAATATAATCATTTGTAAAACTCTGATCTTTACTTGTGCAATAGCCAATGTTAATTCTGGTGTGGTTTGGCCTTGTCAAGCTCTAAAATATTAGTAACTCTAGCTGGTAAATACAAGGCTGAATGTGAGTTTGGGGGTAAAAACCACACCTAGGTTGGTAGTAGGGGTGTAACGACATGAAAATTTCACATCACAGTTATCATTATTATTGCAGTATTATTGAAATTGTGCTAAAATGTTCAAAAAGTACTTCTACACACAGAAATGATTTAACCAAGTTGTATTTAAAAACAAAACCAAAAAAAAAAAAAAAAACTAAACAAATAAAATAATAGGCACAATGCACTTTCTGTTGGCAGAAACATTCAAATATTAACCCTTAGTGGTCTGAGCCTATTTTGGCCGTTTTTCAGTCCTTTATATACTATATAAACAAATGTTTATTTACCCATGTTTGGGATCTTTTTTTTCAGCACAACTTCATCTATATCATCTGTCTATTATGTTTTTCACTTTAACCTACTATATCAACATAAAAGGCCAAAAAACACACCAAAAAAAATTAAATCCGATTTGAAAAATGTATAACACAAACATGCTTAACGAACCTTTTCAAAGACTGTAAAAGTGAATATTGGTTCCAAATATTAGGTATATAAAATTAAAATTGTAATGAATTAAAATTAAACTCAAATATTTGACATAAAAGCAGATCTTTACATAGGGTCAATTTCTTTTTAATTTTCCGTAATCAATAAACCTTTGGGGTATGAGCCTATTTTGGCCATTTTTGACGACCGTTGATTTTGCCTTTATATACTATATGAAGAAATGTTTACTATACCCATGTTTGGTATCTGTTTTTCGGTATAACTTCATCTATATCATCTGCCTATTATTTTTTCTCTTTAACCTACTATATCAACACAAATGACAAAAAAACACATAAAAAATATAAAATCCAATTTGAAAAATGTATATAATTTATTGCATAAATAACACAAAGATGCTTAACGAACCTTTTCAAAGACTTTAAAGGTGAATATTGGTTCCAAATATTAAGTATATAAAATCTAAATAGTAATAAATTAAAACTATACTCAAATATTTGACATAAAAGCAGATCATTACATAGGTGTTTTCTCCGGAAAAGTGCGGTAATCAAACACGGTTATCATGATAATTAGAATTTAAACGGTAATAGAAAACCGTTGGCAATTTTACCGCAGTTTATCGTTAAACCGGTAATCGTTACATCCCTAGTTGATAGTATTTTACTTGAAAATGTATACCGCTGAGACACTGCAAGCGAAAGACATGCAAGCCATTCATTTTCCAATATAGATTTATACCTCAATGAATAAATGAATACAGTGTGCAGTTACAGGAAGAAATAAATGAAATCCAAATTCACCTAATAAGCACCCACCATCTGTTGGCGCACTGGGAAACTATGGTGGATTAGTCTTTCGCTGAAAATCAATAACCTCTCAATGAGCTGCCAGTGGTAGATGCTAGCTCCGAAGGAAAATGAGAATAAAAGATGCATGATGTGGCGTTCAGGAGGTGACATAATCATACAGCCAATCGAGCTCCATTATCTCCCGACAACAGCGGCGAGTCTCTAGGGAAGCAATGAGCCCACATGGCGAGGACCACGGGCCTGCCTGCGTTACCTCAGCTGTCATGTGGGAGAACCATCGGCTCCATCAATCAATTGGAGTGAAGGCCGCAATGCATTAGCCGATGCTTAAGAATAGTACTAAATAAGCAGAGAAGGCAGGGGGGAGTGTGGCACAAGTCACTTAATCTACAGTTCAGCGCTGATAATGTATTTCTCACAAGTGAAGGAGGGTGCGATACATTTTATTTCTTTCCAGACAGAGACTGACTTGCCTTGAGGAGTTTCTTGATAAAAATGTCATTTCGTTTAAAGCTGACAGAGATAACAGCGCGCGATTTTTAGCCAATAAAATATTAAAGTCTGATTGCGAGACTATAAGACGTGCAAAGCTGCATATTTTAGACGAGGGGTGTGTAACTCTTTTTTTTTTTTTTATTTATAAAGAGCACTTACAAATGACAATGCCACAATCTGTTACATTCTTCCTCATACACATATATATATATATACAGGGTGGGGAAGCAAAATTTACAATGAACATTTAGTTGTTTTTTCTCAGCAGGCACTACGTCAATTGTTTTGAAACCAAACATATATCGATGTCATAATCATACCTAACACTATTATCCATACCTTTTCACAAACTTTTGCCCATATGAGTAATCAGGAAAGCAAACGTCAAAGAGTGTGTGATTTGCTGAATGCACTCGTCACACCAAAGGAGATTTCAAAAATAGTTGGAGTGTCCATAAAGACTGTTTATAATGGAAAGAAGAGAATGACTATGAGCAAAACTATTACGAGAAAGTCTGGAAGTGGAGGTAGCAACAAAAAAATGTACCAAAGCTTTTATTAAAGCTCTCAAATCCAAAATCCTAAAGGATCCAACCAAATCCAGGAGAAAAATGGCAATTGAACTTGAGGTAGACAACAAGACCGTTAGAAATGCAGTAAAATATGATTTGAAGTTAAAATCTTACACAAGAACACCAAAACACTTGTTGACAACAGCAACAAATCCAACTTTAGCAATTTTTGGGAATCATGTTTATGCCCGCCTTCTAGCCCAGATCTAAACCCTCTGGATTCTGCTATTTGGGGCGTTTTAGAACATGCTGCCAATAGAACATCACACAGCAATGTCGACTTTCTTAAAGATACTATTAAAGAAGAATGGGAGAAGTTGTCACCCGAATATTTGAGGAACACTTGCGCAAGTTTCAGGAAGCGTGTGAAGGCAGTTATTGAGAAAGAAGGAGGACACATAGAATAAAAACATTTTCTATTATGTCAATTTTCTTGTGGCAAATAAATTCTCATGACTTTCAATAAACTCATTGGTCATACACTGTCTTTCAATCCCTGCCTCAAAATATTGTAAATTTTGCTTCCCCACCCTGTATATATACAGGGTGACCCAAAAAAACGGGAATTTTTGAAGTGCGTATTGGCAGACATGAGCAAGTGGCAACACTGCGAGGCAGTGACCTTGAGCAAGTAAACACACCCCCATCTTAGTAACCATTGGCGGCTGTGCAAGAATTGTGCAGTAACCGTGTGATCTCAAGATTCGGTAACGTTCCCTGGCCCCCTAGATCACCAGATTTGTCCGTTTGTGATTTTTTCTTGTGGGGCTATCTCAAGAGTAAAGTGTACACGACTGGACCAAGAACTGCGGATGAGTTAAAACAGAGAATTCAGGATGAAATTCACAGTATCCCAGCTGAGATGTTGCAGCGGTCAATGAGGAATCTCAACAGCAGATTTCAAGAATGCATTCGTACAGGAGGACGCCATCTACAGGAAGTCATTTTTAAAAAATGAAAATTCCATCATTGTTTCTTAAATGGCATGTTTTAAGGTTTCAATTACTATGAATAAAATATTTTTCTTCCATCACTCTTGGTTTTACTGGATTGTTAAAAAGTTCCCGTTTTTTTGTGTCATCCTGTATTTATACCATAACATTTACATATGAACAGTCACAGATCATCTGAGTATCTCTCCATGTAGCTCTTTCAGATGTTTTTAGACCTTTAGGTAAACATTAGTGAGAACTACAGTCTACTCTTATACCGTTATACCGCCATTTTCACTCACCGCCGACCAAAACCATTGCACAAAAATCCTCAATGCATTATTCCATTAGCTACCGCCATTTCCGCCTATCGCCATCTGCCAGCCCAGTTCCATGCACAAACAACACTTATACCATTGATTTCCCGACCGTTATACCGCCAGCGTGATTGCCATCGAGTACACATAAATTTTAACAATGCACTGAAACAAACGCGCCAGACGCTGAGCGCGACAAGCTACGAGTAGGTCTACGGAACGGCCACCGTTCATTTATCGCAGAACACTCAGTAGGTCAGGATGTCGGGAAGAGGACGTGGGATTAAGCCAAAGCCTCAAGATGATGGGGTGTCATTTCCCGACACGGTATAATAATGCTTAAAATGTTTCCCCACTTTAAATGATCCCTTACAACATAACAGAATCAAGATTTATTTAGAAACGCAATTAGAACGGGTTAACGGAGGCAGCATACACATCATATAGTAAAGACATGCACATTATGGACGCAACCCGTTGTAACGCCATTTTCGCTATACCGCCAATTTGGCCGCGAACGGAAGTTGGCGGTATAACGAGAGTAGACTGTATTTTCAACAAGAACATTGGAAGCTTTCACATTGGAAGGTTTTTCAAAGACAAAATTCCTGTGTAGCAGTATAATGAAATAAAAAAGGTTCAGGTTAAAGGTCATAGGCAAAAGAGAAAAAAGAAAAAGAAAAAAAAAATGTCTAGATCAATAAGACACTGTTTCCTGACCCTTTTCCAATAATTTAAGAGAAGTCTGGTCTTATAGGTTTGACATACTCAGTCCATTTACTCCAGATTTTGTAAAATTTCTCTTTCTGGACTCTAAGGGAATATGACAGCCGTTCCATCATGTAAATTTCATGAATAATATCGATCCATTCATCTACAGCGGGTAGATTGGGTTTGAGCCAATTTCTTGGTGTAACTCATTTTAGTTCAGGGCCCACATTCAGTTAAATTTGATCTGCAGTGGGCCGAACCAGTAAAATAATAACATAATAATATAGAAATCATGTCAACTCCAAACTTTTCTCTATATTTTACAGTAAAAAAAGTCAAATTAAACAATGAAAATGTTTACATCTACAAACTGTCCTTTCAAACAATGTGAATAACTTGAACAAACTGAAAAAATAAGTGTAGTTTTAACAATATTCCGTCTCAGTTTATCATTTCCACATGTTCATCATAACGTACAGATCTGCAAATACACAAAACATTTAGTATCAGGCAGAATGTTGTTAAAAATGCACTTATTTTTCTTAAGAAATTTCAGGTTCTTCACATTTGTTCAGGTTATTCACATTTTTTGTGAAATTATACTTTGTTTTAATGTAAATACATGAAAATATTTACATTTACAAACAGAAAAATGTGGAGTTATGAGTTTATAGATGATTATGATAGTATTTTACTGGTCTGACTCACTGGAGATTGAACTGGTCTGCATGTGGAACCTGAACTAAAATGATTCCTAATTTCTTAATATCTATTTTTGCATTTCACAAATTCATCCCGAGGGCCGGACTAGACCCTTTGGTGGGCCGGATTTGGCCCCCGGGCCGCATGTTTGACACCTGTGTTTTAGGGCAAAAAGAGACGCTTTGAGGTTTCTGAGTGACGGTTTGTTTGAACAGTCGTGAGCCTCATGTGTTTGAAGGCTAGGGTCTTCATCAGGAACCCCCCCTCCCCTCCCCCCCCGAGCAGTCACTCACACAAACGAAAACAAAGCTCGTGAGCCAGCAGAGCCGAGGATGGATTTCCTTAAACTGCTTCCTAATTAAAACAGCCGCTGATGTTTTTAACATGTGGTGGCGAGAAAAGTGTCCACTGTACAGACGAGACACACACTGGGAAAAGCCACCTGGGAGATAGGTTATTATCGTTAACGAAAACTAACGAAATGACGAAAACTAGAATTGTAAAAACATTTTTGTTAACTGAAATAAATAAAAACTATAATTAAGAGAAAAAACGATAACTGAAACTGTATTGTGTGCTAACAAAACTAACTAAAACGTATAAAAATTATGGATAAAATTCCCTTCGTTTTTGTTTTTGTCAATGTCGGATTGATATGAAATCGATTTATTTCCCTTGAGCAATTTTTGCTCGGGGCACTATATGAAAATTAACAGTCCATCACTTCTAGTCACTTGTGGTTTCGAGTCGTCTTCTGGTCTACCTGGAAACATGGAGACTAAAGTTGGGAGTCCTGTGTGGAATTTATTTGAATACGACGGTGAAAAAGATAAAAGAAATGAGAAAACTAAAACTAAACTAAAACTAAGCATTTAGAAAATAACAAAAACTAATAAAAACTAGCAAACCTGCTCTAAAAATGAATTAAAACTAACTGAATTAGAGAAAAAAAAAGTCAAAACTAAATAGCACTAAACTATAATGAAAAATCCCAAACTATTAGAACCTTGCTTGGGAGATCCACTGAAGTTTTGGGTCCTCTTAACTTCTCCAAGGTTATTATCGTTAATGAAAACTAACGAAATGACGAAAACTAGAATTGTAAAAACATTTTCGTTAACTGAAATAAATGAAAACTATAATTAAAAGAAAAAAAGGATAACTAACTGAAACTGTATTGTGTGCTTACAAAACTAACACATAAAAATTATGGATAAAATTCCCTTCGTTTTCGTCTTTGTCAACGTTGGATGGATACGAAATCGATTTATTTCGCTCTTGCAATTTTAGCTAGCGGCACCATACGACACTTCATGCTCCGTCACTTCTCATCACTTGTGGTTTCGAGTCGTCTTCTGGTCCCCACTCTACCTGGAAACATGGAGACTAAAGTTGGGAGAAAGCAGCAGAGTCCTGTCTGGGATTTATTTGAATACAACGGTGAAAAAGATAAAAGAAATGAGAAAACTAAACTAAAACTAAGCATTTAGAAAATAATGAAAAATAATACAAATTAGCAAACCTGCTCTAAAAATGAATTAAAACTAACCGAATTAGAGAAAAAAAAAAGTCAAAACTAAATAAAACTAAACTATAATGAAAAATCCCAAACTATTAGAACCTTGCTTGGGAGATCCACTGAAGTTTTGGGTCCTCTTAACTTCTCCAAGGTTATTATCGTTAACGAAAACTAACGAAATGACGAAAACTAGAATTGTAAAAACATTTTTGTTAACTGAAATAAATAAAAACTATAATTCAACGAAAAAAAACATAACTGAAACTGTATTGTGTGCTTACAAAACTAACTAAAACATAAAAAATTATTGATAAAATTCCCTTTGTTTTCGTCTTTGTCAACGTTGGATTGATATGAAATCGATTTATTTCGCTCTAGCAATTTTATCTAGCGGCACCATATGACACTTCATGCTCCGTCACTTCTCGTCACTTGTGGTTTCCAGTCGTCTTCTGGTCTCCAGTCTACCTGGAAACATGGAGACTAAAGTTGGGAGAAAGCAGCAGAGTCCTGTCTGGGATTTATTTGAATATGACGGTGAGGAAGATAAAAAATTTGAAAAAACTAAAACTAAACTAAACTAAGCATTTAGAGAATAACGAAAACTAATAAAAACTAGCAAACCTGCTCTAAAAATGAGTTAAAACTAACTGAATTAGAGAAAAAAAAAAGTCAAAACTAAACAGAACTAAACTATAATGAAAAATCCCAAACTATTAGAACCTTACTTGGGAGATCCACTGAGGTTTTGGGTCCTCTTAACTTCTCATCAGGTAAACATTGTTAGACTCTCGGCAGCTTGAGTTCACAGTCGGTACAACATGTGCTCACCACAGCTTGAAACAGATAGCCCCGAGGCTTTCACAGCCACACTTAAGCAATCAGAGATCAAACCTTCATCTAATGCAATAATGCTCCATCAATCATTCTTTCTCTGTTGCCAGCATTTTCTCTCTCTCTGGTCACTTCCTCTCGCATACCCTCAATCTCTCTCTCCGATTAGAAATTTATTTTTCTTGAGAGTGCATTTTAGAAGTCTCATTATTCTGTCAGACTAGCTGACAGAGCTTCTCTCCAGATCCTCAAACCTCAGGGGCTGGTTAAGGAAAAACAGTTGCATACACTTTCTCCCAACCTAAACTTCCTTCTTGGATCAAAAATAAACCTGGGCCAATTGTGTGTATCCATCTCCTGCTGAAGAGGAAGACCTCACTTGGCAGAACCGCCAGAGGGGAAAGTCACACATGCAAAGGTCAGAGATGAGGAGAAACACGGCGGCCACAGATACCCAGGGTCAGCGCTCAGCCAAAACAAACCATTGAAAGCAACTCGGTGAACCATCATGATTCCATCAATCTGTCACTGATGTGATTTTATTCATGATGACAGAGAGAGAGAACGAGAGAGCGACCAAGACAGAAACAGAATTGAACGAGAGAGTTGGCTCTCTGTGTGAAATACAATACAACACAAGCTGTTCTCCATCTGGAGACATGTCAGACTCGTCTGCCTCACCCAGCCGTGACAAGCTACATTAGAACCAGTCAATTTACACCACATTTCATTGGCTTTTCTAATTCCACATGTACACCCAACACCTCGCTACATCAGTGTAATTCATTAAAAATAAAATCATCACAACAATTTTAAATACTTAACAGGTGGAGCGCAGACACTGAAGCGGCAGCAAAAAGCAAATAAGCAAGTACCAACTAGGGCTGTGAGAAAACATTGTTTCTGCAATATATCGTGATATTTCATTTCACAATATTGTATCGATATTAAAAAGTATTGTATAGGATATTTTTAGGTATTTATTCAATTGCAGATATGGTGGAGGTTCATTTTAGTTTGTTTTTGTTTTTCTTTTTTGTTTATATTTTATTTATTATTATTATTATTTAACACTCTTATTAAATAATGTTTGTTCCTTTGTTGGGATTGAACTAAAATAACGTTCTGATGTTAGTTCTGAACTAATAGAATATGAACATTTGAACAGGATCTTAAACTGTAATGTCTGTAAAAAAGAATTTAAGTTTGAACACAGGAACATTTTGTGATATAGCATTACATCCTGTTGGGATCAAATAAAAATGTATTTAGTATTTGTGCATATTTCTAGTGTAATTCAATTCTTCAGGGAAATAATCATTAAAAAAGAAACAAAACTAAGAAAAAAATTGCCTTTAACAGTATCGTGATATATCGTATCGTGATCCTAGTATTGTGATTTGTATCGTATCGCCAGATTCTTGCCAATACACAGCCCTAGTACCAGCACAGTAACCTAAGCGGCTAAAATTTGCTTAGAGGTCTTACTTATGTCATTGTGCATAAGAAATCAATAGAAGTGAATCCCCAAAGGAACTTTGTGTTGGTAAATGCAAGTTATGCAAATTGACAGGATTTCAGTTCTGTTGCAACATGTTGCTGGTCATATGAACTATGTTTTTAGCTCAAAAATGTCCAATTTCATCACAATTAATGCTATATTTTCATGTCACAAAAGGCCAAGTTATATTTGAACTGAATTTACCTGAAAAACAAATATTCTATTCTTTTAGATTCCCCAGTTTTTCTTGCAAGATTATACATACATGTGATACTACACATCACATGTTTTATTTTTACAGGTTCAATATGGAGTATGGTGCTGATCCATCCTGCTTATGTTACGCCAATACATACATTAAGAATGTCACACGTCACTTTTTAAATCAACAGTTTTCTAATAATAAGCATTTTTATAAAGAAATAACAATTCTATATTGTTATTTACTCTTTAGTATGATGATAAACTATACAATAAATAATTCTGATCCTAGTTTTTGCACAGGGATCATTTGTGGAAACGGTGACATGGCTGCTGAGCATCAGTATGATGGGATCTGGAACAACCATGTCACATCCGTCCACTGCCACATTTTGTGTTTTTGTGTCAGCTGTTATTGTTTTAGATCCACAATACTAACATTTATGAATAAGAGGAGAATTAGCAATAGTAAGTATAGAAGTTTATTACTAATAAAGTACTGGTACTGACCAGAGCATCATGGGTAATGTCACGTCCGTTCACCAGCAAAAGTTTTCACATACACGTGCTATTCAAAATCCAATATTTCTGAAAATATAGCTTCCACTGTCAAATAATATCAGTAGTCTGTGCACAAATGGATTTCAACACAGTTTTGTGCATTTCATACAACTTTTTTTTTTTTTTTTTGACAAAAATGGCCACTCATTTGACCCCCTAAGTAAATTTTAGCCGTAACCTACATGTACGGTATATCTGGTTTCATTCTTTCGTAACACACACACATACTACCATTTAGTGAAAAGACCCCTCAGGCTGAGATTACAGCTCTGGATTCGTTTCAACTCTTGCCCTCCCTCAGTGCGTAGCTGTTTGATGAAACTTCTTGGCAGGGGTCACATCCAAGTGTGGTGGGTATTTTTTTTTTTTTTTTTAAACTTACTTAAACGAAACTATACAAGAACCTGGGCCAGACTCGTCGTCTGGTTGTAAATAACCTGTGGTGTCCCAGAGGGTGGCACGCTGCAGGCTGTTGTGCTTTGCATGCATTTTGCTGAGTACTAAAACCACGCGCTGGATTCCCAGGGCTCAACAGTATCAATTAGAGGCAGCTTGTGAAAAGATGTGCTTCCTCTGTTGCTGTGGTCTGGTCAGAGGTAGGAAGTGAGGGAAGAGAAGGAGGAGGCCACTCCTGCAGCAGAGCTGTTCAGACCCACAAGAATTCCGTTTTTCAATTTGCTCCGCAGGCTCGTTCGGCAAAAAATTAAAACAGTAAAAGACAACACACACCTGACTAGTCCTTCTCAATTTCCTTTCTCTTTTTCTGAAGTGTACATTGATGTATTCTTTGTACAGATACGAGCTCTGGCGTCCAATTCGATGACCTCAGAGCTCGTACAGCAGCAGAATAAAGGCCACGTGGGGCGTATGTTTGGTTGTATCCCACGGTTACAGGCCTGAAGGGAGCACCAGGTTACCCACAGCAGCAAAAACTGGCCTTGACCACAGGTTCTTCTGTGCTGCATCTGACTCACTTACCACATTTAGGAAACATCAGATACTGTAATCATATTTGAAAACCACTTTAACCACAATAATAACACAAAGTCAGAGAAATTCTCACTCGTGTGCCTTTCTACGCAATGAACCTGAAACAGACAGAAAGAAAAACAGGTGTCAGCTGCGATATTGTCAAATTATCTGACAATTTTTGCTCAGTTTTCTGGTTCCGTTGATGGACTAGTGCACAGCGTGTGCTTTGGTCCAGCAGCCGCTAAAAGGAAAGTCTTCTGTATTTCCACACGCCTGGACGAGAGTGAGGCAGCTGTATTGATTTTTTTATCCATTTCAACATGACAGACAATCTGTGAGCAGCAATACACGAGGCAAAACCATACTTCACCACTGGAACAGAAGCAGAATTTCGTCAAAACTTTGAGAGCTATGACTAATAAACGGAATGGAAACAGAGTGATACAACATTATTCATGGTTAAGGAAATGACAGTGGTGATTTCTCATAGACTGCAAGGGAAGCTCAGCTTCCCCTAAAATTATGAAAATTAAATGGTTAAATATGGTCGGTTGTGTTGACATTTCACTGACTACACATGTGTTAGAACACATTCATCTCACAGATGAGTTCGTTCAGAATCAGCTTTATCACAAATCAACAGACGCCATGTTGTTCACTTCTCATACATTCCCGTGTCGCTGTTTTCTCATTCGATCTCTGCTCAGTGCATTTGTCCGTAGACGCTCAGCGTCCATGCACTTCAATGGGACTGAGTGGAACAGTTTTTTTCATCGCCTCAAAACTGGACGGTAATTGGATAAATGCCATGATGTTGTCCCGCCCCCGGACACTCGGCATCTCTGGGGGTGAATGGAGCTGTGGGCGGAGCTCGGCCGGGCTGGACGCTGAACTTCCACGTGCTGATTGGAGGATCAGTCGAAAGGCTGAATCCTGTTTGATTGACAGCTGTTTTCAGATCTACTCCTTCACTGACACAGTTCAGTTTAATACCATCGCACATTCTGCTGTGAAATCGAGAGAAACCACTACGAAATTACTTGTTCATTTCTTGCACTGTAAATAAAACACACTCATTGTACTTCCTTGTTTCAATTTAACATAATTTCAACATTTTCTTGTTTACTTGGTACGATAAGGTCACTGACCATTTTCTTAAAACGGAACAGAGGGCCGAATTTATGTTAAAATAACTTCACTTTTTTTTTGATGTAAGCCGACAATGAGCTTCCCCTGTCTGAAAGACGAGCAGCCGCCACTGGGAAATGAATACACTAAACCAGGTTCTTCAGGAAAAACCTCACAACCGTTGAAACCCTCTCGAATCCAAATACCCTCCAGAAAAAAAATGGGAGGAGTGACGGAGCCAAAAATATTTCTCAATTACTAAAATATGACTTATGGTTAAACGCAACAATTATCACTCCAATTATAAAATACAGCCACCATTCTGTCAGTTTTGGCAGCCCGAGTGGATGGCAGGATTCCAGCAGAGAAACCTAAACCTTGTCAGGGCGCATTTCCATGTGCACTGACTGACACATCATCTTTCCAGCTTCACATCCATGCCAGTGCCACCTAACAAGTTGACCATACTCATAACATAATGAGGCTTCTGTTAACTTACTGTGAATAGCTTTGCCCTGCTCGGTCTGCCTGCCTCGCCACCATGAAAATACTAACCAGAGCACGTACAGACATAATGAGTTCACCCAATTGGTTCTGACAGGCTTGGTCCACAATGTGCAGCAGTTTTCAACTCTGTTCCAATACTGAACACTGAGGTCTTGCTTCTTTGTCTGTCATAAACAACAGGCTAGCACAAACCGGGCTTTAATTCCCTTCTATTTGTGGACAAATGGCGTCCTTCATTGAGGCTAGGGAGAACAGAGAGACCACACAGCCCCTTCGTCACATAATGGACAAAGGCACTGCCCCCGAAACCGGCCAGCTTGTGTCATAACCTTATCGAAAACCAGCCAGTGCTTCTTAGTCAGAGAATAAGGCCACCGAGATGGAGAGGCCCCGGCGAAGAGGGGTATAGCCTTCTCGTCTTCTCGAGTGAAAAAGGGCAAACTATAGCATCCTTGTTGGATTTGGGGGGGGGGGGGGGGCGGGGGGGGACAGGGGAGTTGTTGTTTCGAAGTGCTTGGGGTTCTCTGCTTACACATTGTGCCCCCTCTCATCCACAGTCCTGTTAATCCCATTAATATGAAGAGGGCCAAGAGCCTGAGAGTGGCCACAGCTTAAGAGCCATCAACCAGCATTAGCCCTCCAAATCCAAACCCCTGTCTAGACCCATTAACAACTTAGCCCAGCAGAGTCAAATCATTTGAGACCCATGTCTAATGACGAGAGCATAAGTTAAAACCTAGCAGTCACTGATGTTTGCACCCATTCATGTCATTTTCTTCATTAAAGCCCATAGTGGACATGGAGGATGCTTTATGCTATTTGTGAAAAATCCAACTAATCCTATTTTGTTGGTCAAACAGCATATTTGACTGTGACTCAGTGTATTCCTTGGCAGTTGAAGTGTCTTTCTCACTTTACTGAGTAGCTGTGTTGAACGTCTGCCACTCAGTATTGACCGTGAGACAGATTTAGTCGTTGGTTGGATGATTTAGGCTTGAATTAAACTTCATATCTGAGGTAAATATTCCCACTAAGTGCATGTGTATCTGTCTATGTGTGTGTAACAGAGTTAAGGTATATAGTGTAGGATTCCACTTGCCATTGCTGACTTTTGTTGTGTTAATTCCAATTTTATTTTGGGGACATGAACCCCACACCCCTTCAAACTGGGGTCGTGCACCCCAGGAGATAGCAGCAGTTTTGTCGTTCTGTCCTGGTGAGTGCACGCATGTTGGTCCTGTCTTTATTTTACATTTTTTTATTTTCTTTATGTCATATTTGAATAGGTGTTGTGTGCCGTTGTGTTGGTGTCATGATTGGCTTTCGGTTGAGTATGTTTTTTTTTTTTAAATTGCAATGTTCTTTGTGTATGTTCGTGGAGTTAGCTAACTGTGATTTTTATTTTTATTTTTTTTATTTTTAGCCCAAGCAGGTTTTTCATTTAACGTATGGTTTTTATTTTTGTATGTGTGCCAGGTATGTATTTTATTTACTTTATATTTACAATGTTAGTAAAAAAAAGCAGCAGTTTTGTCGCTCTCTCCTGCCCAAGACGGACTGCAGGTTTTTCATTTAACGTATGTTTTTTTTTGTATGTGTGCCAGTGTGCCAGAATAAACTGGTGAACAAGAAAAAAAAAGGATTGTGTGGAAAAAAACTCTTTGGCAACGCATCTGTACAGCCGCTACATGTGCAGTATTTATTACCACCGAGGAGGTTATGTTTTCATTGGGACTTGTCTGTTTGTTACCTCCGCCAAAGAACAGCGGAGGTTATGTTTTCATCTAGGTTTGTCTGTCTGTTAGCAAGATAAGTCAAAAAGTTATGGACGGATTTGGATGAAATTTTCAGGAAATGTTAATACTGGGACAAGGAATAAATGATTACATTTTGGTGGTGATCGGGGTGGGGGGTGGGGCACTGATTTGCCTTGATGGAGGTCTGCGCTCTGAGTGCTTTTCTAGTTTCTTTGTCTGTCTGTTAGCAAGATAACTCAAAAAGTTATGGACGGATTTGGATGAACTTTTTAGGAAATGTTGATACTGGCACAAGGAATAAATTATTAAATTTTGGTGGTGATTGGGGGGGCTGATCTGTCTTGGCGGAGGTCTGGGAGTGCTGTTCTAGTTTATTACCTCCGCCAAGGAGGTTATGTTTTTGCTGGCATTGGTTTATTTGTGTGTCTGTCTGTCCGTGTGCAAGATAACTCAAAAAGTTATGTACAGATTTTGATGAAATTTTTAGGAAATGTTGATACTGGCACAAGGAAGAAATGATTCAATTTTGGTGGTGATTGGAGGGGGGGGGGGGGGGGGGGGGGGGGGGGGGGGGCTGATCTGCCTTGGCGGAGGTCTGAGAGTGCTTTTCTAATTTATTTATTTATTTGTTTATTTAGCAACGACAGTACACATTAATAAACATTTCTGTAAATGTGCTGGTATTAGCAAAAAAGCTATTTTTCTGTTAACTGTTGTCCCTGCGTGAGAAGTAAAGTGCCAGCATTCATAAAATTAGAAACATGTTAAAAACTAGAAGCACTCGGAGAGCGCAGACCTCCGCCAAGGAAGATCAGTGCCCCGGATTTGGATGAAAATTTCAGAAAATGTTGATACTGGCACAAGGAACAAATGATTAAATTTTGGTGGTGATTAGTTCCAACTAAACACAAAAACCCATTACTAATTTCTCTGACCATCGCCAAGAAAATCATTTTTCAAAACTGGAAATCCAAACACTCCTGCCATATCACCCACTGGATAAATTTACTCGCAGAACACATATCAATAGAAAAAATAACAGCCTACAAAACAAACAATATATCAGCATTTGAGGAAACATGGAACCCATTCACAAATTATCTAAAGTCCACCCAGAACTCATACCAAAGCAGTAACCAAAACCACAGCCATGTACAGGATCACATATCAGACCACATCCAACCCATAACAAACATTTTATAATTTACATCATCCACATTAACTTCATTCTTTCTGTCTAGCTTCACATACAGACAAACCAGGATCCCTGTTCCCCTTCATTCCCACCTACACTTCTTTCTTCCCCTCTCTCTCCCCTCCCTTCTTTATCTTTTTAACCAAGCCCCCCCCCCCCTTGCCTTTTTTTTTTTTTTCTTTTTTTTGGATTAGAAAGTAGTATTTTTATTGTTATCATTATTATCATATTATCATGTTATCATTATTATTATCATATTGCTAGTTACATTTCTGATCTTTTTCATTGTAATATGACGTTGTTGTTTGTCAATACTCTGTCATTGTTGTTGTTTTTAGTTTGTTTATTTCTTTGAGTTTCCCTTTGTTTATGTGTTGTTGTTTTTCTGTAGAATCACTTTTTAAAAAAGCCATAAAAATATTTGATAAAAAAACACTTAATTTTCACCATTGCATTGTTTTAGATAAATATACATTTCTTAATTTTAATAATTTTGTGAATTTTAAAAATGCTTGCTTGATATTTAAAGTCTTGCATGGACTTGCCCCTCCTCCCTTGACAGATTTTATCAAATCCCGCTCTGTCAGTGGGATGGTCACCAGGGCCACAGCTCGAGGAGACTGTGAGGTGCCACGCAGATGCACTACTTTTGGACAAACTGCACTTTCAGTCACTGGGACTAAATATTGGAACAGTTTACCACTTAACATAAGAGACTCACAATCATATGCCTCCTTCAAATCACAACTTAAACATTGGATGAAGGAAAACCAAGCCTGTGACCATCAGTAGATCATCCTCACTGTGTTGTCCTGTGTGTTTTTAGGATGTTTTGCATTTCCTTGTACTGTTTTTTTATAATGTCTTTTACAATATTTTGCCTTTTTGTCAATTGTCTTTCTTGTCACCTGCCTAGGGATTACAGATGGAAATTAGCACTGCTGCTACAATCTGTCATTTTTACAGCTGCAATTGTTGTAGATGTTCATTAATAGGCACTGTCCCTATTAAAGAAATTAAATAAACAAATAAATAAATTGTCTTGTTAACTATCACTAATAAAAAAAAAAAAAAAAAAATTGGTGGTGACCGGGGGGGGGGGGGGGGGCACTGATCTGCCTTGGCAGAGGTCTGCGCTGTCTTTTCTAGAAAAGTACTCGTAGAACCGATATTTTCTTACACCCCTGCCAAGAATACTGTACGTGTGCGCTGCTATAACCACATGATGTCCTGAAAGAGATTATCTGTTGGGTTTTAATTAAAAGCCAAGCAGGGAGACCAAGAATTCCCAAAGAGGCCTAAGGTCACTGTCTTGTGAAGAAAATACAATCTCTAATTCCTCAATCCACCACCAGCTAACCCTCCATCTACTGTACATATGGCCCCATTTCTCATCCCACTGCATACCAGCCGGGTGATTACCAAGCATCAGAGGCTGATTAATGCAGCTTTAAAGCAGCTTGCTTTCGACCTGGCTGGAGCACAGTGAGGCCTTTCAAGAAACACAGGGCACAGTGACTGCACATTTTGCAGCTTTCAAGACCACAGTAAGACCACTGGCTTACCGCTGTAGCATATCACAAATGACAATCAGCTAAATCTGGAAGGCATGATTCAGCTCCCCAGCTCCCTGCCAGGCATATTCAGTTTCATCCAACAGCAGATAGCATGTGCCAGTAATCAAAGCGAACCCGGTGGATTACCTTCAGCTCTGCACTATGTGATGAAATCCACATCAAGCCACCTCAGGTATTTATTCCTGATATACGTATTATTTTCTAAAGAGTCTAGACAACATCTGGGCATGTTGGTTTCTGGTGCTCGGTGGCATCCTACAGACAAGCTCCCTGTGTCAAATATCATCCAGGAAAAAGTCACAGTCTGAGTTTCACTATTTCAACCAACTACACTCATGAAAATCAGTTTTGTATTTGTATTTGTATTTATTTATTTATTTAGCACAATAAAAAAACAGTGCAGGGAGGGAATGAAGCCCAAAAGGCTTGTACAGAGTTCCACTCCCATCATCTGTTATAAAATAAAAAAAATAGAATGTACAAACATAAGAAAACAATAATTAAACAACAATTAACAATATAGAAAACACTGAAAAAGTCAAGACAGAAGATGTTTTTTCAGTGAGTTTTTGAAAGATGGAAATGACAATATAGACTTTAAAGACATGTCAAGATTGTTCCACAATTTAGGACCTTTAAATAAAATATTAAATTGATGACCAGATGTTCAACAGAAGGGTAAATGAAGATTGTCGCTATGTCTAGTTGAGTATAAATGTAAATCGGATGAAAATCTAAAAAAATTATGAAAAGTGTCCGGAAGATCTTGCTTATTATTGATAAACTTGTGCACAAATAAACATGAGTGATAAACACTGAGTTCATGAACGGGTAGTATTGAATATTTCCTAAAAATTGGTGCAGATGGTTCGTATCTACTAGACAGTGAGATTGTTCTCAGGAATCTCTTCTGAATTATCAAGAGTTTGCTGAGATAAATTGGATAAGTTCCTGACCAGACAATATTTTACATACAACTAAAGATCATGGACTTTTTTTTTTGTATTTACATAGAATATTCTTATATCTAGAGCAGATTTTTCGAGACAATTTGACTGATTTTACAGGAGTAAATCACTTGCACTACCAAGCCACAATAGTAATATGTCAAAAATTATATATTCTCTATTTCCAGATTCTTCTTTTTTTCAGTTATTTTTTTATTGAATTTTTTTACAGCAGTAGTGCAAAAAAAAGTAGGATTTTTTTTTTTTTTTTTTTTTTTTTTTTTTTTACAGTATAGAATAATAGTTATATATAGTTAGTTTTATGGGTTTTTTTAGTCTTTTTATAGATAGTTTTTATTCAGAATAGAACATAAACAAAACACACATACAACAAAACAAAACCAAAAAAAATGGATTTTTAACATAGATCATGGATTTAATTGTTAGTAGGTATTGTATGTAGTTTATACACTGCCGGGCCGAAAAGAAAAAAAAATAGTCACACATGCAATATTTCACTGCACCACCTTTGGTTTTGATTCCAGAAGACATTCACTGTGACATCTTTTTTGTTACATAATGCATATGTAGTGTCACAATAAGGTTCATAATATGTTTTCCATCCATAGTTGCATTAATTTTTGATTATTGATGATGGAGAATCAGACCGCTGCATCAAGTCTTCATCACATCCCAAATTAGAGTCTGGACTTTATGGAGGCTAACCCATGTGTGAAAATGATGTCTGTCACAAACCTGACGCTTACTGCATCTGTTAGTTAAGTAACTTGTTCCAGCTGAAACATTATTAACCACTGCAGTATTTACCAATGGAAGGATCTGAACTATTTGCTTAGTTAAATCCAGTGAATGTTTCCTGGAATCAAAACCAAAGTTGGTGCAGTGACATACTGTATGTGTGACTTTTTTTTTTGGCCGGGCATGGCCTATAACAATCAGCACATATATAGCCAAAGTAACAGCACCATCCTTGCTAGCAAAAGAGATGATGCATTTAAGTTATTCACTCCTTTGGCAAAGTAAAAAAAAATGCCTTAAGATTAAAATTATTTAGGAATATTGAATTGAGATGGTAGATGTGTTTTTATTGTTGTTTTTTTCTCTTTATGGTGTGAATTAGGGGCGTAAGAAAATATCGGTTCTGCAATATATCGCGATATTTGGATTTTTTAGGTATTTATTCAAATGCAGATTTTGTGGAGGTTCATTTTAGTTTTTTGGTTTTTCTTTTTTGTTTGTATTTTATTTATTAATATTTTACACTCTTTTATTAAATAATGTTAGTTCCTTTGATGGGATTGCACATAATATTGTTATGATTTTAGTTCTGAACTAATAGAATATGAACATTTGAGCAGGACCTTCAACTGTAATGTCGGTGAAATATACTTTCTGGAAAATTTTGTGATAAAGCATTAGATCCTGTTGTGATCAAATAAAAATGTGTTTAGTATTTGTGCATATTTCTGGTGTAATTCAATCCTTCCAGGAAATAATCTTTTAAAAAAAAAAATTGCCTTTTTTTAACAGTATTGAGATATATCGTGATATATTGTATCGTGATCCTAGTATTGTGATTTGTGTTGTATCGCCAGATTCCTGCCAACACACACCCCTAATGTGAATGCTAGATGCCCGATGCTGTACACATTTAATTTAACCCTTTCATGCATGAATTATGAGAACCTTAGTCAAGATTTTTTTTTTTCTGGAGTGTTTTTATACCTCCTTAGGCATAAAAAAAATTGTGATCGAATTTTTTTTTTTTTTCATGGAGTAACAAAAATGTCCATGCATTTAATTTTTTAAGTAAAGAAATATGTATTTAAAACCCAATATCAGAAAGTAAAATGAAAACAATGGAATAAAAACATTTTTAAGGCTGCTAATTTGATGTTTTCTCACATTTTACCATACTCCAATGCTAGTTATTACCTCATATAATATGCAAAAAACAACTCTTTTTGTCTAACAAATAACACCTGATTTACACTTAAACATGTTACTGCAGATCAGGTTTATCAAGAACAGCAAAGTTACAGTAATGGTATGAACTGCAGTGTATTATGGGATGTTGCATAAGTGTCCACTGTGTTGGCTCATATGGAACTAAAACAACAAAACCTATGAATACACAAGAGAACAGCTGGAGAAGAACTGTCCACTGTAGTGACCACAATGCATGAAAGGGTTAATGTAAGCAGTGTATCAGGTGAAAAGGATAGGCAAAAAAAATGAGCTTTTGCTTCTAGCCTATTCCTTTTTTTGGTTTTTATGCTTATTATAATTACTGTACTAAGTGCAATGATTGATGTACAAACCAAACCAAAAATAAATTCATTCATTCAGTCTGATGCAGACTGTTAACAGCTGAGCCACTGTTATCTTCAATCCGATGCATTAATAATGCAATGCTATAACTAACAGTTTCATGCACATAATATGAAAAATGCTATCTTACATGAAGTTAACTTTCACTCTTATATAACATAAATTATCTCAAGTACACAGGGTGTCCCATAAGTCTCCATACATAGGAAAAATAAACGTTTCTTGACATAAACCATTTTTATTTATATAATATGCTCTATATGACTGCCATTTTGTCGGGAACACATTTCAATGTGTGTCCTCCACGGCTGAAGAACTATAAAGAAGAAATATAAAGAAATACATGTTAGAACCATGGAATGTATTATGTCTCCTATGTATGGAGACTTATGGGACACCCTGTATAATAACATTAGTGTGACTTTACATTCCCTATTCCATATGAAAGAAGATACTGTAGAACAGGGGTGTCAAACTCATTTTCATTCAGGGGCCACGTTAAGCCAAATTTGATCTGCAGTGGGCCGGAGCAGTGAAATAATAACATAATAATATATAAATAATGTCAACTCCAAACTTTCTTCTATGTTTTAGAGCAAAAAAAGTAAAATTATGTGATGAAAATGTTTCCATCTACTAACTATACTTTAAAATAACGAGAATAACATGAACGAACTGAAATTTTTCAAGAAAAGTAAGTGCAATTTTAGCAATATTATGTCTCAGTTCATCATTTAAACGTGCAAATTACAACTTACAGATCGCAGTGGATCAACAAATACACAAAACATTTAATAACAGGTGGAATATTGTTAAAATTACACTTCAGACATTTCAAAATGTTTATATTTGTTGAGGTTATTTGTGTTTTTGTGAAATGTTAGTTTAAGTGTAAATACAGTAAAATGATATGAAAATTTTTACACTGACAAAGACAAAAATTTGGAGTTGTGAGTATTTATGGGATTTTATGATAGTGTTTTACTGATCTGACCCACTTGAGATTAAATTGGTCAGTATGTGGAACCTGAACTAAAATGATTAATATCTTCAGTGTAATTTTTGCATATCTCACATTCATCCCAGGGGCCAGACTGGACCCTTTGGCGGGCCAGATTTGGCCCCCGGGCCGCATGTTTGACACCTGTGCTGTAGAAGATACTCAGTTCTCATCTCAGCAATCAGCTTTACACATCCCATCAGCCATCAGTCACAACCTGATTGATCGGTGCAGAGTAATCAGACAAACTAATAAATCAGTCGATCTTTAAGTGCAACCAACAGTCATGAGCGATTATTTTGAACATCTGCTTCTGTTTCTCTTCGGTTACTGCTATTGTGCTCTTCTGGACTACATGGTGTTTATCAGCCAGCAAGTGCACTAATACTGGATGGAGAAGGTTGACCTAAGCATGGCAGGTTCACACACATCAATACACTGACCACGCAGGAGCACCCGCATTTCCATTCAAGGCCACAGTGGACAGTATCCAAAAAACCTGTTGACCATAAATGGAAACATAAGGAAAAAAGAAGACCACAGTTAGGTAACCGGAATGCAGGGTTCTTCTACAGCACTGTTTGTATTTCCATGCTTTTTACATGTTAAGAAGCACACCAATAAAACACTTTGGACTATAATCTCTACTGCACATTTTCCAACTGTTCAGGTATTTCAGATTTTTTTCTTTTTTTGTTTTTTTTTCCTTCTTCTGCCCTCACCGCAGGAAATTTAACACTACGGCCAACATTTTCAAGAGGAGAGATTCAATAACCAAGATAATGAAGTTTTATTCTCGGTCTGATGACAGTAAGGGAGAAAAAGGAGCATCATATCAACTCAGCTGTTTCCTATTGACCTAAATATGAACCCAGTCTATCCAAGATTCTTGTGCTTAAAAGTCATTCTATTCGGTTTTTGTGGGGAACTGAAGCACCTCACAAAACATATCACAACCCCTCATTAATAGTATTTTTAGAAATAAATGAATTCTGCCAGGCTAGATCATATTCCAAATGTGGCAAGGGTGAAAAGAACAATTTCTACCCACTGCGACTAAAATGATTTTAGGAAAATGGATCCAATCAATCTGAGGTTAGACACTGAGCGGATCTTTCCCGACTGGAAGATACAGTGAAGATTGTAACCAGGGGTGTGTATCGGCAAGAATCTGGCGATACGATACAAATCACAATACTAGGATCACGATACGATATATCACGATATATCATGATACTGTTAAAAAGGCAATTTTTTGTTTTTTTTCTTCTTAAAACACGATTATTTCCTGGAAGAATTGAATTAAACCTGAAATATCCACAAATACTAAACACTTTTTTTTTTTATCATAACAGGATCTAATATTATATCACAAAATGTTCCTGTGTTAAAACTTCAAAACTTAAATTATGTTTTGCAGACGTTACAGTTTAAGATCCTGTTCAAATGTTCATTTTCTTTTAGTTCATAACAAACATCATAACATTATTTTTGTGCAATCCCAACAAAGGAACTAATGTCTACCTCTTTCAGACAGTAAAAAGTGCTTTTAAGATGCTTCAAAGACGATATGATACAAATCACAATACTAGGATCACGATACGATATATCACGATATATCATGATACTGTTAAAAAGGAAATTTTTTGGTTTTTTTCTTCTTAAAACATGATTATTTCCTCGAAGAATTGAATTAAACCCGAATATGCACAAATACTAAACACTTGTTTTTTTTTTTATCATAACAGGATCTAATGCTATGTCACAAAATATTCCCGTGTTAAAATTTTAAAACTTACATTATGTTTTACAGACGTTACAGTTTAAGATCCTGTTCAAATGTTCATTTTCTAGTAGTTCATAACTAACATCATAACATTATTTTTTGTGCAATCCCAACAAAGGAACTAACGTCTACCTCTCTCAGACAGTAAAAAGTTTTTTTTAAGATGCTTCAAAGAAGATATGATACAAATCACAATACTAGGATCACGATACGATATATCACGATATATCATGATACTGTTAAAAAGGAATTTTTTTGGTTTTTTTCTTCTTAAAACATGATTATTTCCTGGAAGAATTGAATTAAACCTGAAATATCCACAAATACTAAACACTTTTTTTTTATCATAACAGGATCTAATATTATATCACAAAATGTTCCTGTGTTAAAACTTCAAAACTTAAATTATGTTTCGCAGACGTTACAGTTTAAGATCCTGTTCAAATGTTCATTTTCTTTTAGTTCATAACAAACATCATAACATTATTTTTGTGCAATCCCAACAAAGGAACTAACGTCTACCTCTTTCAGACAGTAAAAAGTGCTTTTAAGATGCTTCAAAGACGATATGATACAAATCACAATACTAGGATCACGATACGATATATCACGATATATCATGATACTGTTAAAAAGGAAATTTTTTGGTTTTTTTCTTCTTAAAACATGATTATTTCCTCGAAGAATTGAATTAAACCCGAATATGCACAAATACTAAACACTTGTTTTTTTTTTTTTATCATAACAGGATCTAATGCTATGTCACAAAATATTCCCGTGTTAAAATTTTAAAACTTACATTATGTTTTACAGACGTTACAGTTTAAGATCCTGTTCAAATGTTCATTTTCTAGTAGTTCATAACTAACATCATAACATTATTTTTTGTGCAATCCCAACAAAGGAACTAACGTCTACCTCTCTCAGACTGTAAAAAGTGCTTTTAAGATGCTTCAAAGAAGATATGATACAAATCACAATACTAGGATCACGATACGATATATCACGATATATCATGATACTGTTAAAAAGGAAATTTTTTGGTTTTTTTCTTCTTAAAACATGATTATTTCCTCAAAGAATTGAATTAAACCCGAATATGCACAAATACTAAACACTTTTTTTTTAATCATTACAGGATCTAATATATCACAAAATGTTCCTGTGTTAAAACTTCAAAACTTAAATTACGTTTTACAGACGTTACAATTTAAGATCCTGTTCAAATGTTCATTGTCTTTAAGTTCACAACTAAAATCATAACATTATTTTTTGTGCAATCCAAAGAAAGGAACTAACATCTGCCTCTCAGACAGTAGAACAATGTTTTTCAACCTTGGGGTCAGGACCCCACGTAGGGTCGCCTGGAAATCAAATGGGGTCACCTGAAATTTCTAGTAATTGATAAAAGTAATAAAAACAAACTTAGTAATAAAAAATATATGGTGAGTTGATAGAGACAATCATAATACATAAAAGACATGACAAACTCTGAAGCATGTAATCTTTAAAATAAAGGTTTAAAAAAAAAAAAATTAAGATTGTTGTAAGTTCCTGTGGCCTTGGGGATTGTATATTTTATCTTTGTTAACCATAATCTTTGAAATAAAGGTTAAAAAAAAAAATGAAGCTGAAACTGAAGCACTGTGGTTCTGTTTATCTGTCAAATGTTCATTGTGGTCGGTTTCAGATGCTGCAGCTCTTTCATAATTCATAGTTTGAGTTCTTGTTTGTTCAGTATTAATTGTCAGCCTTGTAAATCCAAGCTGGACTGACTGTACATATCCTGACCAAGGAAAATCAAATTCTCACATTGTGCAGTAATCTCCACCTGGCTTTACTGCCTCTACCCATAATAATATACATTATATAGACTAAATGTCACCTAAAATTAATGTTTATTTGCAACATAGTATAGAAAACTATTACATGATCAAAAACAAAAAAATTTCTCAGTTTTGAATGTCTGGGGTCGCCAGAAATTTGTGATGTTAAAATGGGGTCACGAGCCAAAAAAGGTTGGGAACCACTGATTTATCCTCTATTTTTTGCATTTTATTTCAATGAAAGTCAGGTATTTTCCCATATTTAATTTACTGATCATGTAGATATTCATTAAAGCTCAGATTAAAGTTGAAAAATTAAGAAAACGTGAATTTTTTCAACAAAATCTATCACTGATTGTACATAAACCAAGTGTTTCCATCCACTGTCATTGATCCAACTCCATGGGTTTTACTGGTGAATCAGTGTTGTAGAAGATGACAGTGTTTCCATGGTAACTACGGAGCCTCTTAATATCCAAATGGGTCATATCTGATGACCATGAAAAGACGAAAAACTATATTTTACACCAATTATTTACATGTATTGATAGGATTAGTGGATCGACAGGTATTAAACAGTTTAGATCAGTAGATGGTTTTAGGCACCGGTGACTGTTTGGGTTTTTATGGGTTAATTAAGATTTTTTGCAAGGGCAGGGCTATTGGAGATGTGGTGCTGTATTTGCCTTAATTACATACAAGTAAAATAAATAAATTTAAAACCTCCTGCTTACGTTGCAGACTCAACAATGCAAAGCAGACCTCAGCCAGTAGTCACCACAACAAATTAATTTTAGCAAAAAAAAAAAAAAAAAAGTCTCCGTTTTGAATGTCTGGGGTTGCCAGAAATTTGTGATGTTAAAATGGGGTCATAAGCTAAAAAAGGTTGGGAACCACTGCAGTAGAAAGTGCTTTTAGGATGCTTCAAATAACCAATATTTAATAAAAGAGTGTTAAATAATAATGAATAAGATATAAACAATACAGAAAAACAAAAAACAAAAATGAACCTCTGCCTTATCTACATTTGAATAAACACCTAAAAATATCAATACAGTACTTTTTAATATCAATACAGTATTATGAAATGAAATACGAACCGATGTTTTCACTCTTAACACCCCTAATTATAACAGTGCTTGAAATCTCTTTAACAGGCGACTCACTGATTTCTGTGAAACTACTACATGCCAACAGATTAGTTATTGTTTCAGTAAGTAGCGTGACAAAAACATGAGATCGCAAATTGGACGGAAATTAGCAGGAGGTTCTCTAAAGCCAAATCTGATGAGGAAAAAAAAAAAACTGCACACATGGCTTCGGTCCCTGGAACATGAGCAGTCCCAAACTGGCAAAAAATAAATGATCGGTAAGTGCTGTTCACAAGCTGCAACCCCCTTTGAACAAAATTTGTGAAAAATCTATCAGTGAAAGTGTGTGGCCAAAAATACTGGGCAGGATGCCTCTCATGTATCTCTTTCCTCTCCAGCCAAAAGATAGTACTTCCCCTGTGGTGTTAAGGGAGGAAATGCACAAACAAACATCAAGGCCTCTTACACTAGATCACAGGTGTCAAACATGCGGCCCGGGGGCCAAATCTGGCCCGCCAAAGGTTCCATTCCGGCCCGTGGGATGAAAGTGCAAAAATTAACCTGAACAGTCAAGGTTGTCAGGTTCCACATACAGACCAATGTGATCTGCAGTAAAAATAACAACACAATAACCCACAAATTAATGACAACTACAGATTTTCTTTGTGAAAAATTATGTGGAAAAAATTTAAGTGAAAAAAATAACATTACACTGTGAAAATACTTACTTTTACAATACTATTCTTTCACAATAAAATGCAAATAAATGCATAAATAAAAACAAAAATGAACAACCTGTAATGTGCAATTTGAACAATATTCTGCCTGTTACGAAATGTTTTGTGAATTTATGGATTCACTGTGATCTGTAGTTGTGTTAATAATAAGAGATGGAATATTGTAGAAAATGTTCAAATTTTAGTTCCAAACTCCAAAATTTTAACAATATTCTGCCTGTTACCAAATGTTTATGGAACACTATGTGTAAATGTACATGTATAAATAATAAGTCGAGGCATAATATTGTTAAAATTGCACAAATTTTTCAAATGAAATTTCAGTTTTTTCAGGTTATTCCCATCTTTTTTTGTAAAATGTAAATATTTTCATAATTGAATTGGCGTTTTTTTTGTACTAAAACAAAAAGAAAAACGTGGATTTGTTATTATTTATAGCAGGGGTGTCAAACTCATTTTAGTTTGGGAGTCACGTTCAGCCTAGTTTGATTTCAAGTGGGCCGGACGAGTAAAATAATAACAGTGAAAAAAGTAAAATTATATTATGATCAGGTTTATATCTACAAAGTTTCCTTAAAAATCTGAAAATCATGAACAACTTCAATTGTCTTAAGAAAAGCAAGTGCAATTTTAACAATATTCTGCCTCAGTTTATCACTTACACATGTGCATTACAATCACAAAAACATTCAGTAACAGGCAGAATATTGGTAAAATTGCATTCACTTTTCTTAAAACTTTTCCGTTTGTTCATATTTGTTCATATTATTCACATTTTTGGAAAAGTATAGTTTCGTAATGTAAAAATTTTCATGTAATTTTACTTTTTTACACCAAAAAAACAAAGAGAAAATTTGGGGTCGTCATTATTTATAGGTTATTATGATCATATTTTACTGGTCTGACCCACTTGAAATCTAATTGGACTGTATGTGTCTGTATGTGGAACCTGAACTAAAATGATTTTGACACCATTGATTGTAAATCTCTTCAGTGTAATTTTTGCATTTCGCAAATTCATCCCATGAGCCAGACTGGACCCTTTGGCGGGCTAGATTTGGCCCCCGGGCCGCATGTTTGACACCTGTGTTATAGATCATATTGGTCTGTATGTGGAACCTGAACTAAAATGAGTTCCACAGCCTTGACTGTGGAATTTTGGCACTTTGCAAATTCATCCCAGGGACCGGATTGCAACCTTTGGCGGGTCGCATTTGGCCCCCGGGCCGCATGTTTGACACCCATAATTTACAGGGTGGGGAAGCAAAATTTACAATGAACATTTAGTTGTTTTTTCTCAGCAGACACTACGTCAATTGTTTTGAAACCAAACATATATCGATGTCATAATCATACCTAACACTATTATCCATACCTTTTCACAAACTTTTGCCCATATGAGTAATCAGGAAAGCAAACGTCAAAGAGTGTGTGATTTGCTGAATGCACTCGTCACACCAAAGGAGATTTCAAAAATAGTTGGAGTGTCCATAAAGACTGTTTATAATGGAAAGAAGAGAATGACTATGAGCAAAACTATTACGAGAAAGTCTGGAAGTGGAGGAAGCAACAAAAAACGCACCAAAGCTTTTATTAAAGCTCTCAAATCCAAAATCCTAAAGGATCCAACCAAATCCATGAGAAAAATGGCAATTGAACTTGAGGTAGACAACAAGACCGTTAGAAATGCAGTAAGATATGATTTGAAGTTAAAATCTTACACAAGAACACCAAAACACTTGTTGACAACAGCAACAAATCCAAGTTTAGCAATTTTTGGGAATCATGTTTATGGCCGCCTTCTAGCCCAGATCTAAACCCTCTGGATTCTGCTGTTTGGGGCGTTTTAGAACATGCTACCAATAGAACATCACACAGCAATGTTGACTTTCTTAAAGATACTATTAAAGAAGAATGGGAGAAGTTGTCACCCAAATATTTGAGGAACACTTGCGCAAGTTTGAGGAAGCGTGTGAAGGCAGTTATTGAGAAAGAAGGAGGACACATAGAATAAAAACATTTTCTATTATGTCAATTTTCTTGTGGCAAATAAATTCTCATGACTTTCAATAAACTAATTGGTCATACACTGTCTTTCAATCCCTGCCTCAAAATATTGTACATTTTGCTTCCCCACCCTGTATAGGTTATTAAGTCATTATTTTACTGGTCTGTCCCACTTCAGATCAAACTGGGCTAAATATGACCCCTGAACCAAAATGAGTTTGACACCCCTGCACTAGACAAAAAAATATTTTTACATTGTAACCAGTTTCCATAATTTATATTTTTATTTCACATTCTCATGAAGAGAGTAGTAATTTCAGCCTGCCCTGTTGTCATGAAGACATCTTCAGTGGCTCCATTACACAATCTGTGTCATCAGGTACTTTGATGTTTCCAATGTTGGCAACTACAAGCGAAACGCAACATCCTCCATTTGAATCCACTTCAAACCTTCCTCTTCAGTCCGCAGAACGGAGAAAAACCCTAAACTGCTTACCAAACGAGACCATCTGGAGGCAGCCGATGGATGATGAGACTTGGCTTTTGGGGGGGGGGGGTAGTTGGAGGGAAGAAGGACAGAGGAGGGGGAGAGAGAGAAAGAGAGAGAGAAGAGACAGCGGAGCAGCTACGTCTACCAAACCATGTCGTGAGTCCCTCTCTGCAGGCAGGACGGTAATTACAGGGCAAAGAAGAAGGAGAAAAGCCTGACTGGGAAAAAGCGGAGATACCCAGACTGCTGGGTTGCCGCCCTTGGGCCCTCAACATAACCACAGCGCTAACCAGCCCATCCTACAGCACAGACCACTGGAGCACGGTTCCAGATCATTACCCTGACGCTAAGTGCCAAGAGTCCACATGAGGCCAGGTAGCTCAGTCCCAACTCAAAAAAAGAATTTCAACGCTCTATGCTAGATTTACAACGTCGACACATGCATGACATCTACATAATCCGTTAAAAAAAATCTGCAGCACGATGTGGAGAGTTTTCATTCTTCCATGACTGAAAATTTAATTGTTTTCCAAAGAATCTCCAACTTTGGAATAAGATTGAAGTCTGAAACTAATGCAAAACATACAAACCCAAAATGCACAAATTACACAGACTACAGGATGGGATGAAAGATTTAATAAAGCAAAACTGAACAGAGATGGAAGCACTTAAAACAAGTAGTGTCTGGCATAACAAACCCCGCCCCTCGCACGAATTTCACCCATTATAAGTAAATGGGAAGATTTTTTTTTAAATCATAAAAAATTTGAACTTTGACCTATCTTTCCCAAAATGTAATCACATCTAAGCCCAATCCCAATTCACCCCTTAGCCCTCCCCTTACCCTTACCTCTACCCCTTGGCCCTTGCACTTGACACTACCCCTTGAAACAGAGCTGCAAGGGTTAGGGGTTGAAACATTCTCCTATGAAATGCGACAACCCTTCGCGACCTGTTACATCATCATCATGCCGCTATAAACAGATGCGAAAACTTTGCTTTCAAAAGTATTCCCCATGCCGTCAGTAGTTGTAACCGTCTCTATTCCATGGGCTTTGGTCATCTTTTTACGGCTATCAACTATAAACCACAGAAATGCGATCTACAACACACTGACATGGCATTAAACGGTCGATCAAATGATTAAGTTGTTTACGAAGAAAATCTGTACATTTGTGTGTTTCTTTCATCACACTGCTGCACTTCTTTACTGTGTTTACCTCCATCTTGCCAATGATTTGAACAGAATTATGGGAAATTTCTCCTACCCCTCTGTTCATAGTGTGGTCCTGAAATATCCCCGTTTCCACAGCTATACAGTCCTCCACCTTAGCCCTTCCCCTCTGACTAATTGAGGATCGAGACAACTCTACCCCATCACATGTACGCGCAAAACGGAGGGGTAGGGGTAAGGGGGAGGGGCCAAGGGGTGAATTGGAATTCAGTCCTGTTCTGGGTCACCGGCAATCTACAGGGGTTGGACAAAATAATGGAAACACCTTAAAAAATCAACAAAATATAATTTAATATGGTGTAGGTCCGCCTTTTGCTGCAATTACAGCCTCAATTCTCCGAGGTATTGATTCATACAACTTGTGAATTGTTTCCAAAGGAATTTTAAGCCATTCTTCAGTTAGAATACCCTCCAACTCTTTTAGAGACGATGGCGGTGGAAATCGACGTCTTACACTCAAAAAAATGATTCTTGGCTTTAATAAACATGAAGTAATATTTTAAAGTAAAATGTAACAGAAATATATGAAATTTAAAGTTTATTTATCCGAAAAAGTCAAACATAATGTGAATATGCTTAGTATAATGGGAATCTAAAAAAATAAAGTAAACTTTATTTACTAGATCACATAAAAAGGCTGAGCGTCACAGCCAAACACAGTTTATGTAAAAGTTTGCATTAACTAAATCAAATCTGACTGAAGGTATTTAATTTATTCATATTGACTCAATATCATAGAAAAAACATTGTATTAAATGCAACTCTTTACATTAAACTTATGTAATAAAATCACATGGAAAATTTACATGTAATTAAAATACATAAAGTCAACATTTTTGGCTTAATTATTTTTTTGAGTGTACTTGAATCTCTAAAACTGACCATAAATGCTCAATAATGTTGAGGTCTGGGGACTGTGCCGGCCATACGAGATGCTCAACTTCATTAGAATGTTCCTCATGCCATTCTTTAACAATTCTAGCTGTATGGATTGGGGCATTATCATCTTGAGATGAAGGTGTTTCCATTATTTTGTCCAACCCCTGTATAAACCCAATTTGGTATGAATTCAATCAATAGTTTTGCTCCCAAGATGTTAACGAACAAAGAAACAAACAAGCCAAACCAAAAACAATACCCCATGCTTCCTCTTCCAGGGGGCGGGGTAATATATTTCATATTCAGAGTGGTTTTACGTCTGTAACCGTGTTGGTTTGACAATTAACAACATGAGTCACTGCCTGAAGTTCTGTGTGGCTTTCTTGTAGGGGTGTGTATTGGCAAGAATCTGATACAAATCACAATACTAGGATCATGATACGATATATCATAATACTGCTAAGAAGGCAGTATTTTGTTTGTTTCTTTTTTTTAAATTATTATTTCCTTGAAGAATTGAATTACACCAGAAATATGCACAAATACTAAACACATTTTTATTTGATCAGAACAGGATCTAATGTCATATCACAAAATGTTCCTGTGTTCAAACTTAAATTAAGTTATACAGACATTACAATTTAAGATCCTGTTCAAATGTTCATATTCTATTAGTTCAGAACTAACATCAGAACGCCCTACAACGAACTGGCGAAATGTCCAGGGTGTATCCCGCCTTCGCCAGTAAGTAGCTGGGATAGGCTCCAAGAGACCCCCATGACCCTAGTGAGGATAACGCGGGTTCAGAAAATGAATGAATGAATGAATGAATGAATAGCATCATAACATTATTTTTGTCCAATCCCAGCAAAGGAACTAACATGATTTAATAAAAGAGTGTTAAATAATAATAAATAAAATATAAACAAAAAAGAAAAGAAAAAAAACAAAACAAAAATGAACCTCCACTATATCTGCATTTGAATAAATACCTAAAAATATCGATACAGTACTTTTTAATGTCGATACAGTATCGTGAAATGAAACATCGCGATATATTAGAGAACCGACATTTTCTCACACTCCTACTTCCTTGTCATCCTCGAGTCGAAGCTCACATCAAACTGTCAGTCTAGAGCTGCAGCCGATTAATCGATTAGGTGCTTGAAGCCAATGCGAAAATTCCCAATTCAATTAATCAACTCGAATTGATTGAAGGGAGATATTCTATCGCAGTTTTCCTGAATTGAAGCTTCTTTGTGCGTCACAATAAGCGTCCGTGTGAAACACAACAGTGGAACCAATGTTTAACAGCAGAAAAATGAAGGAAACAAAGCTTTGATTCAGGAGAATTGTGGTTGAATGATTTTTTTGGATCACTTTGAGTCGATTAATCGGTTGCAGCTCTATGTTAGTCAGCGTCAAGCGTTCAGTTCCAGCCTCCATCGCGACTTCTCTAATAAAGCTTTCGGGCCATTCGCAGTCTGACTGTCTAAGCGTTATAAATCATCGTCCATGCCAAGGGAGACGGCGTCCTTCAGTGTGACCTGCAACCTTCACACATCCTCACCCAGTCGAACCTTACGACACGGCGCGAGGGTAGAGCAATGACGTGCGAGCGGTTCGTCACATCCATCAACTCTCGACAAGGAACAATAATCCATAAAATGGTGCGAGCGAGTCGAGCGGCTCAGCTGAATTATGTCTGAGAAATACATCATTGTTTTCCACTGAATAAAAAGCGAGCTACCTTTAGGAGTCTTTCTACCTTTTTTACTCACATTGATTAACCCGCGGGACACAACCGAGTTAGTAATTGCACAGAAAACTGAAGGAGGGATCGACTGCACGCAACATAAATTACACCGTCTGTGATTAAGCTATTCACCAGGTTTTTACCGTTCTACTGCGAGTCACCGAATATTTCTCCTCTGACATTTATCTGGGCTTTCCCATTGCTTCGCAGAGTCCAAACTGCAGATTATAGCCGCACAGATATGAACTATATGATGTATGATTCCCATTTTCCCGTGCAGGTGTCAAAGCCGTGTATGTGCTAATGATGAGTGTGTCCAGAGGAGCGAGAGGAAAAGCTCCCCAGGGCGATCTGGCGTTGGCGAGAGCAGGCCACTGTTCCAGACTGTCATTTTTATCAAGGGAGGGGCTGGGACTGACTGCGGGGTCAAAAACTGCTTTGCGTGGATTTTTTTTTTTTTTTTACAGCCTGGGAGATAGTATTTCTTCTGACTTCCATAAACTTTGTTTTTTCCTGACCTCCACATGGCCTTGGTTACTATGTATGGAATGCATGAGGTCCTGTGCAGAAATTAATGTGTAACTAGTGAACACACCTTTGATAAGACTATGTGACATAAATGGGCCTTTTCACCCTCAGTTTCCCATGAACAGAACACAAAGAATAAATCCTTATATATTGAACAAGGTTTGGACACATTTTTCGAGGTCGAATTCAAGTGCTTTTAAGGGTCATTTTCAAATTTTACCAGCACAGAACGCTAACGCCGGAGTAAAATACACACAGTCGTGGAAAAAATGATTTGACCACCCCTTGTTTTCTTCAATTTCTTGTTCATTTTAATGCCTGGTACAACTAAAGGTAGGGCTGCTCGATTATAGAAAAAAAAAAAAATCACGATTATTTTAGCAATAATTGCAATCACGATTATTAAAAACGATTATTTGTTAACCTTAAAGTTGTTTATTTTTTTCTTGCAAAACAATGTAAAATATACTCTTTAAACATGAATAAAGCTTTTAACCACTAAAACAAAGTATGTTCACTTTTGTACGAAACAAAAAAATCTTTGAATGCAAATAAGTGTACTGTAAATTCAAGTATGTTTCCTTTTGTAAACAAATAGTGCACTGGAATTAAACTGCTATAGACTTGCCATAGAACAGTAGCAATAAAAAAAAAAAACTCACATAAAGTGCAAATTATAAATTTAAGTATGTTCAATGTAGTATGAAACAGTAAATTCAGTGGCGTGCCGTGAGGTTTCAGTTCAGGCCTTTTGTATACATCAGCCATCTAGAATACGTATGTTAGGGTTATACAGGTTAGGGTTAGGTTAATACGGGAGTTGCAGCATAAAGAGATTCGGAGGCTGAAGATTGCATTGTGGACGAAGTTGTAAACGGAGTTGTTTTTATGTGTTTTAGTTTTTCATAAGATTATGATAAAGGTGGCGGTGGTTAAACTTTAGATGGTTACAAAGGTTTGTTGTGTTACCGGTCGGTGCGGACACAACTACCAAACACTTTTTGCACATGATGTGTTTTTGCTCTTCGTCTTCTTCTTCAAACCCAAAGTGATTCCATACAATTGAATTTGACTTGCCTTTTTTGTTTACCAAGCACTTCTGCTGTGATTCTCTTGCCGTTTTTCCAGACCGCTAGGTACAACTTTCCTCTTGGGGTGGACCTGCCGGCTAGCAGGCAGCAGTAGCTTAGAGGGGGGCGGGGCAGAGCAGCTCATGGTAGCTTGCATGCGCGTGAATTAAAACAACTCAAAATAAATAATCGTTTTTTCTCGATTACATAATTTTTGTAATCATTGCGTGTAATAATCGAAATCGTAATTGAATTTCGATTAATTGCACAGCCCTAACTAAAGGTACATTTGTTTGGACAAATATAATGACAACAACAAAAATAGCTCATAAGAGTTTAATTTCAGAGCTGATATCGAGTTATTACCTCCACCAAGGAGGTAATAACTAGATACTAGTCCGACCATGCAAAATTCAGACTTGTATGTGCTTGGAGATAGATTCTGTGCATTTGAATGTTTTATTTTGTTTTTATTTTGTTTTATTTTTTGGGTTTTTTTTTTTCATGTTCAAAATAAATAAATAAATCAAATCAAATACGTTTTTGCCGGTGTTGGTTTGTCTGTCTGTCTGTTTGTCTGTCCGTGTGCAAGATAACTCAAAAAAGTTATGGACAGATTTGGATGAAAATTTCAGGAAATGTTGATGCTGGCACAAGGAACAAATTATTACATTTTGGTGGTAATCTGTGGGGGGTGGGGGCACTGACCTGCCTTGGCAGAGGTGTGTGCTCTACGAGAGCTTTTCTAGTTGTCTATGTTATGGACAGTTTATGATTTTAGTCAACTGTTATTAAGATACATGAACTGTACAAAAAAAACATCATTGAAAACCAGAAAAGCACTCCAAGAGCGCAGACCTCCACCAAGGCAGATCAGTGTGTGTGTGTGTCCCCCGATCACCACCAATATTTAATCATTTGTTCCTTGTGCCAGTATCAACATTTGCTGAAATTTTCATCCAAATCCGTCCATAACTTTTTGAGTTATCTTGCACACGGACAGACAGACAGACAGACAGACAGACAAACCAACGCCAGCAAAAACATAACCTCCTTGGCGGAGGTAAAAAATCTTTCTTTACTAAAACTATATGCTGTATATGACTGGAGAAACACATCTGGAATGAATATATTACAAGATGCAAACAGATTGCATGAATTCCTTTTGAGCAGCAAAGGTCTCCAGAAGAATAATATTGATTTTTTTAGACATTTTTAGACACCAAAGTTTCTTGATTAATCGATTGTTTCATTATATTGACGAGCTGTTGTCACATTATATACAGTGACGGAAAAAAATATTAGACCACCCTTCTTTTCTTCCATTTCTTGTTCATTTTAATTTAGACCATCAAAAGTCATCAAAAACAATGGTTATACAATCGAGTACTAACTCCTGTGTGTATCATGTGACTAAAACAGACAGAAAATAAAACATGGAATGCGTAAAAGCACTGTTTTTGTCAGTACAATGCCATAGATATTGATGTAAAAACTGAAGTGATTTTGGTTATTATCAAGAAAACATGGAAAATGGATAGATATCAGCTCTGAAATGAAACTTTGATGGGCTATTTTTGTTGTTATCATTATTTTTGTCCAAACAAATGTACCTTTAGTTGTACCAGGCATTAAAATGAATGAGAAACTGAAGAAAACAAGAGGTGGTCCAGTCATTTTTTCCACAACTGTAGACTGAAGCACTTTTCAGACCTTGAAAACACATAAAAATTCAAGCATTTTTAAGTAATTCAAGCACCTTTACGAACCCTGATTAAACTCTGTCCTCAGGTGTTTTTTTTTTTGTTTTTTTTGTAACCGTCTCTCCCATTTCAACACAAGCTCAGACCAGAATCTTAAAAAATTTTAATCACTCGAGTCCATCCACTGGTTTCAGTACCAGGGGCAAATCTGAAACACAATCTGCTCTCACTGAGTGGAATCAATGTTGCACTTGTGGCAGAATATCCATATTTAGTTCCCTGTTTATCATAAACATTCAATAAATTCCAATTTTTGTTTAACTTTTAAAAACACACGATTAATATTCAGTCATGCTTGTGACATCTGCAGCCTTGAAGAAATAGACGAGTTTATGAAAAAAACATGATCTGAATACTGCATTAATTTGGGTCAAATCGGCTGAAATTCACACTTAAAGCCAAAACAGTCTACAGGAATGGAAGATGGCACGGGAAAAATTATTATATCATCAAAAATCATCAAAAACAATGGTTATGCAATCAAGTACAAACTCCTGTGTGTATCATGTGACTAAAGCAGACAGAAAATTGGTGTAAAACACAGTTTGTCGTCTCATAGTTACCGTGGAAACACCGTCATCTTCTACAACATTGATTCAGCAGTAAAACCCGTGGAGTTGGATCAATGACAGTGGATGAACACACCGGGTTTATGTTCAGTTAATGATAGATTTTGTTGAAAAAGCCACTTTTTCTTCAATTTTCTCTGTTTTCTGATATAGTCGCAGAAAAAATTATTAGACCATCAAAAGTCATTGAAAATAATGTTTATGCAATCAAGTACTAACTCCTGTGTGTGTCATGTGACTAAAACAGACAGAAAATAAAACATGGAATGCCTCAAAGCACTGTTTTTGTCAGTACAATGCCATAGATATTGATGTAAAAACTGAAGTGATTTTGGTTATTATCAAGAAAACATGGAAAATGGATAGATGTCAGCTCCGAAATGAAACTTTGATGAGTTATTTTTGTTGTTATCATTATATTTGTCCAAACAAATGTACCTTTAGTTGTACCAGGCATTAAAATGAATGAGAAACTGAAGAAAACAAGAGGTGGTCCAGTCATTTTTTCCACAACTGTAGATTGAAGCACTTTTCAGACCTTGAAAACACATAAAAATTCAAGCATTTTTAAGTAATTCAAGCACCTGTACGAACCCTGATTAAACTCTGTCCTCAGGTGTTTTTTTTTTTCTCTTTTTTTTTTTTTTTAACCATCTCTCCCATTTCAACACAAGCTCAGACCAGAATCTTAAAAAATTTTAATCACTCGAGTCCATCCACTGGTTTCAGTACCAGGGGCAAATCTGAAACACAATCTGCTCTCACTGAGTGGAATCAATGCTGCACTTGTGGCAGAATATCCATATTTAGTTCCCTGTTTATCATAAACTTTCAAAAAATTCCAATTTTTGTTTAACTTTTAAAAACACACGATTAATATTCAGTCATGCTTGTGACATCTGCAGCCTTGAAGAAATAGACGAGTTTATGAAAAAAACATGATCTGAATACTGCATTAATTTGGGTCAAATCGGCTGAAATTCACACTTAAAGCCAATCCAGTCTACAGGAATGGAAGATGGCGCGAAATAGCGAGCTCTCAGATTGATTTATGATCCTTCACACATTTAGTATTTTGCATTATGACAGCCTCTTCACCGCAACCATGTCACATCAGCTCTTTTCGCCAGACGCACATGCAGCATTAGCAAGTTAGATTTGTCTAACTAGATGTTCTGAGGACTGTTTGAAATTATATATGTCTTCTGCACCCAACCCTGTCTCCTTCTCCCCATGGAGCCCAAAGGGGACAGGAGACAGCTGCTAATTACAAGTCTGAACCCAGCACATGGTGTTAAAAACAGATAACGGAGTATGACAGATAGTCTGCAATAAAAAACATGTTAGAGACAGAATATGCCAGAGAAAAAAAAATCTTTCTGCTTGGGATGACTGTCATTCATCCGTTTCGTAAGAAGCTTTGCAGTAACTTGGACCGAACCCATACAGTGATAAATAACACTATGTTAACATCTTTGTGAGAGACGTTTAGGGTTTTGGCGTTCTGTTTTACATTAACCCATAAAGACCAAAACAGACACCGGCAACTAAAACCATCTACTGATCTACACTGTTTAATACAAGTGTTTTTCAACCTTGGGGTCAGGACCCCACGTGGGGTCGCCTGGAATTCAAATGGGGTCGCTTGAAATTTCTAGTAATTAATTAAAAAAAAAGACAAAAAACTTACTAAAGTGGCAAGGTTACACTGTAAAACACAGGTGTCAAACATGCGGCCCGGGGGCAAAATCCGGCCCGCCAAAGGGTTCAATCCAAACCCTGGGATGAATTTGTGAAATGCAAAAATTACACTGAAGATATTAACAATCAATTCTCTCCGGGTACTCCCGAGAGAAAGAAAGAGAGAGAGAGAGAGAGAGAGAGAGAGAGAGAGAGAGAGAGAGAGAGAGAGAGAGAGAGCCTATGTGTCATGATTAATTTAGCCTGCTAGCTGGCTACCTAGCTAGTTAGATAGATAGATAGATAGATAGATAGATAGATAGATAGATAGATAGATAGATAGATAGATAGATAGATAGATAGATAGATAGACTTAATTAATCCCCAAGGACAAATTCCAAATACAGTCACCGCTCCACAGAAACAGTCATACCACATCAACAATAAATAAATAAATGCAGAGTGTAAATAGCTAAGAATACATTAGATTAAAAAGATTAAATGTAATTAAATACTTAGACACTATCGTCATAATTATAACGTTTTCATTCCTCTCCCTTTATCAGGCCTGAGGATATAGGCTAGAAGTTGTGTAAATTTTGTGTAAGCTTCAGAGTAAAACAGAGTCATAGAAGCCAGGAGTTGGATGTCCAAAGTTAAGTTTCATTTTCGGTTTCACTCTAGTTACAGCAGTTGCAGCACTTACAGAACCCCCCCCCCAATGTATATAGACCCCCCTTCTTTTCTTTTGTGTATTTCATAAACCAATTAGTTATTAAAACAATCCGCACATTAATCGATTATTAAAGTCATCGTTAGTTGCAGCCCTGTTAAACACACAGAATAATTCATTTGGTAAGTTCCACAGCAGAATCTCTGGGTCTTTATGGGTTCCACCTCTGAGGCTTCAGGCTTTTTAACAGCAGCAGCAGCAGTAGCCTCTCACCTCCACACACAACCGCCACTCCCTGACAGGTTTATGGACACACAACACTATCTTTCTTGCAGTGGCGTGCCAGAATCACCTGACATAAGCGCAAAGTGCTAGAGCACGGAAGCTCCACAAGAAAATGATAAGAAGACGCAAAAAAGGCCTTGGGGAACGTGTAACGCAGGAAGTGTTGTGTATACAGAGCACTAAGTGGATTGTACAGGATACACAGCAGCACTGACGTGGGGGGGGGGGGGTTATGGGATGGTTAATCTACGTCTGTGTGTGTGTTTTTTTTTTCCTTTCTATTTTTAATTTTAACATTTTTAAAACAATTATAAGATGGGGGGGGGGCTCCATATGCACTCATCTGCTTTTCATCAGATTGAAGGTAGAAAAACACTGAATTAGTGAAATACAAAAAATACACTGAAGATATTATAGTCAGGGAGCCAAAGTATCAAAGGCTCAATAAAACGGGTTGAACCTGATATGGTCTGCCATACTTTTTATTTGTGTTTTTTTGTTAATTTTGATCCTAAGGACCAATAACACTGGTCAACAACAAATTTATTGTTTAAGTTTTTTGAGCTGATTTAGGATAATTTTGGTGTGCTGAATCCAAAAATCACATTAATTTTGCTCAATCAGGTCAACTTTCTGAACTATGCTACATATTGGCTTTTTAACATTTTTGCTTACATTTATGGGCATTTTCACATCATATGATACAAAATTCTTTCATATTTCTTGCAATAAACAAGTTCTGAAGATTCTACTTTTGCCAATTTATGATTAAAGTTTTTTTTTAATATTACAGGTGAATGAAATGGCTTCGACTAGAAGATCTTGCAAAAATAAGCCTGATGTATTCTGCTACATCTGCGGTGAATACACCATTGTACCTAACAGGAATCAAGTGATCAAATGATTTTTTTCTCTTAAAACCTATTTTGGGTGAGAACTATATAAAAAATCAACTGATAAAGTCACAAAAATGTAATCAATTTTGTGAGAAGATCCAATTTTTCAAAATCAAATTAGCAAAAAAAACCTGACCTGATTGAGAAAAACAGATGTCATTTTTGGATTTAGCGGTGCAAAATGGTCCTAATTCAGTTAAAAAAAAAACTAGACAACTTGCAAAAAACATTTTTTTGTAACCCAGTGTAATTCTTAAAACACATTTCTGCATGATTTTGGCTCAATTTAATGCAAAAAATTAGGCGTTTTCTCACTTTTTTTCCCAATATTTTCAACTTTACTTCATTGGCAATCAACTCTTCCCCCAAGTTATGACATCAGACAATATGCCGTTCTTTCCACCAGACAATATACTCATTCCACAGAAGAAATGATAAAAATCCAATCAAAATCAATACAAGAGATGCAGGTGAGTAATCATAGAAAGACTTCCAGATTCATGATACTTAAGACTACGACTGAGGTTTGACAGATTTGATGAAAAATTGGTCACAAAAGTCTCCTGCACCTTTACTGATCCACCCACTGCAGGTCATTAAACTAACCTGATGTAAAGGTACAAATCAACCTTTGTTTATCTGTCTGACAAAAACCAAAAGGACATCTCTAAGCGGCCTATGTATAAATATTAGCTGTAAAATGATAAAGTGATGGCAGGAAAGGGACGACACCACTGACCTAACACTAACAGTACATCACAGTGTGGATGGTGCCCAGCCCCAGGCACTGACAACCGTTCAGCCGTCAAACATCAAAAGGCCAAGTATGAGTCATGTCATGCCCTGCAGAACAGCCCCCCCACCCCACCCCCCGCCATGCACTGTAAACCGTCTGCACCGTTTGACAGTTTCCTAGAAGGTGACGAATTTAAGTCTATTTTTAAGTAAATAATAATGACACAAAAAAGATCTCAGAGTTGCGGTACGCTTCACATTTGGACGAGTTTAGCAAAAAAAAAAAAAAAAAAAAAAAAAAAAGGACTGCTTCTACTCTGCAGAGCGTTGAAACAAAGCCTTCTTCTTCTCCAGAGATCAATTATTTCCTGACTTAAAAACTCAAGACTTAAAGTTCACTCCGGTACTCTGGAGGGCTGCAACACCGAGCCAGCCGAGCACGCCGCCTTATTTACGACAGCTCATCCCATCCTATGGAAAACGGCTGTGATCATAAGGCGACAGACGGCGCATGGCGATTTAAAAACGTCATGATAGGCTGTTAATTATTCTAATATGACGCAGACAGGAGCAATATGATGGGGGGGGGGTCCAAGTAAACATGCACTAATTTAAATTAATTTTTTTAAAAACTCAAATTGATATTGAAAATTTGTTTGTTTGTAATCATGTGGAAACATTGTGTTAATTGTAAAATAAGTCTTGACTTCAGCCTAAACAGTTTTGGTCGCACTGTATATGAAACAACAGATAAGTTGTTTTTGTTTGTTGTTTACAGTAATTAACAACCAAATAAACTACGACTAACTGATAGAAATTATTAGAAATATTTAATTATTTAACCATTTTTTACTGTTATTGTGCCACAGCAATACTAACAAATTACACTATTGGTATTATTCCTATATAATGTTGTGTTGTTGTTGTTGTTGTTGTTATCATTGTCATTATTATAATAATTATTTACCCTCTCACCCCCCTCCCTTTCTCACTTTCATTCACCATCACCCCCTTTCCTTTTTCCCCATCACCCCTCATCAATCTATATTGCTTAGTTGCGCTTTATATTTATCTTTTTCATTGTAATATAATGTTGTCATGTTTGTTTGTTTGTTTGTTTGTTTGTTTGTTTGTATACTTGTTGTTTCTTTCCACTATGTCTTGTTAACTGCATCACTAATAAAAAAAAAAAAACTATAAAAAATAAAAAATAAAGCATGCATGCACTATGAGGAAAGAAGGATTATGTGGCATTTCCATAAAAACAAAAACTCTTTGCTCTTTATATTTATCTTTTTCATTGTAATATGATGTCATGTTTGTTTATTTGTTGTTGTTTTTCCACTATGTCTCGTTCATTGCATCATTATTTAAATAAATAAATAAAACATGCATGCACTATGAGGAAAGTAGGATTATGTGGTATTTCCATAAAAGAAAAACTTGTTGCTCTTTATAGTTATCTCTTGATGTTGTCATGTTTGTTTATTTGTTGTTTTTTTTCTTTTTCTCTATGGGACATTTCCATTACTCTTTGCTCTTTATATTTATCTTTTTCATTGTAAAATGATGTTGTCATGTTTGTTCATTTGTTGTTTTTTTCTTCTTCTTTCCACTATGTCTCGTTCACTGCATCATTATTTAAGAAAATAAATAAATAAATAAATAAAACATGCATGCACTAGGTGGAAAGTAGGATGATGTGGCATTTCCATAACTCTTTGCTCTTTATGTTTATCTTTTTCATTGTAATATGATGTTGTCATGATTGTTTATTTGTTGTTTTTTTTCTTTTTCTTTCCACTGTGTCTCGTTAACTAATAAAAAAAATAAATAAATACCAAAATAAAACACGCATCTACTAGGAGGAAAGTAGGATTATGTGGCATTTCCATTACTCTTTGCTCTTTATATTTATCTTTTTCATTGCAATATGATGTTGTCATGTTTGTTTATTCGTTGTTGTCCTTTTCTTTTTCCTTCCACTATGTCTCATTCGCTGCATCATTATTTAAATAAATAAATAAAACATGCATGCACTAGGAGGAAAGTAGGATTATGTGGCATTTCTATTACTCTTTGCTCTTTATATTTATGTTTTCATTGTAATATGATGTTGTCATGTTTGTTTATTTGTTGTTTGTTTTTCTTTCCACTATGTCTCGTTCACCGCATCATTATTTAAATAAATAAATAAAACATGCATGCACTATGAGGAAAGTAGGATTATGTGGTATTTCCATTACTCTTTGCTCTTTATATTGATCTTTTTTTATTGTAATATGATGTTGTCATGATTGTTTATTTGTTGTTTTTTTTTCTTTTTCTTTCCACTATGTCTTGTTAACTAATAAAAAAATAAATAAATACAAAAGAAACATGCATGCACTGGGAGGAAAATAGGATTATGTGGTATTTCCATTACTCTTTGTTCTTTATATCTATCTTTTTTATTGCAATATGATGTTGTCATGATTGTTTATTTGTTGTTTTTTTTCTTTTGCTTTCTACTATGTCTCGTTCACTGCATCATTATTTAAATAAATAAATAAATAAAAAAACATGCATGCACTAGGAGGAAAGTAGGATTATGTGGTATTTCCACAACTCTTTGCTCTTTATATTTACGTTTTTCATTGCAATATGATGTTGTCATGTTTGTTCATTTGTTGTTTTTTAACTTTTTCTTTCCACTATGTCCCGTTCACTGCATCACTAATGAACAATAAATAAATAAATAAATAAATAAATAAATAAAATTTTAAACATGCATGCACTATGAGGAAAGTAGGATTATGTGGTATTTCCACAACTCTTTGCTCTTTATATTTATGTTTTTCATTGCAATATGATGTTGTCATGATTGTTTATTTCGGGTTTTTTTTTTCCTTTTTCTTTCCACTATGTGTCGTTCACTGCATCATTATTTAAATAAATAAATAAAACATGCATGCACTATGAGGAAAGTAGGATTATGTGGTATTTCCATAAAAAGAAAAACTCTTTAAAACCTGCCAATTCGGTTGAAAAATAGCTGCTTTCCTTCAGTCAAAGTGGGAAAACTTGTTCAAGTGGTGCATGGAAACAGCTCAGTGAGTCCTCACAGTTTATTCCAATACAATGAATGAAGCGCGTGATGCGTTCGCTGCCGGTGTGCGGGTCGGACACAGCAGGTGAAGGGTGGAGGTGAAGGTGGTGGGGGTGGGGGGTGTAAATACAGGTGTTTGATTCATTGAAGTCTCCTTCCTACCTGTCATCGTAGCAGAAATCGGCGCCCAGAGTGTTGACATACAGGACCAGAGCCACGGCGCCGCACAGCAATTCTGCAAACATTTCTCTGGAATAAAATAAAAAATAAAAAAAAAAGAAAGAAAAACTAAAATAATAAAAAGTAGATGATAACGCAGGAAAAGCTGCACAGCGCACAGAGGCGGCAGGCAGCTGTTAAAGCCCCCTCTGTGTTCCCTCTCAGTCCGCGGCTTTTGTCAGGATGCGAGTGCGAAAACAAGTCCGTCTGCCCCCCCCATCCTCATCCTCATCCTCATCCTTTCAGCTGAAGTGCACAAAGTGGATAATCCATGGAGCCGCGCGCCTTCTAACCCATGTTTGGGTCTGAGCTGGGGGTGGTGGGGTGGGGGGGGGGGTGGCTGTTCGGAACCCACGGGTGTTCGGAACCCACGGGTGTTCGGAACCCACGGGGAGTTCGGTCACGAAAGGGAAACACGAGCAGCGTTCAGCGAGTCTGTGACAGCCGAGCACACCGCCTTTCCGACGGAGAGGAGGGTCAGTGATTCTGATGCACAGCGGCCCCCGCCACACGAACGACGGGATTGAGACCGACGTCAACACGCGTTACGCACGGAACCAACTTCCGGTAGGAGTTTCATAATAAAAGTCAAAGGCAGGAGTTGACTTTAAAGGAGGGGAATTTTTTTATTTATTTTTTTGCTGTTATAATTTCTTTATTATTATTATTATTATTCAGTTAATTTTTATTTTGAGCATTTACAGAATACATGCAAGTTCAAAATTCCAAAATTATTAATTTACGATTAAAAAGGAGTGGGATGATGATGATGATGATGATGATGATTATTATGATTATTATTATTATTATTATTATTATTATTATTATTATTATTATTCAGTTTATTTTTATTTCAAGCATTTACAGAATACATGCAAGTTCAAAATTCCAAAATTATTAATTTATGATTTAAAATTAGTGGATTATTATTATTATTATTATTATTATTATTATTATTATTATTATTAATGATAACAATAATAATAATAATAATAATAATGCTATTATTATTATTCAGTTTATTTCGAGCATTTACAGAATACATGCAAGTTCACAATTCCAAAATCATTAATTTACGATTGAAAAGGAGTGGGATTATTATTATTAGTAGTAGTAGTAGTAGTAGTAGTAGTAGTAGTAGTAGTAGTAGTAGTATAGCTGATGTTCCATTTTTGCTGTTTCTAAAATTACTGATGTTATGATAAGATAATTTTCCACTACTTTTGTCCTTTACATATGGTGCTATTCTGCTGCTGGAACCTTAATTTCCCTTAAAGGATTAATAAACTTCCATCTAATATGATGCAATCTAATACAGCGTAATATAATAAAATAATATAATATATAATTGTCTAAATGTATCATTTTGTGGCTAAATATATATATAAACAGAAAGTGTATTTGTTTTCTATCTGTTTTTTTTTTTTTAATTGATTAGATTCTTCTTCCTGCATGAACAAAATCAATGTAAATCATAAAAAATAAGTAGCCCATGTAAATACAATAAGACTGAAGTAAAAAAAAAAAAAAAAAAAATCATTTGTATAGTCTTATCTTTCATTACAAACTCATCCTGTCTTTTTTTCTCTACATTTTGGCAACATTTCAACTTGAACTGTATTTGATCTTTGCTCTATCTCAGGCTTTTACATGTCCATCTGCTCCACTTCCGCTCCTCCTCCTTCTATGTTTTTCTACTTGACGCACTTGGGACCGAACGCATGTGGTTTGTAGATTTTTTGCGCATGCGCACTGTTGCTCCTCCGTAGACAGGAATAAATCACACAACATGACGCTGAGACCCGTTGTTAAGGGTCACTTCCAACGACTAACAGTAGTTCATAATACGGAGGGGGTCTGTGAATGTACAGGGGGCTCCAGCAGATTCCAACAAGGGATTCATGAATTTCTCACATATAATTAAGAACATTTTATGACATTTAATCTTATTTAATTCCCTTTAGACCTATAGGGTTTAGCTCCATAATGAAAATTCTTTCAATTATATGTGGTAGAGTAGTGAATATTTGACAGATTAAGTCATTATTATTATATATTGGGCTTTATATCATTGTCTAATTCCAAAATGCAATAATAATTAACCCTTTCATGCACAAATTATAAAAACCTTAGTCGAGATTTTGCTCCTGAGTGTTTTTATTCCTCTTTAGGCATAAAAAAAAACAATGCAATTGATTTTTTTTAAAAATGAACCTGTTTTGAGTTACAAACACGTCCAGTCAACTGGACTCCATGCATTTAACCCATAAAGACCCAAACATCCACTGTTGACGAAAAGCTTTTACTGATCTAAGCTGTTAAATGACTTCTGATCCACTAATCCTATCAATCCATGCAAGTAATTGGTGTAAAATACAGTTTTTCATCTTTTCATGGTCATCAGATATAACCCATTTGGATGTTTGGAGGCTCTGAAGTGAACATGGAAATGCTGTTATCTTCAACAACATTGATTCACCGGTAAAACCCATGGAGTTGGATCAATGACAGTGAATGGAGACGCTGGGTTTATGTTCAGTTAATGATAGATTTGCTTAAAATGTCAGTTTTTCTTCAGTGTTCAGTGTTTCTGATATAAAAACACTCGACTTTAATCTGAGCTTTTATGGACATCTATATGATCAGGAAATTCAATAGAAGAAAATACTTGATTTTCACTGAAAAAATGTAAAATACAGAGGATAACATTACAATAAATGTTGATAAATTAAAAAATAAAAGGTTAAATAGAAAGAAAAATTCATTAGGGAACTGACACAAAAGTCACACTGGGTCTTTATGGGTTAATTTTTGTGGCAAAGAAACATGTATTTAAAACCCATCATCAGAACGTCATATACTGTGTGAAAACTGTTCATTCATTCATTATTTTTGTTTATTTCGAGCATTTACAGAATACACGCAAATTCAAAATTCCAAAATCATTCATCTACACTCGAAAAGGAGTTGAAAGAAGAAAAACTATGAAACAAAAACATTTTTCATGCAAATAATCCGGTGTTTTCTCACATTTTAACATACTCTGATACTAGTTATTACTAACTTCATGGAGATAATATGCAAAAAAAACAAAAAACTTTTTGATTACGAAAACTGTTAATTATAGTCTAATAACGATTAGCAACTGATTTAAAGCATATTACTACAGATCAGGTTTATCAAGAACAGCAAAATTACAGTAACAGTATGAATGTCAGTGTATGGGATGAAGCGTAAGTGTCCACTGTGTTGTCTGACATGGAACTAAAACAACCTAACCTATGAATATACAAGAGAACAGCTGTAGAATAGCTGTCCACTGTAGTGACCACTATGCATGAAAGGGTTAAAAAGCCACAGTTCAGGCTCTTGTAATGGAAAATTAATATAAAATTATCTGTTGTGTTGTAAAAGTGTTCAGAGAATCCAACAGTGTTTTTTTTTTTTTTTTTTAAAGCTGCTTTTAAATTTAAAATACATAAATGATGCCCCCTGCAACCACATCATCTGATTAAATCACAAACTGTAGGATATATTTTTATTTATTTCATATTATGTAATGGTATCATGTTTGTCCCTTTACCATTATTGACCAGGTCTTGTTTGGTTTGGTCCAGGGTGACCAGTAGAGGGCCCACAGTGCATGGGGTCTTCAGGGGGGACGTGCAGAAAGGGAGTCAAACTCATTTTAGTTCAGGGGTTAAGCCATATTTGATCTGAAGTGGGCCGGACCAGTTAAATAATAACATAATAATATAGAAATAATGTCAACTCCAAACTTTTTTCTGTGTTTTAGAGCAAAAAAAGTTAAATTATGCGATGAAAATATTTACATCTACCAACTATGCTTTAAAACAGGGGTGTCAAACTCATTTTCTTTCAGGGGCCACATAGTTGTGTTAATAATAAGAGATGGAATATTGTAGAAAATGTTCAAATTTTAGTTCCAAACTCCAAAATTTTAACAATATTCTGCCTGTTACCAAATGTTTATGGAACACTGTGTGTAATGTACATGTATAAATAATAAGTCAAGGCATAATATTGTTAAAATTGCACAAATTTTTCAAATGAAATTTCAGTTTTTTCAGGTTATTCCCATCTTTTTTGTAAAATGTAAGTATTTTCATAATTGAATTGGCTTTTTTTTTTTTTTGTACTAAAACAAAAAGAAAAACTTGGATTTGTCATTATTTATAGCAGGGGTGTCAAACTCATTTTAGTTCAGTTCCACTTTCAGCCCGATTTGATCTACAGTGGGCCAAACCAGTAAAATAATTACAGTGAAAAAAGTAAAATTATATAATGATCAGGTTTACATCTACAACGTTTCCTTAAAAATCTGAATTACATGAACAACTTGAATTGTCTTAAGAAAAACAAATGCAATTTTAACAATATTCTGCCTCAGTTTATCAGTTTATCATTTCCACATGTTCGTAACAATCACACAAAACATTTAGTAACAGGCAGAATATTGGTAAAATTGCATTTACTTTTCTAAAGACATTTCAATTTGTTCATATTTGTTCATCATATTCATATTTTTTTGTAAAAGTATAGTTGGTAAGGTAAACATTTTCATGTAATTTTACTTTTTTACACCAAAAAAACAAAGAGAAAATTTGGGGTTGTCATTATTTATAGGTTATTATGATTATATTTTACTGGTCTGACCCACTTGAAATCTACTTGGTCTGTATGTGGAACCAGAATTGATTTTGACACCAGTGATTGTTAATATGTTCAGTGTAATTTTTGCATTTCACAAATTCATCCCGCGGGCCGGATTGGACCCTTTGGGTCAGATTTGGCCCCCGGGCCGCATGTTTGACACCTGTGCTTTAAAACAATGTGAATAACATGAAGAAAATGAAATTTCTTAAGAAAACTCAGTGCAATTTTAATAATATTATGTCTCAGTTTATCATTTACACATGTAAATTACAACTTACAGATCACCGTGAATCAACAAATACACAAAACATTTAATAACAGGCAGAATATTGATAAACTTGCACTTCAGACATTTCAAAATATTCATATTTTGATAATATTATAGAAAATGGTGAAAAATCGCTTAATAAAAGTTAAATATAGAGAAAAATGATTTTTGTAACTGCCAGATAAGTAGCACTGGGTCTTTATAGGATACATATATGGAAAATAAAGTTAAAAGACGGCAGTCATAATAATGAAAAATAAAATAATAAATAAATACATCTACATCAGGGGTGTCAAACATGCAGTCTGGGGGCCGAAACCGGCCCGCCAAAGGGTTGACTCTGGCCCATGGGATGAATTTATGAAATGTAAAAATTACACTGAAGATAATAACAATCAAGGATGTTCAATCTAAAGTGGTAAACCAGTAAAATACTATCATAATAACCTACAAATAATGAAAAAAGCTAATTTTTCTTTTTGTTTTAGTGTCAAAAAAGTAAAATTACACAAAAATGTTTACATTTACAGACTAGCCTTTCACAAAAAATATGAACAACCTGAAATGTCTTAAGAGAAGTACGTAGTATTTTAATAATATTCTGCCTGTTATTTAATGTTTTGTGTATTTGTAGATCCACTGTGATCTGTAAGTTGTGATGTACATGTATAAATGATAAACTGAGGCGTAATATTGTTCAAATTGCACTGATTTTTCTTAAGAATTTTCATGTTGTTCATATTTCTTCATGTTATGTTCAAGTACGGTTCGTAGATGTAAACATTTTTTACTTTTTTCACTCAAAAACAGAGAAAAAACTTTGGATTTGACATTATTTATAAGTTCTTATCCTATTATTTATATTATTTTACTGGTCTGGCCCACTGTAGTTCATATTAGGCTGAACGTGGAACTGAACTAAAATGAGTTTGACACCCCTGATATAGATGCACACAATTTCATCATGTAATTTTTTTTTTTTTTTTACTGTTTTTATTTTATTGGTCTGGCCTGCGTGAGATTATATTGGACTGTATGTGGCCCCTGAACGAAACTGAGTTTGACACCCCTGATCTACATGATCAGTGAATTAAATATAGGAAAAAAGATAATTTTCACTAAAAAAAATGCAAAGTAAAGAGGATAATATTAATAATAAATGGTGATAAATAACTATAGAAAGGATAAATAGAAGGAAAAAATTCATTTAGGAACTGACATAAAAGTAGGACCGGGTCTTTATGGATTAATCAGAGGGTATAATATCTGTGTGGGGGAGTGCTGTCTGTACATTATGTTAATAAATTTTCAACTTCACACATACAAGGTGTCACCAAAGTGAAACCATGTGTGTGAATAACAGAATGAGGGGGGTGGGGGGTGTAGGGTCTTTTTTTTTTTCCTGATGTATGCGACAGAGGAAGACCTCCCTGGATGTCTTTGGATCCTGGATAGTCTGAAGGAATTACAGGGACACTGCTCTGGATAATTACAGGTTCAGATCTACGTCTGAGGGCGAGATCACTTCTGCATGGAAAAAACCAAGAAACGTGAGTGTGGTAAAATAGAAATTGATGCTTAACACAGACTCTCTTAAGTATGGCTTTGCACAAAGCCAAGAAGCTTAATGGACTTTGTGGGTGTTTTGGAGGAGACTGACATCCAGTGGAATATCAAACATGAAAATTGATATTATCAGCAGCATGTGATGAACGACAGCGATAATAATAACAAACCGAGGAGAAAATTATACTTTAACACATGAAGAATTCGGCAATGCTTTGCTGCTTTTAATCCGCTGATAAAATCTGTTTTTTTTTTCATGACTTAAATCTTTATGAGTTTTATGTAGAATTGTAACAGCAACCAAAAAGAAAAAGAAAAAGACAAACAAAAGAGACCCCAAAAAAACAAAAGAAACAATAAATAAACTGGAAAAGTACCTGGAAAGCACACACCTCTGCCAAGGCAGATCAGCCCCCCCCCCATCATCAAAATTTAATAATGTGTTCTTCGTCCCAGTATCAACATTTCCTGAAAATTTCATCCAAATCCGTCTGTAACTTTTGGAGTTATCTTGCTAACAGACAAACAAACAAAGAAAAAAATCTACCCCCCCATCACCATCAAAATTTAATCATTTATTCCTTGCGCCACTTTCCTGAAAATTTCATAAAAATCCATCCATAACTTTTTGAGTTATCTTGCTAAAAGACAAACAAACAGACAGACAAACCCCGATGAAAACATAACCTCCACTGTTAAACTTGGCGGAGGTAACAAACGGGGGAGAAAATGATACTTTAACACATGAAGAATTCAGCGATGCTTTGCTGCTTTTAGTCCGCTGATAAAAATCTTTTTTTCGTGACTTAAATCTTTATTGAGTTTTATGTCGAATTGTTAAAGAAACCAAAAAGAAAAAGACAAATGAAAGAGACCCCAAAAAATGAAAGAAACAATAAATAAACTAGAAAAGCCCCTGGAGAGCACACACCTCTGCCAAAGTAGATCAGTCCCCCCCGCTTCCCCGATCACCAAAATTTAATCATTTGTTCCTTGTGCTAGTATCAACATTTCCTGAAAATTTCATCCAAATCTGTCCATAACTTTTGGAGTTATCTTGGTAACAAACAAACAAACCAACAAACAGACAGACAAACCCTGATGAAAACATAACCTCCACCGTTAAACTTGGCGGAGGTAACAAACGGGGGAGAAAATGATACTTTAACACATGAAGAATGCGGCAATGCTTTGCCGCTTTTAATCCGCTGATAAAATCTTTTTTTGTGACTTGAATCTTTGAGTTTTATGTAGAATTATAACTGAAACCAAAAAGAAAAAGACAAACAAAAGAGACACCAAAAAACGAAAGAAACTATAAATAAACTGGAAAAGCACTCGGAGAGCGCAGACCTCTGCCAAAGTAGATCAGTCCCCCACCCCCACCCCATCACAAAAATTTAATCATTTGTTCCTTGTGCCAGTATCAACATTTCCTGAAAATTTCATCCAAATCCATCCATAACTTTTTGAGTTATCTGGCTAACAAACAAACAAACAAACAAACAAACAAACAAACAAACAGACAGACAAACCCCGATGAAAACATAACCTCCACTGTTAAACTTGGCGGAGGTAACAAACGGGGGAGAAAATGATACTTTAACACATGAAGAATTCAGCGATGCTTTACTGCTTTTAGTCCGCTGATAAAAATCTTTTTTTCGTGACTTAAATCTTTATTGAGTTTTATGTCGAATTGTTAAAGAAACCAAAAAGAAAAAGACAAATGAAAGAGACCCCAAAAAATGAAAGAAACAATAAATAAACTAGAAAAGCCCCTGGAGAGCACACACCTCTGCCAAAGTAGATCAGTCCCCCCCGCTTCCCCGATCACCAAAATTTAATCATTTGTTCCTTGTGCTAGTATCAACATTTCCTGAAAATTTCATCCAAATCTGTCCATAACTTTTGGAGTTATCTTGTTAACAGACAAACAGACAGACAAACCCCAGTGAAAACATAACCTCCACCGTTTCACTTGGCAGAGGAAATAAATCAATTAATAAAAATTAAAAAGAACAAATGAGAAAACAAATAAATCCAAAAAAAACTAGAAAAGCACTCTGAGAGCGCAGACCTCTGCCAAAGCAGATCAGTCCCCCTCCATCACCACCAAAATTTAATCATCTGTTCCTTGTGCCAGTATCAACATTTCCTGAAAATTTCATCCAAATCCATCCTTAACTTTTTGAGTTATCTGGCTAACAGACAAACACACGAACAGACAAACCCAGATGAAAACATAACCTCGGCTGTTAGACTTGGCGGAGGAAACAAATAAATTAATAAAAATTAAAACAAATAACTACAAAAGAAAACATAAGATTTCATCAGTATTTTCACCTATAAAATCTTCATTTGTTTCCGTCTTGCTTTGGTGGTCTGGTCCGGTTCAGTTTGCGTTACAAAGGCAGAATGTTAAACATGAGATCATCCCTTTGAGAAATTAGAGGTAGAATATTCATGTTGCAGCCGCTTACTCAGCAGTACGTTATCATCAGTAAATTAGTTTGCACTTTAGAGCTCGGGGCGTAATCAGAACAAATGTACCACTGATGGACAGATCAAGTGGCGGAGGTAGAACAAACGAGTGTCCGTCAAAGAACAGACAGTGACATTTCCATTAATATCATTTGTCGCTGTCATTTTCATTAGGGACTTTGCTTGTCTGTCTAAAGTATACTGCAAGTCCATTAACTCTGGTGCAAATTCAGAAGCAGGAAGTTTGATTGACATGCATGCAGATAGTATGGGGGAGCAATTTAAGAAAAAGGTCTGTGGGGGATTCAAGTTCTGTGATGGTGAGAAAATTATATGTTGGGAAAATTATATTTGAAACCGCTTTAAATATAACTGCATGTACTCACGCTCTCTCCGTCACATCTCAGTGTGTGGTGGTGCGTAGAGAATTTAAAACAACAATTAATATCTGAGCAAGGAATGGGAGAATCCAACGCATTAATAGTACGTCCAACTGCATCCAACTGTCATTAGGCTGAACATGCTAAAAGGATTTTCAGCTCTTTTAACCCTTTAACCCAGTGTGTTTCAACCTTGGGGTCGGGACCCCGCGTGGGGTCGCCTGAAAATTCTAGTAATTGATTTAAAGAAAAGTTACTAATAAAAATGTACATTATATAGCCTAAATGTCCTCTAAAATTAATGTTTATTTGCAACATAGTATAGCAAACTATTACAAGATCAAAAACAGATTAATTTTAGCAAAAAAAAAAAAAAAAAAGGCTCCGTTTTGAATGTCTGGGGCCGCCTGAAATTTCTTATTATTGATAAAAAAAAAAAAAAATTAAAACTTACTCATAAAAATGTATGTTATATAGTCTAAATGTTGTCTAAAATTAACGTTTTGCAACATAGTATAGCAAACTATTACAAGATCAAAAACAGATTAATTTTAGCAAAAAAAAAAAAAAAAAAGGCTCCGTTTTGAATGTCTGGGGCCGCCTGAAATTTCTTATTATTGATAAAAAAAAAAAAAAAATTAAAACTTACTCATAAAAATGTATGTTATATAGTCTAAATGTTGTCTAAAATTAACGTTTATTTGCAACATAGTATAGCAAACTATTACAAGATCAAAAACAAATTAATTTTAGCAAAAAAAAAAGTCTTGGTTTTGAATGACTGGGGTCGCCTGAAATTTCTAATAATTGATTAAAAAAAAATTTTAATTAAAACTTACTAATAAAAATTTACATTATATAGTCTAAATGTCTAAAATTAACACTGATTTGCAACATAGTATCGGAAACTATTACAGGATCAAAACAAATTAATTTTAGCAAAAAAAAAAAAAAAAAAAGTCTCCGTTTTGAATGTCTGGGGTCGCCTGAAATTTCTAATAACTGATTAAAAAAAAAAAAAAAGAAAACTTACTCATAAAAATTTACATTATATAGTCTAAATGTCCTCTAAAATTAACGTTTTGCAACATAGTATAGCAAACTGTTACATGATCAAAAACAAATTAATTTTAGCAAAAAAAAAAAAAAAAAAAAAAAGTCTCCATTTTGAATGTCTGGGGTCACCTGAAATTTCTAATAGATAAAAAATTTAAACGTACAAATAAAAATGTACATTATATTGTCTAAATGTTGTCTAAAATTAATGTTTATTTGTAACATAGTATAGCAAACTATTACAAGATCAAAAACAAATAAATTTTAGCAAAAAAAAAAAAGTCTTCGTTTTGAATCACTGGGGTCGCCTGAAATTTCTAATAATTGATTAAAAAAAATTTTAATTAAAACTTACTCATAAAAATTTACATTATATAGTCTAAATGTCCTCTAAAATTAATGTTTTGCAACATAGTATAGCAAACTGTTACATGATCAAAAACAAATTAATTTTAGCAAAAAAAAAAAAAAAAAAAAAGTCTCCATTTTGAATGTCTGTGGTCGCCTGAAATTTGTAATAATTGATTAAAAAAATTATTACTCCGAAACCCGGAGGACGGTTCAGACGAGGACTTCCTTGGCTGCTGTCCTCAAGATCCTGTTCATTATCATAATCTTCCTAACTGTATACAATAAACTCTGTAAACTTTTACATCCGCTTCCGTGTTCTGCATTTGGGTTCTGGGTCTGTGCTATCAGCATTACATGATGTCAATAATGTGTGTGGCCACCATTCGCATCCGCAGGCTGTACTCCACTGGGAAAGTAAATTTTCAAGTTTCCAGAATTACACCCCCGAATATAGCAAAGTTATAGTTCTGATCCCTCGCAAATGTTGACTAGTGTATAAATGATAAACTATGGCCTAATATTGTTAACATTGCACTTATTTTACTCACAAATTTTTAGGTTGTTCATGTTATATTCAAGTAGAATTTGTAGATGTAAACCTTTTCATTACGGAATTTACTTTTTTCTCTCAAAAGTTCTTATCCTATTATTACCTCCGCCATGAGGTATTGTGATCGCTTTGCTTTGTGTGCCCGAACAATTTTTTTTTTTTTTTTTATATTGAGTTGTGTTTTTGGCCCCATTCAACAGGTGGTGGGGGGGGTGCACTGAGCATGCTCAGATGTCTATGGAAAGAACAAGCTCTATTCTATTGGCACGTTTTTAAATTTTTCCAAATGACCGAACTGTTGAATTTTTTGGAATGTTTAAAATAAATCATACATACAGAGCGCTCACCACAGACGCGTCAGGAGTTAAAGGGTTAAAAGAAAATCAACTCTTCTGTTTTTTTTCTTTCTTCAACAACCCCTAGCTGAGTCCATCAGCGTACCGTGCCTTCGCCTGGTGCTTTGAACCCTAATGCCCCCTACAGCGGCAGACGAAGCTGCTGCATCTTCCTCAAGTCAAGGCACAGAAGGAAAGTCTTGATCTCTGGTGAGGAAGGGGGATGTTCTTTTCTCTCTTTTAAGTCATAAGTTCTGAGATTTCTTGATGTTTGCCAGGTAAAATTAAAGCAAGCTGGAGCGAGTGAGCCATGGATGAACACTTTTGATTTCTACCTTTTTCTACCCACACATCATCCTCACTGATTATATGAAGTAGGAGAAAGTTTGGCGTATACTCCTGCTGTTTACTGTTCTGACTGTATGCACCGGAAAGCTCCGAAGGATTCATGAAAGGAGTAGAAGCGGTTAAGTTTAAACCACCAGTAAAGAAAAGAGGGGATGGCGATTATTTATGGTATCAAGTCAGATAAGGAAGGAGAATAATAAAAAGTATCTGAAAGGAAAGGCAGACAAGGAGTCATACCACACTGTAAGCCCGGATAAGATGAGTTTACTTAAAAAAAATTGAGAAAAGTGGTTGTCTTAAAAAAATTAAGTAATGATTAATGACTTTTTAGGTTAAATGTACTTAAAAAGTTCATTAATCATTGCTTAATTTTTTTTTTAAAGCAGCCACGTTTCTCAAATTTTTGAAATAAACTCAACTTACAGTACAGCTTATAATAGTTGCTTTTCCATCGGACACCTGCGCAAAACTTTACCGATAATTGCTAAATGTCGAAAAAACAGAAGTGCGTAATGTCAGTTTTTCCATTAAATCACAAATGACATGATTTGTTTATTTATTATCGCGAGACGACACAAGAAACCATTCCATAAACATGACGATGAATGTAAATATGGGGTTGATTTACAGATATATTCATTATTATTATTATATATTACCCCTTTATCTCGTACTAAATAACAAAATGATTCCGTTTCCTGGTGTGTCCACACATACTGCGACATGTTTCTTCTTCTTCGCTTGTTGTAACGTCCGTCAACATCTGATTTTTTTTATTAGCGTGACTCTAATTGCAGAAAAAGGTCTTTCCGTTGCAGTTTTGCGTGATATACCAATTGCACTACACCTAAAAAAAAAACACCTCTTGCCAGCCCAAAAACTTTTAATTGAAAACAATAGTTTTGGCGAAATTGTCGTTTTTCTAGTAGGTAATTTTTATGCGCAAGTTATATTCGTGCAATTTGAGGGTCAATGGAAAAGCAACTAGTGTATTGAGAAAAGTAGCAAGTCAGCTAGTGGACACCTAGCTAAGAGAAGTTATCAGTGAAACAGGTCAATGGAACTAGTGGACAATAAAACAAAACAACAACTGGACAATAAAACAAAACACTCCTCTCACAGTTAAAACAATCATCGATAGCTCACAGCTGCTTAGAATTTTTTGAGTTGTATCTTATATCCTATAGCAGCTACTCTTTAACCAAAAGTAGGGCTGGGTGTTAGAACTCCTTGACATATGAAATGGACGACTCAAATGCCGCGTTTCCACTACGTGGAACCAGCTCAACTCGGCTTGGCTCGACTCGGTATAGAGGGTATGCACGTGACGTCACCGCTAGCGGAAGTCACCGTGGTTCTGTCCACTGAGTGGCAGAAAGAGGGGGATGAGTAGCAGCTTTGGCTTGAATACTGCGAAAACTTTAGAACAGTCTAAAAAATGGGGCAGAGCTGTTGTGTCATTGATCGCACAAATAAGTTTAAAAAGCACTCGGAGCTATTGTTTTAGCGGCGACCTAAAGCCAATGACAGAAGAAGCAGATGGATCGCTGCAATTTGTAGAAATAACTGGAATCCAGGCAACGAAACCTGAATTTGTGGAAGCCATTTCGTGTCAGGTAACGTTAATTTATGCAGTATTCTTGCGTAAAATCATACCGGATGAAATTACATATTGTTTTAGCTAACGTTACGTCTTAGTAAAGCTCTTAATGTTAGCATCTGTCATTTAGTTCTATGTTTCATACCTGAAACGTTTTTGTCTTCAGTTGTGTGATTCTGAACCTTGTGCTCTACATGATTTGTAAACTAGCTTAAACTGAGGCTAACCTAGTTTTCCAAATAAGGGGGTACTCTAGTACAAAGCTGTTGTAGCTGTGTTGTGTCAAGAATTTGATGTTAACTCTACTTAAATCTCCACGGTACCAGTAGATCATCCACTCACTTGGGTCAATACTAAGGGTTCAACTCCAGTAAATCAGTAGTGAACTGTGAGCACTACTGCTGGGCCTTTACCTTGGCAATCACCGCCAAGAAAATATGTCTGCACTGACAGAAAACCTCCAAAACAATAGTATGTTGAATTAAAGCACTCACCAGCTGTAATCCTCTAATTAACCATGACCAGGATGTCAACAACTCTTTGGCTTTTGTATGCTTTCAGCCTTTGCATTGTGGATTTTCCCAGTGTTGAAATCAGGTTCATATACAGGGTGGGGAAGCAAAATTTACAATGAACATTTAGTTGTTTTTTCTCAGCAGGCACTATGTCAATTGTTTTGAAACCAAACATATATTGATGTCATAATCATACCTAACACTATTATCCATACCTTTTCAGAAACTTTTGCCCATATGAGTAATCAGGAAAGCAAACGTCAAAGAGTGTGTGATTTGCTGAATGCACTCGTCACACTAAAGGAGATTTCCAAAATAGTTGGAGTGTCCATAAAGACTGTTTATAATGGAAAGAAGAGAATGACTATGAGCAAAACTATTACGAGAAAGTCTGGAAGATACTATTAAAGAAGAATGGGAGAAGTTGTCACCCCAATATTTGAGGAACACTTGCGCAAGTTTCAGGAAGCGTGTGAAGGCAGTTATTGAGAAAGGAGGAGGACACATAGAATAAAAACATTTTCTATTATGTACATTTTCTTGTGGCAAATAAATTCTCATGACTTTCAATAAACTAATTGGTCATACACTGTCTTTCAATCCCTGCCTCAAAATATTGTAAATTTTGCTTCCCCACCCTGTATATCTATATCAATATTTTTGTAGTAATGTTTTTAAAGTTATATTTTTAAGTGCATTCTAATTAATTTTTTTAAAGTATATTTGACATCTTACAGTGCATTGATTATGTAAAGTGAGAGATAGTTTGGCCTGTACTCCTGCTGTTTACTGTATGCACTGTAAAGCACAAAAGAATTCATGAAAGGAGTAGAAGTGGTTAAGTTCTAACAGCCAGTAAAAAAAAAAAAAAAAAAAAAAAAAGGGGGGGATGGCGATTATTTATGGCATCAAGTCAGAAAAGGAAGGAGAACAATAAAAAATGTCTGAAAGGAAAGGACAAAGAGTCATACCAAATGAGCGGTTTCCACATCACTTTTCATTTACAATTAACACTTTACTTGAAATCCTTTTATAGTAAATCCTCTTATTAAATGTTATCATTTGCAACAGAAGGGTTCGGTAAGTTCTGATTCTTCTCGATAGGGCACTAAATTCTCCGCAGGATGAAAATGCCAGCACAGCAGCAGCCGGCTATAAATAAAAACAATAGATCCGAAAGTGAAGTTAAGCTGCGGCTCAGCATAGCCAAGAACTCCCATCTGTTTATGCTATACAGACATAGGCATTGTCAGAGGAATGTTGTGGCTTTTTAAGAATGCCATTTTCTTTCCTGTTAACTCAACCCAAAGAAAGGGAATAACTGCAACTGATCAGGGGATGTGATGGCGGCAGGCAGCAGGCGGCGGTGGCGTCTCTCCCACATGTGTGGAGGTAGCTTTGCCAGTCTATCCACGTCGTGCCAATGCATGCCTGTGTCTTTTTCATCACCGTCGCAGGCACAGGAGCTCTCATACTCATCTGCATAATGAAATTACCCGGAGCAAGGTCTTTCCACGGATGAATCAACATCTCCAATTCAAAGACGATCATGAAACCTCTGCTATTTCTTACTGATGCCTACATTACCCACACTGGCAACTGGCAGGTTCCACATTCTACACTAGACTTATGGAGATTGGATTCATTCTGGATTCTTATGTTAGCTTCCAAAGATACAAAAATAAATACATAAATGAAGGACTGAAGCTTAATGGATAAAAGATTGTTACCTGACAGCTTCATTGTGGACCAAATACCCGTATGCTGCTGTTAAATCTGTATTTGCTTGAAGACAGTAGTGGAAAATAAGCATGTTAACCTCCTAATACCCAGCTATGAGGTTTTCTGTCCACATTTACTGACAAGAGTTTCACAACTTTTTGCAAAAAAAGAAAAGAACGGCTAAAATTTGCTTAGAGGTCTTATTTATGTCTTTGTGCATAAGAAATCAATATAAGTGAATCCCCAAAGGAACTTTGTGTTGGTAAATGCAAGTTATGCAAATTTGCAGGATTTCATTTCTGTTCAACATGTTGCTGGTCATATGAACTATGTTTTGAGCTCAAAAATGTCCAATTTCATCACAATTAATGCTATATTTTCATGTCACAAATGGCCAAGTTATATTTGAACTGAATTTACCTGAAAAACAAATATTCTATTCTTTTAGATTCCCTAATTTTTCTTACCAAATTCTATCCTACATATCACGTTTTATTTTTACAGGTTCAATATGGAGTATGGTGCTGATCCATCCTGCTTATGTTACGCCAATACATACATGAAGAATGTCACACGTCACTTTTTAAATCAACAGTTTTCTAATAATAAGCATTTTTATAAAGAAATAACAATTCTATATTGTTATTTCCTCTTTAGTATGATGATAAACTATACAATAAATAATTCTGATCCGAGTTTTTGCACAGGGATCATTTGTGGAAACGGTGACATGGCTGCCGAGCATCAGTATGATGGGATCTGTAACAACCATGTCACATCCGTCCACTGTCACATTTTGTGTTTTTGTGTCAGCTGTTATTGTTTTAGATCCACAATACTAACATTTATGAATAAGAGGAGAATTAGCAATAGTAAGTATATAAGTTTATTACTAATAAAGTACTGGTACTGACCAGAGCATCATGGGTAATGTCAAGTCCGTCCACCAGCAAAAGTTTTCACATACACGCGCTATTCAAAATCCAATATTTGTGAAAATATAGCTTCCACTGTCAAATAATATCAGTAGTCTGTGCACAAATGGATTAGCATTATTTCAACACAGTTCTATGCATTTATGACAACTTTTTTTTTTTTTTTTGACAAAAATGGCCACTCATTTGACCCCCTAAGTAAATTTTAGCGGAAGAAAAGAAAACTGTCCACCACAAAGGACATCCCATAAACATTTTAAAAACTGCATCTGAAAAAACTGTTGCATCATGATGTTTCCAATATAGGCACTTATTTAATAAAAAAAAAAAAAAAAAAAAAAAAAAAGCTTGTATTTTGCTGACATTTCCTGGGTCTCAGGAGGTTAAGGTAATTAGGTATAGAAAAAGTCAGTGTGCCCAGTTGAGGTGGAGACTTAGATTAAGACTTAGTCTTAAAGGTCTCAACATGGACTTTGATCTTAGACCCCTCCTATAGACTTTTCATATGGGGATGCACTGATGCCGATAACAGTATCAGGTGTTGGGTCCAATACTCAGCATATGTACTTGTACTCGTAAAAGTACTCCGATACAACCGCACCGATACCACTTATGGCAGCATGACATTCACATTTAAGGAGGAGTAATGTCAGCAGTGTGGAGATTTAAAAAAAAAATAAATGACGGTGACATATGTATTTAAAGCAGTGGTTCTCAATCTTTTTCTGTTGGGCCCCCCTTTGGAGCACGAAAAATCTCCAAGCCCCCCTCAACCCCAACAACATTGTACCTGTGGTGCAATTATTACTTTTATTGAAAGAAACATCAATATCATAAAAATACTTGTTGCTTTTCTTGAATAATTTGTTGTGCAAATTAAAAATAACATAGATTTTTGATTGAACAATACAAATGAACTCAACAAGACTGCTCCCTGAGACATTATTTTTCAAAATAAAAATAGGAAATGCGTAATTATCTTAAAACTATGACAATAAGGTAATTTTTTTTTTTTAGAACAACAAACACATTTTGGTAACAAAGATGAACATTTTAACAATATCAGTGGCTGCAATGAGCTCGTTTACGTTGCACATCTCAGAACATCAAAATGCAAACTGTGCAAACTGTGCAAAAACAGAAACATTGCACATTTTTCTTTTCCAGTCCAATCCTTGTCCATTCTCCAAATCTAAACTCTTTGTCTAGTCCAGTGACAGATCACCATGGCAGTAGATTTGTTTGTTGTACGTCCCTAAAATGAGTCCAGAATGCTCCAACGCTAAAACATTAGTTCCACCTGCTACATGTTCTAACCTGAAGAAAAAATAAACACCTAGGAATGATTCTATGCCCCCCAGGAAAGCCTTCGCGCCCCCCCAGGGGGGCCCGCCCCACTTTTTGAGAAACACTGATTTAAAGCAACGTGATCATTGTAGTCACATGAACTTGTCGGACTTTAAAATTAACTTTTTTATTGTATTAGTATGAATTTGTCTGAATTTAAAGTAACTTGATCACTGCATTTGTATGAACTTGCATGAATTCAGAGAAATTTGATCATTGTATTTGTATGAATTTGCATGAACTTAAAGTAACTTGATCATTGAATTTATATTAACTTAAAAAAAAACTTGATTATTGTACTTGTATGAATTTAAAGACACATCTATTTAAATGTTACTGTTAACATGAGATAATTTGCATTTCCTGTCATGTGATATTGTTTTTTTTTTTTTGTGATATCGTAATTAGCATCCTGTATAAATGCCTTTGTGTCATGACCTGTCCCATGTCTGATGAAACGTCACTTCTGTGGGGGCTCACAGTTTGTGCGGACCTTGTCTTATGTTTTAAATAGTGGAAAATAAAAAAACTCAAAACTACATCCTGGTCTGTAAATAGTATTAAAGAACACAAGACTGAAATGTAATACAAGAAATGCAGGTAGCTGATGATTTTCTATATCTAAAAGCACACAGTTTGTTCGATCTCTTATAACAGCTTGTAATGTAAGCCTCTTAAAAGATCATTTTAATGAGACCCAGTGGACAGCTTAAGCTTAGCTCGCACATTTCTCACCAATATCCAATAAATATGTTCTATGAGAGTATTTACAACCGCTTTAATGAGCACATATTTGAAGCTGAATCGCTCCCAGCATCCTGAGTGTGCTGTGATTCCCTTGGCTGTAGATAAGCATATATGTGACAGTAAGTGTGTGTGGAGGGAAGATACTGTGTAGGATGGGTTCCAGAAACACATGCTGGACAGTGTTCTACTGTTAAGGCTGTTTTGCATGTGGATGAACAATGAGTGCGAACAATGTGTCTGTTTATAGGATCATCTGTTTATACGTCGGTCCATGTCTTTTTTTTTTTTTTTTTGATGTGTAGCATTTGGTCTTGAGCCTCGGTGTGTCTGATGAGAACCACAGCTGATCTGTTTTAATATGTTCAGCAGAGGAGTGAAGATGAGAGCCAAGGCAGGAGATCCTTTAAACATCGTCAGCGCAGGTCGGCTCGCAGCGTCTCCTCTTCTATAAATTTACACCAGAGGAGGCCGAATATGACCCAAAGTCTTCTTCATGTCATGGAAGTGTGTATTTTTTAAAAAATTTTTTTTGCATGCATGAATTATGAGAACCGTAGTAAAGATTTTTTTCTTGAGTGTTTTTATTCCTCCTTAGACATGAAAAAAAACAATGCGATCCATTTTTTTTGTCATGGAGTTACAAAAATGTCCATGCATTGAATTTTTGAAGTAAAGAAACGTGTGTTTAAAATCCAATATCAGAAAGTACAGAAGAGGATTAGGGCCACTGGAAAAAAATACAATGAATTAAAATAAGGCCCACTATATGTATATTTTTTATTATTATTATGATAAAGAAAGTCAGAATTCTGAGATTCAAGTCAGAATTCTGTGGGAAAAAAAGTTAGAATTCTGAGTTTAAAGTCAGAATTCTGAGGAAAAAAGTCAGAATTCTGAGTTAAAGAGCAGAATTCTGAGTTAAAAGTCAGAATTCTGAGTTAAAAGTCAGAATTCTGAGGGAAAAAAGTCAGAATTCTGAGCTTAAAGTCAGAATTCTGAGATTAAAGTCAGAATTCTGACTTTAAACTCAGAATTCTGCTCTTTAACTCAGAATTCTGAGTTTAAAGTCAGAATTCTGAGAATAAAGTCAGAATTCTGAGTGTTACATCAGAATTCTGAGATTAAAGTCCAGTGGCCCTAATCCTGTTCCGTAAGAAAGTAATATGAAAACAATGAAATAAAAACATTTTTAATGCTGCAAATCTGATGTTTTCTCCTATTTTAACATATTCTAATGCTAGTTGTTACTCACTTCATGGAGATAACATGCAAAAAAAACCTTTGTGTCTAACAAATAACAAGTGTTTTACACTCAAACATGTTAGTACAGATCCGTTTTCTCAAGAACAGCAAAGGTACATTAATGGTCTGAATGTCAGTGTATTATGGGATGGTGCATAAGTGTCCATTGTGTTGGCTGATATGGAACTAAAACAACAAAACCCATGAATATATAAGAGAACAGCTGGAGAATAACTGTCCACTGTAGTGACCAGTATGCATGAAAGGGTTAATGTAAAGTCTTCAGTAAAAATAATACAGAATTACATGATCTCCTTGTCATGAGTATCTTGGTTCTGCTGCAGTTTGGCTGATGTCTGAATAAGAAGCATGTCCTAAAAATAGAAATACAGTGGTGTAGTGGTCCCTGGAGAAGTGGGTATAGTCTCAATTTTTTTTCCCTTTTTCTTTTCTTTTTTTTTTTTTTAAACTCATCCAGAAAAACAACATTTTAGAAACAGTAACAGATTACTCTATTCAGTTTACCCAAAAATCCATCAGTAGTATTTGCTCATTATTATAAAATTATCATGACTTGATCAGGAGCAGTTTGTAGGTTTTACTGGTCACACAAGCAGCTGCATGAATGGAAATGTATTTAACATGAGGCAAACATAGAATAATGTTAGCCTTTCATAACGTTAGCCTTTCATAATATTAGCCTTTCATAACGTTAGCCTTTCATAATGTTAGCCTTTCATAACGTTAACCTACTCACACAGTTTAACTGTTGGTGACAAAATCTCTTCTTCTCTAAATGTGCAGTCACATGACCAGTAGTTTAAAACAGTGACTCATTCTGAAACCACCTTAAAACTTACCTCAGAATTATGTATTCCAAGGCTGTCAAACTCATTTTAGTTCAGTTCCACATTCAGCCCAATTTGATCTCAAGTGGGCCGGACCAGTAAACTAATAACAGTGAAAAAAGTAAAACTAAATTTTGATCAGGTTTACATCCACAAAGTTTCCTTAAAAATCTCAATAACATGAACAACTTGAATTGTCGTAAGAAAAACAAGTGCAATGTTATCATTTTAACAATATTCTGCCGTGTTTTATCAGTTTATCATTTACAAATGTGCTTTACAATCACACAAAACATTTAGTAACAGGCAGAATGTTGATAAAATTGCATTCACTTTACTCGAGACATTTCTGTTTGTTCATATTTGTTCAGGTTATTCACATTTTTTGTAAAAGTATAGTTTGGTAATGTAAACATTTTCATGTAATTTTACTTTTTTACACCAAAAAACGCAAAGAACATTTGGGTTGTCATTATTTGTAGGTTATTATTGTGATAATATTTTACTGGTCTGACCCACTTGAAATCTATTTGGACTGTATGTGTCTGTATGTGGAACCTGAATTAAAATGATTTTGACACCAGTGATTGTTAATATCTTCAGTGTAATTTTTGCATTTCACAAATTCATCCCACGGGCCGGACTGGACCCTGTGATGTATTCCATCAAAGTAGGTTCTCTCAATAAGTGTCACTCATTTGAAAGACATTTACTCTGCCTTTATCATTCGCATTTCCAATAATCGCACATCTTTCAACGTGACGTGCAGTGACCTGTCAATCAACTGGGATGACACTGATACTGGAGGTGACCAATCAGGTTCCAGAGGTGGCCAGCGCTAAGCAGAGCCCTGGCTCTGGCACTAAGCTAGCAATATTTTCCTCGGTATGACCCTCCCTTCTCTGCCTCTGATTGGCTCATCAGTCCTCATGCCTAAAGTTAACCAATCTAATCAGTGAAGGTAGCAAGTCCTAGCCAATTAGAAGCAGAGTAGGGCGGGTCATGGCTTCACTATTAGGGGGATTTAGAAGTGGGTATACCCAATACTGACTGAAAAATAAGAAGGTATACTCCATATACTGCCGTACACCCTGGACTACACCACTGTAGAAATAGGAATGTCATCTTTGACTATATTTGACTTAAAGGGGTCATATTTTGCTAAACCCACTTTTATTAGTCTTTGGTTCATTTATTTGTGTATTTGGACCCTAACAGTTCATAAAGTTTGAATTTGAACCCTCCAGGTGCTGCAAAGTTATCTTGATGTTCATTTTAGCAAAAATCAAGTGGATTTCTATGACACAATTTAATTCCTGCTTAATTTCTTATAGCTAGTTACGTCACAAGTTTTGCACATATAAGGTCAAGACTTCCGACGAACATTTTTCCGAATAAGACATAATTGTTTGTCAGCAGCAGCGGTTGTGGTAAAAACTGAAAATATGTCCAAACTTCGAGCCAATTACCTAAAATGTTCCATTGTTGGTTGTATTAATGAACACAAATGGCTGAACAGGAAAGAGCAGCACAGCCAACAACCTGAAGGGGGGGGGGCGTGAAGTGGCTCATGTGCATTTAAAGGGCCAGCGCTCGAAACAACCTTTCTGGTGTCATTACTCAGAAATAGGGTTGAAGATGGACCTGTGGAGTTGAAATACTACTGTTTATTTGACCGTTGCCTGTTTTCATACCCAACTATTTTTTTTTATTATGTTTTTATTTAGGGTGACACAATGGTGTAGTAGATAGCATTCGTGCCTCCACAGCAAGAAGGTCCTGGGTTCCATTCCAACACCAGTCGTTGGGGGTGGGACCTTTCTGTGTGGAGTTTGCATGGGTTCTCTCCGGGTACTCGGCTTCCTCCCACCATCCAAACACATACACTCATAGGTTAATTGGTTAATCTAAATTGCCCATAGGTGTGAATGTGAGAGTGATTGTTTGTCTCTATATGTTCAGCCCTGTGATGAACTGGTGACATGTCCAGGGTGAACCCCGCCTTCACTGTTCACTGTTCACTGTTTATTTGACCGTTGCCTGTTTTCATACCCAACTATTTTTTTTTATCATGTTTACCTCCGCCAAGAAGGTTATGTTTTTGCCAGGGTTTGTTTGTTTGTCTGTTTGTTTGTTTGTTTGTTTGTTTGTTTGTTTGTTTGTTTGTTTGTTTGTCTGTCCGTTATTGTGCAACATAACTCAAAAAGTTATGGACAGATTTTGATGAAATTTTCAGGGTTTGTTGGAAATGGGATAAGGAAGAAATAATTACATTTTGGTGGTGATCAGGGGTGGGGGGGCCCACGGGGGGGCGCAGACCAGAAAATTTCATCAAAATCTGTCCATAACTTTTTGAGTTATGTTGCACACTAACGGACAGACAAACAAACAAACAGACAGACAGACAGACAGACAAACAAACCCTGGCAAAAACATAACCTCCTTGGTGTGGGGGGGCCCACGGGGGGGGGCCACTGATCAGCCTTGGCGGAGGTCTGCGCTCTCCGAGTGCTTCTAGTTTTATGTAGGGTGACACAGTGGTGCAGTAGATAGCATTCGTGCCTCACAGCAAGAAGGTCCTGGGTTCCATTCCAACACCAGTCGTTGGGGGTGGGACCTTTCTGTATGGAGTTTGCATGGGTTCTGTATGACCAATTAGTTTATTGAAAGTCATGAGAATTTATTTGCCACAAGAAAATTGACATAATAGAAAATGTTTTTATTCTATGTGTCCTCCTTCTTTCTCAATAACTGCCTTCACACGCTTCCTGAAACTTGCGCAAGTGTTCCTCAAATATTGGGGTGACAACTTCTCCCATTCTTCTTTAATAGTATCTTCCAGACTTTCTCCTAATAGTTTTGCTCATAGTCATTCTCTTCTTTCCATTATAAACAGTCTTTATGGACACTCCAACTATTTTTGAAATCTCCTTTGGTGTGACGAGTGCATTCAGCAAATCACACACTCTTTGACGTTTGCTTTCCTGATTACTCATATGGGCAAAAGTTTCTGAAAAGGTATGGATAATAGTGTTAGGTATGATTATGACATCAATATATGTTTGGTTTCAAAACAATTGACGTAGTGCCTGCTGAGAAAAAACAACTAAATGTTCATTGTAAATTTTGCTTCCCCACCCTGTACAGTTTATGTAGACCATAGGAAAATGTTTAAAAATGCATAATTCCATTTAAAAAAGCAAAACATCACTCCTTTAAGACATCCATCTTTTTTCATGGTAGACATTTTGACTTGTCGGTATAGGAAAAGCGCAGGTGTTACTTATAACGTTACTTACGTCTCTGTTCTATTCAAACACACCAGGAAGCAGTGAGTGTGACAGCATGCCAACATGAACATATCCAGGACCCTGAAACCAAAGCAGCTAAACGGAATTTATCTATCATTTTTTTAGTATTTTGTCTATGCTTCTTCAGCTGTGAAATGTCAAAATGTCCTCCACGAAAAACTGTTTGCTTTAAATCTTCATATGAACCCAGGTGGTTAAAGTCACTGTAACTGAATAAACCCCCACTAAGGTTCAAGTCAGGCTGAGCTTAGTGGGGTTCTTAAGATCTACGCTGTTGGAATAGAGGTGACAGTTTCAGTCCCCAAATGGTAGCGCTGATATTCTCACTATGTGAAAGAACAATAACCTTCAAAGTACAACACCACATGTAAATATAGAGGAACAAGCATTTTGGAACTGCCACATAAGTAGCACTGGGTCTTTATGGGTTAAAGGTAATAGACAGATCATTAAATATGTGAATATAAAAACACTAATTGAATATTAAAATGTAATTAAATGATGAAATGTACATATGGATTTAAAAATCAAGCCCATTAAAGAATAAACCTATGTAGCAAAGGTTTGATTTTTATATCTATACATACATTTAACCATTTTTTTTTTTACATTTTAATACTCAATTAAACATACTGGCACATGACTGGAAAATCAGTAATTAGACAAAAGCTTTGTTTTGTTTTTGTTTTGTTTTTTTTTACCCCACATTGATCGTTAAAGGAGTGATATTTTGCTTTTTTAAAATGGAATTATGCATTTTAAACATTTCCCTGTGATCTACATGAACTGTAAATGCAATGCTTGGGTCTGAATTCTTCATTAATTCAACTCCTCAGGTCCATCTTCAACCCTATTTCTGAGTAATGGCACCAGTCGTTTTGAGCGCTGGCCCTTTAAATGCAAATGAGCTAATTCATGCCCCACCCCCTCCGGGTTATTGACTGTGCTGCTCTGTCCAGTTCAAACTTAATATTTTAGGTAACTGGCTCGAAGTTTGGGCATATTTTCAGTTTTTACTACAACTGCTGCTGCTGACAAACAATTATGTTGTACTCAGAGAAATGTTCGTTGGAAGTCTTGACCTAATATGTGCAAATGTCGTGACGTAACTTGATATAGACGTAACAAATTAACCCTGTAAAGCCTGAACCATTAAATCATTGACAGAAAATTCCAGTTCTTTGAAACTGGAGCCTTTATTGATCCTTCTGAACAACCAAAAAAAATGTTTTTTTAAAAATAAATTTCCATGTATGAGTTTCAATTTTGTATCATGTTTGTTAAGACTTCTGGGTGAAATGACAAAGCTGTTAAGACTGAGTAAATGGGTTTAAATAATTTCACTGTTGAAAATGATAATTGTTTGGTTTCTTTAAATTTCTTTATATGTTTACATATTTTTGTCTAATTTTGTTAGTAATAGTAATGTTTATATTATGGTTAAATAAGTCTGGCAATTTATATTTATGAGCAGGCAGGGTTGCCTGAGGTTATATATGGCGGCTGTGGCCCATTCTAATCAATCCATTCATTGATCTGTTCACCATCGGCAGAAGCACACAGCCCATTGGTATGTAACAAACGCTATCAGCTAATGTAGACTGCTAACGGTGTTTAATCATTAATAGATGCTTGTGTATGTTATCATTTGTCATGCTAAGTTAGCGTTACTTTACAGTGGAAGAATGTTTGTGTTGTTTAACTATGAGTTGCGGGAATGCGGAAGTTCGGCTGTGGCGTGAGTGCTAATTATCAATGCTAATCGTATCTTACGTTGCCTTAAATATTCTTTAAGTTAATGATCCTGGGGACTGCCATAGTAAACGCCGTAGTAAGCGACAACGTTTAATTCTTAATCTGTAACAATGTCGTGCTGCAGCGCATTTTGGGTTTGTTTACGTTGTGGTCAGCATGTGTAGTTATTAGCCCATGGGCTCCCATTCATAAAAAGGCTACGGTGGCGCTGGGGTGCGCTTTGCGCATGCTCCAAGGACACATCTAAGTCAGTACAGTCACTGTAGTTAGTCTAATGTGTTTTGTCTTTTAAGTCTGGTTGTCATGTGAGAGATGACTTTGTTTGCTTGTTGTTGTGTTTTATGTGTGAAGAGTGCATTGTAATTATGAATTTCTATGTGTTTGTTTTTATTTAAAGGTTTATGACCTGTGATAAATCCTGTGATGAACAAAATAAATTAAGCAAGAAAAGGATAAACACGAGCTGTAACATTGTGTGCTGCCTGTCCAGCCTTTTCGGAGGGCTAAAATTCTTGAAAAGTCTGAACAATGTTTGATACATCAAGTCTCAATGCTCAAATATTATTATTTTTAGAATAGAATAGAATGTCTTTATTTTCATTATACAATGAAATTTAAAAAGTGCAATCGTCCTAGGTGTCATAAAAAGTATAAATGACATATTAAAAAAGAGTATAAAAGCTAAAATATAAAAGAAAAACCCTGACAACATAAATATCTAAAAAAAAAAAAAAAAAAAAAAAAACCAGCATAAAAAAAGTGTTACTAGAAGTATAAAAGACACATAAAACATCACCATATACTCCGGACAACATTCAGCATTCCACGCAATTAATTAATGTCCAGCAGTGTTCAGTGTAATTATGGCGCTGGGATAAAAACTGTTTTTTAGACGGTTTGTGCTGGCCTTTAGTGTCCGGAAACATCTGCCAGAGGGTAAAAGTTCAAAAAGTGGAAAACCAGGGTGGGTTGCACCCCTGATTTTGAACAAACAAAAACATAATATTACACAAATATGTCTAACAAATTGGTAATTCCTTTTCAAAATTGTCAAAGTTCTGCCTCCTTCCTCATTTATTACAATCATGTAGTGTCACTGGAAAGGCCTCTGGTAAACAAATTCCTCCCTCTGGTGGATTATCCATGTATTGCATGTATCTAATTGTATACATCAGGTTTTTCAAGGAAACAAATATCATACTGATCATGTAGAGGGCTTCAAAACTCATGTATCAAGTGTGATATGTTTGGTGTTAAAGGGTTAAGCAGGAATTAAAACAGGTTGTAGAAATCCACTCGGTTTTTGCCTAAATGAATATAAAGACAGCTTTGCAGCACCTGAAGGGTTCAAATTCAAACTTTTGGAACTATTAGGGTCCAGATACACAAATAAATGTACCAAAGACTAATAAAAGTGGGTTTAGCAAAATATGGCCCCTTTAACATCTATGTGAATATAAAAACACTAATCCAATCTTATGCTGCATTTTATCCTGAAAATATCCAAGCATCTGCATGTGTTTATCCATGGTACACAGCTGTAACTTTTACACTGATATGTTTAACTGGCTTTAACCTCTGTTTTTAACCTTACACTTACTGCGGCCAAAAAACATCCTTTCTTCTCCGTACACTGCGCGGTAATAAAAAGGAATATAAACAACCAGTATTTCCTGAATGAGAGGTCTGTCCCAGCGCTCCCACAAACGGCCCAGACATTGGACAGCCTCATGACTTTGTATGTCACAGTTCAGTCCGACTGAGCTGTGTGTGATGTGTGTGAGGCCGTAAGTGGTGTAGCCGAGCCGATCCACGTACACATGAACGGGCTGAGAAATCAGGTGTGACTGTACTTTTAAGAGGTGTAACAGCAGAGCCAAGGAGCTGTTAATCAAGCAGGGTCAGCTCACACCCACACAATCCTGAGGAAAGGCTCTTATCAGCCAGTAATTGAAAACAGCCACAACAGACTTACTTTACTTTTAAGTATTAAATCACATGCTATACAATCATTTACCCAATCAGATAGTCAGGAAAGTTTTGGCAGGAAAAACAGTAACTTTCCGTGTTTTTAACCCATAAAAACCCAAACAACCAAAAACATTTACTTGTAACATGAGGGTTTGTTAGTGGTTAATGGTTAATTCTTTATAAAATGAGACAGCAGGACAAGATGGATTTCTTCTTGAACAGTGCTTTACTTTTCACACACGGCACCTACTGCATCACATGACTGAACTAACCAATCAGGAGCTAGCAGTACTTATATTGGTAAATGTAAGTGATTTTTGGAAAGGCAGATTCAACACATTATCTTAGCGGCTTGTACACTGCAAATGAGAATATTTAAATGTGTAAATGTGTAAGTAATAATTCTGCAAGCATAAATGTAAATAGTTAATTGGGTAAACGCTGTCAGTATATTTTTTAACAAAAGTTATGAAGATGGTGAGAAAGACGGTTATGAAGACGGTGATGAGTCGGTGACAAAGATGGGAAGGAAGATAGTGAGGAAGACGGTGACAAAGAGGGTAAGGAAGACGGTGAGGAAGACGGTTATGAAGTTGGTGAGGAAGATGGTGACGAAGACGGTGACAAAGAGGGTAAGGAAGACGGTGAGGAAGTTGGTGAGGAAGTTGGTGAGGAAGATGGTGAGGAAGACGGTGAGGAAGACGGTGAGGAAGACGGTGAGGAAGACGGTGAGGAAGACGGTGACAAAGAGGGTAAGGAAGAGGGTAAGGAAGAGGGTAAGGAAGACGGTGAGGAAGACGGTGAGGAAGACGGTGACGAAGACGGTGACGAAGACGGTGACGAAGACGGTAAGGAAGACGGTAAGGAAGACAGTGAGGAAGACGGTGAAGACAGTACGGAAGACGGTGAGGAAGACGGTGAGGAAGACGGTGAGGAAGACGGTGAAGACGGTGAGGAAGACGGTGAAGACGGTGAGGAAGACGGTGAAGACGGTGAGGAAGACGGTGAAGACGGTGAGGAAGACGGTGAAGACAGTGAGGAAGACAGTGAGGAAGATGGTAGTGAAGACGGTGAGGAAGATGGTGAAGATGGTGAAGACGGTGAAGACGGTGAGGAAGACGGTGAGGAAGACGGTGAGGAAGATGGTGAAGACGGTGAGGAAGACGGTGAAGACGGTGAGGAAGACGGTAAAGAAGATGGTGAGGAAGATGGTGAGGAATACGCCACCAAAGAAGATGACAAAGGCGTTGCCTCTACAACAGCTCATGTCCTATCATCAGATCAGCTAAAAATCATCTAAATCTGAATCAGCGCCGGTCTAAACTCTAGCCGTTTTAACCACGCCCACTTCTGTGATGCTTTTCTGGAGCGAAAAACACCAAATGAAAGTGTATGTTTAGTTAAAAGGGCAGAGGGTGACGTAGGTGGAGTCTGTGCTGTTCCAGAAGCCAGTGAACACAGGCTCAGTGAAGGTGTCGTAGAAGGTGTGGAGGTGGGTGAGGGTGTTGAGGACTGCTTTGTAGAAGGACAGCGTCCCCGCAGGCCAGTCCAGGAACACACCGATGCGACTGAGGTCACCAGAAGGAACGAACACGCGCTGCTCTTCAATGTGAGTGCGGAAGTACGACCCAAACCTGCTGCCGAAGTACGAGGACTTGGGATCGAAGCCGAGGGAGCTGTCACTTCTGCTCAGGCTGTTATACGTCACACCGACGCCGACATCGTCACTACTGCCGTTGCTCCACTCCACCTCCCAGTAATGGCGCCCGCTAAGCCCCTCCCTGCACATGACCTGTTTGGGTCCTGTAAACCTGTCGGGACGTTGAGGATACGAATTCTCGCCTCCACACGTCGCCGTCTTGTTCCCATCGAACAGACGGAGTTTTTGATGAGCCGTGTTCAGGTCCAGGGTGAGATCACAGAAATCTGTTGGAGAAACAACAACACAACCTGTTATCAGTGTCCACAACTGTGACCTCTGACCCCCAACAGCACCCTGACCCTGTTTACATCCACAAAACTGAACAAATTCGAGAAAAATAATGACAAAAGGAACAAAAAAACCAACAAAAATGGAATGAAATAATGAATAAAATGAGCAAAACTAAATGAAAGGTGAATAAAGTAATGAAATAATGAAAACCAAAGAAAAATTGAATAAAGTAATGAATAAAATGAGCAAAACTGATCAAAAATTGAACAAAATAATGAAAAAAAAAAAAAAAAACCTGAAAAATATTTAATAAAACAATGAATAAAATGAACAAAACTGAACAAAACTTTTATAGAATAGTGAATAAAATGAGCAAAACTGAACAAAAAATTAATAAAATAATCAACAAAACTGAACAAAAATGGAATAAAGTAATGAAATAATTAACAAAACCAAAGAAAAATTTTATAAAGTTATGAATAAAATGAGCAAAACTGAACAATTTTTTTTTATAAAATAGTGAATAAAATGAGCAAAACGGAACAATTTTTTAAAATAAAATAATGAATAAAATGAACAAAAATGAACACGATGAGCTAAAGACAATAACAGGAAGTTTGATTCTACGTCACTACTTATGCACAAATTCTGATTTGTGGTATTATCGGATTATTATTGATCATTTAAACAGTCTAATCTGATCTTTATAATCAGATAACAGCAGTAATCTGATTATATTAAAGCCAGTAACAGACTGAATCGTCTAAACCAGGTGTCTGTAGGTTCTCGTTTGTCCAGGTCATCATTCTTCTCAGTTCAACTGGACTAATTTAGCTCTTTTAAAAATGTTTTGACGAAACGTTTTCAAAAGACCTACAGTAGTCCACTTGAACTGAGAAGAACTACCAAGAAGTCTAAACCAGGGTTTATGGATTATCCTCTTTCTGAAGTGCCTGTAAATGCACCACATCTGATTGTCATAATGATCTGACTTGGATTTTTATGGAAATTGTAAACTCATTCACGTGGTTCTTATTCATCGTTCAGTCGTCTGTCACTTACACCAGATGAAGTCATTTCTGTCGGTGATTGTTGTGACCTTGGGCATATCCGGTCTGGTGAAGTCCTCGTTGACCAGGTTTCCTTCTTTGAAGTGGTAGACGGTGGCTCCTTTGTATTTGGGGTTCTCTACGATGATGATCAGGAACTTGACTCTGCTGGTGGATCGCAGCTGTTTCGCCAGATCTCTGAACTCTTTGGCTTTTGTCCTGATTGCGCTCCTCACGTCCTGGGACCAGTACCACTGGTTCTGTGACAGCGGATCGGCTTCGGCCGGATCCGCATCGTGCCATTTCAGGTTGTCGGCCATGGTGTGGAGGTAGGGGTCGTCTTGTTGGACTGAGGTGAAGACGAAGCACAGGGCGTGGTCCACATCTGCAGCCACGACCTCTCGTTCCAACTCCAGGTGACTGGCGGTGATCTTCACGTTGGGTCCGTCGATGATATCCATGCACGACTGAATGACAGTGACTTCGTTCTCTATATTTTCCAACCACTTCCTTAAGTTTTCGTCGCTGAATGGGGACTTTTCTCTGTTGTCCAAGAGTTTTTCCACAGCGGTAGCGTCTTCTAGACCTTCTCGGATGGTGGGAAACTTCTTCTCCATGGTGCCTTGAAAGCTCATGGTGTAGTCACAGCATAGTTTTTGGAAACTACTCAAATTTTTCTTAAGTTGAGGGAGTTTCCCGACCACTCTGTCCACCATTGAGTCGTTGCACCTCATTCTGATTTCCTTCAGACTCTCTAGAGCAGTGGTTCTTAACCTTGTTGGCGGTACTGAACCCCACCAGTTTCATATGCGCATTCACCGAACCCTTCTTTATTAAAAAATACAATACGATTTTTTTCAAATTCAAGACACCGGCATATGTTTTACTGGTGCACAAAATGAACCGTGCATTTACATCACTGTGCTCAAAGAACAAAACCAATACAGTGCATGAACTTACAACAAATTACATACCTTTTCACAAAGACATGATCTTTTTTAGTACAACCACACTGAAATGGTTTTAATTTTTAACCTTATGTATTCCAATAATGAACTTATTGTATTTATGCTATCTATCATTTTTAACATTTTAACACACACCCATCACCTAATTTCCATCAGGCTACAATAATAATGACTATTTACTGCAAATCAGTGTGACTTCTGCTGTTGTGTATATGTATGTGTAGGCCGTCGGGTCAACCCGGTTTTCATTTCATCTCGCTCCAAACTTTCCGAACCACGCAATTTTGACATAAAAAAAAGATATTTGCATGTAGTGTATCAAAAAAAAAAGTTCTCGTTATACTCCTTCAGTATTTTTGTGATCGTTGTTTTATTATGGCACTAGCTCGGCTTTAGCGTAATACGATTTCTCCATCCGCGACGGTGCGTCGGTTGTCACATGATTGTAACTGACCAGTGCGGTGACCGAAAAATGTAAACAAACGCTACACATGGCTGCCTCCGTGGTTAACAGGAAGTAGCAAAAGTCATAACAACGATGTGGAAAATACTCAAATAATTAATCGTCAGACGAGTGGAAGAGATTATAAACACTTCCGGATGTGTTGTAGTGCTGTAAGCAACAACAATACACCGCATATATTGGATATCAATCAGAGAAAGAGTCTCCGAAGCCGTTTGTTTACATACACGGACCTAGCCCGACACACACACCCAACTAATGAGTCGAGTGTGTGTCTTGACCTCCGCTGAACCCCTGAGACTGACTCACCGAACCCCTAGGGTTCGATCAAACCCAGGTTAAGAACCACTGCTCTAGAGTGTTTTCGGCTTTCCACAGGAGTCCGGAGCTGATCTCACCCTTCAGCTCAACAGCTTTTAGGTTGAACTTGTCCAGTGGCATCAGCCAGACCTTCAGGGGGACAGAGTTGTACCCGCTGGCTTTCAACAACTTGGGCAGCTCTACATAGGTCTTCACTGCATCTTCAAAGGTTGCAGGGTTGGTCTCAAGAATGAAGTCGCCGTAGAACTTGCAGGTCATGTTTTTGGTCAGAGCTTGTTCATTTTCAGTCAGGCTCAAATTGATGTGTCCTTCAATACTGAAGGATGGGATCTTGTTCACCATTGCTTTCATGCCGCCCTCGACTTCCTGAAGGCTGCTGGTGTTTACGTTTTGGCTGTCGAACACAAAGAAGGCGTTGGTGCCGTACAGGATGCCGGTGACCACATGAGTCGCGGGACTTTTTTCGATGGATCCATCTTGCAGTTTGCTCATGGCTTCAGCGCGGGTCATGGACAGCTGCTCGAAGTGGGTGGTGGCGTGGTACTGAAGGGTAACTCAGCTCTGGTTCTTGAATTGTTTGTGGTCATTCAGAAATTTGGCAGAACCTTCAACTTGGATCAAACCACTCATGAAACTGGCCTTCAGACCGGCTTGAACATCCAGGAGAGAAGATTTAGAGTCGATGGTGTCAGAGGTCAGGACGTGATAGCTGCTGCTGTTCTGGGATTTGACAGTCGTGAAGTCTTGAAGAGATTGTTTGTCCCACAGCGTCAGTCCTGAAGGAAACAGAAGGCACAATGTCTCAGTACATGTCCAACTTCAACCTGCTGTGGTTTTCTTCTCCCACTACGATCTCAGAAAATATCCAGGTTCATTTACATACATTTACTACTTTAATCAAAAAACGGAGCTTTTTCCTCAAAATATTATTTACACTATCTGCATTCACAAATGAAAGATTTCCAATTGTACTGATAGAATAGACCTTGTTCTTTCCATAGAAATCTGAGCATGCTCAGCTCAAGCCCCACCCCCTGTGGAAAGGGGGGTTAAACACTGAGCAGTAAGTTAGACCAACTCAATATAATTTTTTTATTTTTTATTTTTTTTACTGTTTCCTTGTGTTTTTTTTTTTGTTTTGTTTTGTTTTTCCTGTTGTTTCCAGTGTTGTGGTGATTTTCCTTTTTTTTTTTTTTTTTTTTTTTTTTTTTTTTTTTTTTTTTTTTTACAGAGTTTTGACCGTGGAACTTTTGTATGGAGTTAAACAGGTGTCAAAAAATCAGCTGGACTGATTTAGAAAAAAAGAACCAAAACTAAAACTACTGGGACCATATTACAATACTAGTTGCTTATTTTATTCTCTTTTTTTTCTTTATTTTAGTTAATTATTTGCATATTCGTCATGTTACTTATTATTTTATACATATTTTATTCATTTCATTTAATTTAGTTGCTTATTTTGTTTATTTTACTACATTTAGTTTATTTTTTCTTCAATTTTGTTTAGTTTGTGGCTTATTTTGTTACTTATTAATTGTTAGTTTATCATTCTTCTTCTTTTTCTTTTTTTTTTCATTTTATGGATTTAAACAGGTGTCGAAAAGCAGCTGGTCTGATTTAGAAAAAAAGAGCCAAAACTAAAACTACTCTGACCAAATTCAAATACTAGTTGCTTATTTTATTTTATTTTTACTTCATTGTAGTTCATCTAATTTATTGTTATGTAAATATTTTGTTTACTATTGTTAATTTAGTTGCTTGTTTATTTTTCTATATTTTGTTTTTTATTTTGTCTTAGTTTGTTCATGTTACTTATTTTGTTGTTTTATTATTCATTTTTGTTCATTTTATTGGTCACTTTGGCTGTTTTTGTTCATTTTGTTGCTTATTTTACTACTTTTTTTTTTTTTTTTTTTTTTTTTTTTTTTTTTTGACTGCTGTATGGAGTTAAACAGTGTTGAAATGCAGCTGGACTGATTTATAATAAAAAAGCCAAAACTAAAACACTGGGATTAAATTCAAATCCGAGGTGCTTATTTTATTTTCTTTTATTCTCTTTATTTTATGTAATTTTTTTAGCATATTTGTCATGTTACTTAATATTTCACACATGTTTTATTAATTTTTGTTTATTTAGTTGCTTATTTTGTTTATTTTTCTACATGTTATTTGTTATTTTGTCTTATTTTGTTCATGTTTTGGTTAATGATTCATTTTTGTTAATTTTATTGATCACTTTGGCTGTTTTTGTTCATTTTGTTGCTTATTTTATTCTTTTTTTTTTTTTTTTTTTGAACATGGAACTAAAACTACTGGGATCAAATTCAACTAGTTAATTTTCTTTTTACTCCATTTTAGTTAATTTTCTGCATTTTTTTTTTTTTTTAATCGAATTTATTATTTTGTAAATATATTGCTGCTTTTGTTAATTTAGTTGCTTATTTTGTTAATTTTTCTACATTTAAAAAAATATATATTTTATAATCTTTTTATTGAATTTTGTTCGGTTTGTCGCTTACGTGGCTCATGTTACTTTTTTTTCTGGGCCAATTATTTATTTTTGTTCATTTTATTGATCACTTCGGCTGTTTTTGTTCTTTCTGTTGTCTATTTTACTCTTTTTCTTCCTCAGTGGAACGGCTTTAGGGAGTTAAACAGTGTCAAAAAGCACCTGGACTGACTTTGAAAAAAAGAGATTAAAACTAAAACTACTGGGACCAAATTCAAATTCTTGTTGTTGTTCCGTGTGTTCCAGTTCACAGTTGATGTTCAACATCCTAAATCTCTTATTGATGTCCATTCTAGTGCCTTATGTAGTCCAAAACTGTCAAACTTCAGTTCCTCTCTTTGTCTTTTTCTGTTATTCCACCTGTTTTGAACCAGTACTCAGGGATTAAAGGATTAACCCTTTAGGGCAGGGGTGTCAAACTCATTTTAGTTCAGGGGCCACATTCAGCCTAATATGATATAAAGTGGGCCGGACCAGTCAAATAATATAAATAATAGGATAAGAACTTTTGAGTGAAAAAAGAAAGTTCCGTAATGAAAACGTTTACATCTATGAATTGTACTTGAACATAACATGAAGAAATATGAACAACCTGAAAATTCTTCAGTAAATTAAGTGCAAGGTTAACAATATTACGCCTTTTATCATTTATTTTTATTACGCCGTTTATCATTTATACATGTTAATCACAACTTAGAGATCACAGTGGATCTACAAATAAACAAAACATTTAATAACAGGGAGAAAATGATTAAAATTACACATACTTCTCTTAAGACATTCAGATATTCACATTTTCTGTTAAAGGCTAGTCTGTAAACGTACACATTTTTGTGTAATTTGACTTTTTTTTACACAAACAAAAAGAAAAATTTGCAGTTTTCATAATTTACAGTTTATTTCGATAGTATTTTACTGGTCTCATTATTTTTAGATTGAAATGACCTAAAATGATTTTAACACACTTGATTGTTAATATCTTCAGTGTAATTTTTGCATTTCACAAATTCATCCCAGGGGCCGGACTGGACCCTTTGGCGGGCCGAATTTGGCCCCCGGGCCACATGTTTGACAACTGTGCTTTAGGGTAAAGGTTCACATATTAAACCCTGTATTCCCTGAGTACTGACTGCAGGTAGAGGTGCAGACCTGCAGTCAGTACTCAGGGGTTAAAGGGTACATGGTCAGACTGACCTGGGATGACCTTATCCGTCCTCACATCATAAAGCATCCCGAGGGTGAAAGGTTGACCCAGGGCAGCCACTTCCATCTGATCCATGTCTATAGCCTGTTTGAAACAACACAGTAAAACACAGGGTTAAAAACATGGACACGCCCTCAATAATCCTGTAAAAGTCAGTGAAGTACTGGTGTTCTCACCTGGTGAAGGTGTGTTTTGTCAGTTGGTTCGTCAGGAAGTCCTTCTGGAGAACAGTGAGACACCAAAGCAGATGAAACACACCTATTTATAAGAGGAACCATCTGACTCCGCCCACCAACATGCAAATGGAACATCTGCAAAGGTTCCTGGAACTGTTTGGATGTGTCCTTTGGATGTGTCCCAACAGGTTCCTTAAACAGATTCAATCAATCACCTCATGTCATTTGATATCAAAACTGGGAGGTTCATCTTCTACTGGGATCAGGGATCAAACACTTACATAACCCTGGCCCCAACTGATCAAAATGGATGGATGGATGGATGGATGAAAACGTTTTGACAAAATGTTTTTAAAAGAACTAAAGAGAACCCCATATTTTGGAACTTCCACAATAGTAGCACTGGATCTTCATGGGTTAAACCTTGTCTTAACGAGTGGATATTTCTTTGGAGTAGACATAGATACTATCTGAAATGATTGTATCACTAAAGGTTTTGCTCATAGGAACTGGAGGAAATCACTAATTGCATTGCCTTGAATTAGGGACAGACTTTCTCTGCAGAGGAAGTTGCGTTGTCTGTCAGACACCAGTGAACCTATCAGTTCCATCGATCTTATCAAGATGTTCTTCTGAATGTTGTTAGCATAGAGTGGCCTGTCAGTCTGTAGGCACTGCACATCAAATCCAAATCAAATGTTTAGTTCACAGTCTGGCCTCATGGTGTGTCTTGCATCAGCAATAACCCACCCCCACCCCCACCCCACTCCTCTGCAGTTCACTCCTCTGCTGTAAACATGCCGTTTGATTTATAGCAGAGTGAACACATAGTGGAGAGTGACTAGTCACTGAATGCTAATGTGCCAAAGTTAAGCCCTGCATACCAATTTTTCCCTCTCCGGTCTTTGCCAATCCACTTCTCGCACTATTTCTCCTTCTGTCTTCTTTCTCAGTTTTCTGGACTCGTGTGCTCCTGCTCTAACTGTCATTCTCACTTACTTTTGTGCTTTTTCGCCTAGGACAAGACACAGTCGACAAATAGCCGGGCCACACTCACACTTTTTACACAGTGGTTTTTGAAGACTACACGCAAGCAAGGAGCGGCAAGTGGCTTCGATGTTTTCCTTTGTTCTCCTACTGCTTTCTTTTTCTTGCAGCTCCATAGCATCTGGAGCCAGAAATTCCCATGGTGCTTCAGTGTTTAAGTGGAGCCACACACCAGGATATTAGAGTGGAGTGATACGAGGAGAGAGAGAGAGAGAGAGAGAGAGAGAGAGAGAGAGAGAGAGAGGGGCCGGGGTCACATAGCAACCTCTTCTTGCGTCTAACAGAGCTACACTTAGGCTGTAATTTGTGCGTAATATGTGGTTTAGAGGGTTATGTATTATTGTACATCAGAGAAAACCAAAATTGTCTGCACTGGGATAATGTCATTACATGTGTTTAACAGCAGAGGAGTGTGATCGGAGACAAAAACTTAGAGGACGGGAACATGTTTCCATCCAGATCCGTACTAATGCTGCGTTCCTGGCAGGTTTTTGTGCCCGTAAGTCTTCAAACCACGACTCACGACTTTGTAACGTTCCAGGCAAGTCACGCCAAACTGCCTGAGCGCAAGGAATTGTGGTAGTTACTGTAGATGTAAACAAACCAGCATGGCGGACCGTACGTTAGGCTCATTTCCAATCATTTCTATCGCAAAAGGTGTTTGTTCTGTGCCTATTTGAGGGAAACAGAGGAGGAAAAACAGCACATAAGGCAAGAGAAGTTGTTCTACGTTTTCATTCATTTTTTGAACCCGCTTTATTCTCACTAGAGTCACGGGGGTCGCTTGGAGCCTATCCCAGCTACATATGGGTGAAAGCGGGGTACACCCTGGACATTTCGCCAGTTCATCAAAGGGCTGACATATACAGGGTGGGGAAGCAAAATTTACAATATTTTGAGCCAGGGATTGAAAGACAGTTTATGACCAATTAGTTTATTGAAAGTCATGAGAATGTATTTGCCACAAGAAAATTGACATAATAGAAAATGTGTTTATTCTATGTGTCCTCCTTCTTTCTCAATAACTGCCTTCACACGCTTCCTGAAACTTGCGCAAGTGTTCCTCAAATATTGGGGTGACAACTTCTCCCATTCTTCTTTAATAGTATCTTCCAGACTTTCTCGTAATAGTTTTGCTCATAGTCATTCTCTTCTTTCCATTATAAACAGTCTTTATGGACACTCCAACTATTTTTGAAATCTCCTTTGGTGTGACGAGTGCATTCAGCAAATCACACACTCTTTGACGTTTGCTTTCCTGATTACTCATATGGGCAAAAGTTTCTGAAAAGGTATGGATAATAGTGTTAGGTATGATTATGACATCAATATATGTTTGGTTTCAAAACAATTGACGTAGTGCCTGCTGAGAAAAAACAACTAAATGTTCATTGTAAATTTTGCTTCCCCACCCTGTATAGGCAATTTTAGATTAAAGGTGGGTTCTGAGATCTTAGAAAAATGGTTTGAGCAAGCTACATTTTGAAAATACTCAGTTCAAAAGTCCAAACCCCTTTCTTCAGACGTCCCTCTGAAGCCACGCCTCCAGAGTAGTGGGACGCGAAATGCTTGTTCCCGAGGGTTCACGAGCGCTGCACAGCAACAATTCGCCAGCTGAGGTTCTGCTCTGCTTGGGCTCCGACGTCGTCTATGGTCCGGTCCAGTCCGGTCTGGCCGAACCATCTCCGACACCGGCTGAGGCTTCGTCCCCTGCTTCGCTCCCGTACACCTCGGGCTCCGACACCTCCAGCTCACGCATCTATACATATCTCACTCAGTTTCCTCTAACACCCCCACTCTTCCAGAACAGCCCCAGTTTATACATATGTGACTAATGTTACATTTCCTTGTGGTTTATGTTAGTGACAAAAGAGTTTGCAGGTGAACTTCCCATCCTAATATGGATTATTTAGCCAAGCTCTGGCTTCGCTTCCTGTACAAGCGCTCCAGCCTCTGGGAATGCGAAGAGGGGTACGCGCAGAGGGGGGAAGGGGGGAGGGACAAATGGCAGTTGAGTTTGATAGACACATCACCGTTCAGTCATTTTGAGTGGGCGCTCAAAAAGATTGGGTGGTGTTTTTTCAGTCCTGCCCGTTCCACAGGTGACTGATTTTTTTACATTTTTGTGTTAGAGCATTTAATTAATTAGTTGTAATCCGGGTGTGAAGGGGATTTTAAGGAATATAATAAAAAATACTCCAGAAAAACATCCCAGACCCCACCTTTAACCAATCAATGCATGTCTTTGGATGGTGGGAGGAAGCCAGAGTACCCGGAGAGAACATGCAAACTCCACACAGAAAGGTCCCATCCCCTGTCGACTGGTGCTGGAATCAAACCCAGGACCTTCTTGCTGTGAGGCACAAGTGCTATCCACTGCACCACTGTGTCGCCCAAGTGGTAGACCTTTTATATTATTTTATTTGTATATTTGGATACATATTTGGTATTAATTTGTTCTTGCACTCATTGGACTGAAAACTAGCTAATGCTACATTAGCTGCTGATTATGCAGAACATTTGCAGATAAAAAATATCTGAGCAATACCTTGCTTTAATAAACAACCTGCATAAACATCGCATCCATGGGGGCTGCCATTGCTGCGTGACGTCGGAACTCGGAACTGGGAGTACATCGATCTAGTACGAGTTCACGGGTGGGAAGTCACAGATTTGACTGACGTTCCAGCGCCTTTTCACCGGTAGAAGGTTGGAAAAACACGAGTTACGGGTGGCCTGGAACGCAGCATCAATGTATTTGTCATAAGCCCCTTTTACACAGCATTTCTGTTCCAGGAATATTTCACCTTTATTCTGGAACGACGTCTGTGTAAATCACAGGTGTCAAACATGCAGCCCGGGGGCCAAAACTGGCCCGCCAAAGGTTCCAATCTGGCCCGCAGGATGAATTTGCAAAGTGCAAGTTAGGGTGTCAAACTCAAAAATAATATCATAATAACCTATAGATAATGACAACAACAATTTTTTCTCTTTGATTTAATGCAAAAAATCATTAAATTATGAAAATGTTTACATTAACAAACTATCCTTTAACAATAAAATGTGAATAACCTGAACAAATATGAACAACCTGAAATGTCTAAAGAAAATTAAGTGGAATTTTATTTTAACAATATTCTGCCTGTCGCTAAATGTTTTGTGCTTTTGTAAATTTGATCTGTAATGCATATGTATAAATGATAAGTCGAGGCAGAATATTGACAAAATTGTACTTATATTTCTTAACAAATTCAATTTTTTTCAGGTTATTCACATAGTTTTTGTTTGGATTGTTTGTAAATGTCAATATTGGCATAATTGAATGTTATTTTTTGCACTAAAACAATTTGGAGTTGTCATTATTTATTGGCATTATTTATCGTGCTATTATTTTACTGTTCTGGCCCACTTCAGCTTAAATTGGGCTGAATGTGGCCCCTGAAAGAAAATGAGTTTGACACCCCTGCCCTAGCCTATCCTATGCTAAGTAGGTTTACCCTCCCCCCATTAACTATTTAAAGATAAAAATTTCCCAACAGTTCCATTATTTACCCCATTAACAACATATAAAAAGATATACTTTATTAAATTAACAGTGAACAATTTTAAAATTTCCATAAGATAATTTTAATAGGTCATTCAATTAAAACACCCCTGCTGTTCCTGCCCCAATGGTCCCTCCCGGAACCTTCTTAAAGGTGCTCCGGCACCCCGGGGACTCTTTTTGCCGGAACACCTGGGACCAGACACAGACACAGGCAAGTTAATTTCATGCAATTACCCCATCTATCTTCAATATTCTTTTTCCTCTATTTTCTGACCACATCACCACCAAGAGCAACACAATGAAATAAACACTTTAACCCTTTCATGCATGAATTATGAGAACCTTAATCAACATTTATTTCCTGAATGTTTTTATTCCTCTTTAGGCATGAAAAAACAATGCGACTGGAAATTTTCTTATGAACCTATTTTTCATGGAGTTCCAAAAAATGTCAGCTTGACACCAAGCGTTTAATTTTTGAAGCAAAGAAACATGGATTTACTGATATATCGTGTGAAAACTATGAAATAAAACCTTTTTAATGCTGCTAATCTGCTGTTTTCTCACATTTTAACATACTCTAATACTAGTCATTACTCACTTCATGGAGATAATATGCAAAAAAAAAAAAAGACTTTTTTGTTAAAAAAACAAAACAAAACAGTTAACTGCAGTTTAGTAGCAATAAAAAGCAATTGATTTTTTTTTAAGTTTAGTTTATTTTGAATATTAAACAAGACAAAATAATCTTAATCTTCAGAAATAAAACAGGTAGTAAGAGGTCATGGAAGAAAACAAAAAAACAAAAACAAAGCTTATACATATACATGACTTCATTTGCATATTTGAAAAGGAGTGGGAGGAAGTATAATTTATTTAATCCCACCCCTTCAACACTCAAACAGGTTAGTGCAGATCAGGTTTATATAGAACAGCAAAGTAACAGTATGAATTGCAGTGTATTGGATGATGCATAAGCGTCCACTGTGTCAGCTGATATGGAACTAAAACAACAAAATCCGTAAATATACAAGAGAAGAGCTTTGAATAGATGTCCACTGTAGTGACCAGTATGCATGAAAGGGTTAAAACTAGTGCTGGGCAGCAATTAAAAATTTTAATCGCAATTAATCGCACAGATTTCTGCAATTAATCACGATTAATCGCATAGTTATATAGGGGGTTGCCGGCATCAACAGCGTGTATTGCCTTTAAGTGATATTTCAGACTGGAAGTACTCCGGTGATAAAAATAATTCCACATGTCAGTGCTTCCAAACAACTGTGTCCTTCTCACCCCCACCATCTGAAGACATTTAAAGTGTAAATGTCCATGGAAAATGCTGGTACTTTTCTCCACATTTAGGTCCACACCAGTTTATTTCCGCTTGAGAGTGATTGACAGGAGTCTTAAGCCCACTAATAAGTACTAATACTAATAAGCCCAGTAATATGTGATGTTTAGTTGTTCAAAGTAAGCAAAGGGGCCCTCTAGTGGTCAGAATAAGTTGCACTAACGTATGTTTTGTACTTGCGGTGTTCCCATAGCCAGTTCAGACATAAGAAGGAACTAACAGACACGTTTCTTTCACTGTTTGTATGGCCCGAAAAACGTTTGCCTGTGAGTATTTTATGTTCAATTGTTGTAAGAATGAATAGTATAAAATATCTCTGATGTGAACCTTTGTTGCTGGATAAAAAGACGTAAATCTTAAATTAATCTGTAAATGCTAATTGTTAGCGTGTCTATGGATTTTCCCATTCAAGTTAGCATCGAGCAAGCAATCTTTTCCCCATTAATTTAAGTCACAGGTGTCAAATATGTGGCCCGGGGGCCAAATCTGACCCGCCAAAGGTTCCAATCCGGCCCCTGGGATGAATTTGTGAAATACAGAAATTACACTGAGGATATTAACAATCCTTTTGGTTCAGGTTCCACATTCAGACCAATTCAATCTCAAGTGGGCAGGACCAGTAAAATACTATCATAATAACATATAAATAATGACCACTCCAAATTTTGTCTTTGTAAATGTAAATATTTTCATGTATTTACACTAAAACAAAGTATAATTTCACAAAAAATGTGAATAATCTGAACAAATATGAACAACCTGACATTCCTGAAGGGACGAAAAGTACAATTTTACCAATATTCTGCCTGTTATTAAATGTTTTGTGTTATAAATTATAATGTACATGTGTAAACGATAAACTGAGGCAGAATATAGTGTAAAAAATTACACTTATTTTTTTCAATTTGTTCATGTTATTCACATCTTTTGAAAGGGTAGTTTGTAGATATAAACCCGTTCATAATGTAAATTTACTTTTTTCACTCTAAAACATAGAGAAAAGTTTGGAATTGACATTATTTATGTATTATTATATTATTATTTTACTGGTTCGGCCCACTGCAGATCAAATTTAGCTGAATGTGGCCCCTGAACTAAAATGAGTTTGACACCCCTGATTTAAGTGTTTAATGCCACGTAAATGTACTAAGGCAATGAACATAACAGACATATTTTGTATGTATGTTGCAGTTTGACAGTGAGTCTTAAGTAAAAGATTTGGAGAGAAGTTTTCGACGTTCGGCTTTTCTTGTTTTGTTTTTTTTTTTTTTTTTACCTTCGGCTTTTCTTTCTGTTGTCTATCTGCCGAGCTAATTGCTACACGCACACAAGCAGGGGCAGAAGAATATGAGTTATAATAAAATGGCATTAACGGGAGATTTAAAAAATTGTCGGCGTTATTTAACCCTTTCATGCATGAATTCTGAGAACCTTATAGTTGAGTTTTGTTTTTGTTTTTTTGTTTTTGAGTGTTTTTATTCCTCCTTAGGCATGAAAAAACCAATGAGATTAAGGGTTTTTTTTCATAGATTTACAAAAATGTCCACTCAGCTACACCATGAATTTTATTCTTGAAGCAAAGAAACATGTATTTAAAACCCAATATGATAAAGTGATATGAAAACAGTCAAATGAAACCATGTTAATGCAGCTACTCTGATGTTTTCTCACATTTTAACATATTCTAATACTAGTTATTACTCACTTCATGGAGATAATATGCAAAAAATAACAATTAACTATTGATTTCCACCTAAGAACCAATCGACAACAGCAAAGTTACAGTAATGGTATGAATGTCAGTGTATGAGACGATGCATAAGTGTCGGCTGATGTGGAGCTAAAACAACTAAACCCATGAATATACAAGAGAACAGCTGGAGAAGAACTGTCCACTGGAGTGACCACTGTGCATGAAAGGGTTAACTAGAAAAGCACTCTGAGAGCGCAGACCTCCGCCAAGGCAGATCAGTGCCCCCCCCCCCCCCCCCCCCCCGATCACCACCAAAATTTAATCATTTGTTCCTTGTGCCAGTATCAATATTTCCTGAAATTTTCATCCAAATCTGTCCATAACTTTTTGAAAGATCCGGATCAGTCTTTGCCATTTGATAGAACACCCCATTGTAAATCCCTGAGTCAAATTGCATGAGATTTGCACAATTCCCCCATACTGTGATTTCCACCATAAATATTAGTCCCATATTTATTTTACCTATATTTTAAGATTGCTTGACCATGAAAACGTACCATTAGCAACTGGATTCATAATTATATCCTTATTAGTTCAGTAGTTATTCACGAAAATCACATTTCTCGTAATGGCGGTTTTCTTCTGGATATAGCTCCTTAAGTATTAAAGCTACATGAAATCCGGTGGCATACTCCCGATGCGGAACTGACTGAGCTACACGATGGCGCTTGTCAGAAATTTCTACCTTTAATATTAAAGGCACAGTAGGCCAAAAAGTAAGGGCACCCCCATTTTTTATATAAATTGAGATAAAATCCGCCTTCTGGATCAGATCCGGATCAGCCTTTGAAATGTGATAGAGGACCCCATTGTCAATTCCTGAGTTAAATTTCATGAGTTTTGGTCAATAATTAAGCGAGATATTGGGAAACAAAAATTTTGGCCCCATTTACCACAATGTTAACGAAAATTTCAAAGTGATCCAGAATCCAGGATTTCTTCCGGATCACCCCCAAAAGTTAATCATTTCTTCCTTATCCCATTTCCAACAAACCCTGAAAATTTCATCAAAATCTGTCCATAACTTTTTGAGTTATGTTGCACACTAACGGACAGACAAACAGACAAACAAACAAACAAACCCTGGCAAAAACATAAGCTCCTTGGCGGAGGTAATGAATGTGTTAATGCGGTAATAACGCATTAACTTGCCCAGCCCTAGTTAAAACATAACGTGCGTGTCTCTTATTCAGTAATGGACTTGCTACATTACAGTGTCTTTTCTAAATAGACCACAGATAGGCTGATCAAATGAGACAGACGACTATAATACCCTTTGTATTTGCTGTTCTAGTCAAATTCTGCTGGGCTGTTCCACGTATAACAGCCTTTGCAGCATAAACAGTGACAAAATGACTAAACTGTGACCTTTGGAACTTGACAGACAAGAAATAAGATGAAGCCTGAGGGATCAATCTTATAATTTGCAGAATGTAAAGAATGAGCCCTTGCAATTATTTCAGATGATGAGTTAATCTTATCAGACAAATCTGTATCCGCGTTTCATTTTCGTAAAGGACGACAGCACTTGGCCTTTCAGCGGAGTCGTGTTCCCCAGCTCACGCAATGTAAGGCGAAGAGATGACAGATACTAAACAAAGGCTGAACATTCAAAATACCACAATACCACAAACAGCCTCTACATATTTTCCATCAAATGTAATAAAATTGGATTTACGTGTTGCACATTCGCAAACGTCTGCCAGGCCCACCATACTGTACACGGACTCAGACTGTGAGATGATTTAATGTGATGTTTTCCAGTGCTGTTCAAGTCAGTGCTTAACTCTAACTGAGACTTACAGCCTGCTAAAATGCTACATCATAATCTCTGGTTGCCAGTAAACCAAATGGATTGCAGCAGAGGTTGTTTATCACTAATTAACATTATTCTCGCTTTTCAGAAATGGAGAACAGTTCCGTAACTGGCACTAGCACAGATGTTACAATGAATCAGTAACGTTTGGTATGAAAAAATAAACTGTAAGAGAAGGAAGAGAATACGGTTTTTAACCCATTAAGACCCAGTGCTACTTTTATGACAGTTCTCAAATGAATTTTTCTTTCTATTTCACCTTTCTTAAATGAACTATCACCATTTATTATAATATTATCTTCAGTATTTTTGCATTTTTTTTCAGCGAAAGTCAAAATTTTCCTATATGTAATTTGCAGATCATGTACTTTAATCATCATTCTGAGATTACATTTGAGGGTTATTATAACAAAAACAGATCAAACTTAAGAAAAAGTGACTTTTCCAGTAAAATATGTCATTAACTGAATCTCCAACAACTGTCATTGATCCAACTCCATGGGTTTTACAGGTGGACCAGTGTTGTAGAAGATGATAGTGTTTCCACGGTAACTACGGAGCCTGTAAACATCCAAATGGGTCATATCTGATGACCATGAAAAGATGAAAAACTGTATTTTACACCAGTTATTTACATGTATTGATAGGATTAGTGGATGAACACACTGTAAAAAAAAAAAAAAAAAAATCACCATAGAATTAACACCAAAAAGCTGTAAAATTGCAACATAAAAAAGTGAAAATACAATGCAAAGTTGTATATTTGAAAAGATTTTTGTGTTCATGATTAAGTCAAATATAACTGTAGTTTTTACAGGAAGAGTATGTTAACAAAAACTGGATTTGTTTGTAGAAATAATGGATTTCTATTGTTTTGAGAAAATAAAACTGTAAATTGAAAAACAATGCGGTGCCGTTTAAATTGCAAGACCATAATGTTGAAATAACAGCCTATTCTCATACTTTAAAAACAAAAGGAATAAAAAAGGAAATGTAACATTCTAAACATGTAAATATCACTGAAATCCAATGTTGAATTCACATGTTTAAATCGTTAACCCTGTAAAGCCTGAACCATTAAATCATTGACAGAAAATTCCAGTTCTTTGAAACTGGAGCCTTTATTGGTCCTTCTGAACATCAGTTTCCATGTATGAGCTTCAATTTTGTATCATATTTGATACATCGGGTCTCAATGCTCAAATATTATTCTTTTTGAACAAACAAAAGCATAATATAACACAAACATGTCTAACAAATTCGTAATTCATTTTCAAAACTGCAAAAATTCTGCCTCCTTCCTCATTAATGACAGTCTTGTAGTGTCACTGGAAAGGCCTCTGGTGAACGAATTCCTCCCCCCTGGTGGATTATATGTGTATTGCAAGTATCTAATTGTATACATCAGGTTTTTCAAGACAAAAAATATCACACTGATCATGTAGTGGGCTTCAAAACTCATGTATCAAATATGATACGTTGGGCGTTATAGGGTTAAAAAGGAGTAGCTTTCATCAGTAAAGACATGGAGACCTCCTGTACAAAAACCCCACTGATGCAGCTCTTCACCAGCCTCATATCACAAATAATAACTGTGAGTGAGACTCCTACATACGCATAATGACGTCTTTTGTCCTTGCTGTGCGTTGGGCGCCGTGTTTGTCAAACTGTTTATATCATCCACTAGGATTACACGGCCCCTTTACTCTGTAATTCCTCTCCACTCCTCTGTGATATGAGATCCAGTGTCACTGAGGCTCTAATGGGCCCTTTAATCTGCACATCCTTTCAGCGCGGCGGGTCGGCCCGGCAGACATGGGTGGGGACGCATGTGGAGGATGTCGGGGAAAATATTTTGACTGGTGATAAACAGTGCCTTGATAATGTTTAGACATTTTTCTGCAACATTTCAATTTGGAAGAAGAATGTATTGTGCAGGTCTGTGTGTTTGTTTGATTTTATTCTGTCCTGGACATGTGGAAATGATTCAAAGATGAATTTCTT